>NC_062568.1:68310789-68613157 GCF_022837055.1 Prionailurus viverrinus
TGCCCAGCATCCTAGCTGGCAGGTGGAGAAATGAGGATTGTGGGCTGTCCAGCTCCTGCAGCCATATGCTCAAGTACATGGCTTCTAAGACCCATGGAACTCATTTTGTTGTTAAAAAAAAAAAAAAAGACATGAAATGAAATAGGATAGGCAGAAAAGAGGCAAAAAACCCTCCTCAAATCTTTTAAACCAATCTAGTGCTCTGTTAAAATCTGTGATTGATGGAGTTCTAGGTCACATTTCCAGGCTTTTGAAAGGATGACCTCTACTCACGCTGCTGTTGGCCTAGGGTCTCCTTGGTGTCCTGCTTCCCCATGGGTAGTATTAAGGAGAGTTAAAAGCTTATGAGCAAAACACATGACGCCTCCTCTCCAAGGCCGCACACCTGACCACCAACATCAGGCACCATCACGCCCTGATCGAAGCAGGCAGCTCACTCTTTCTGTTTAGGTGGCGATTTCTATTAGTTGCAATTCGACAAAGCAGAGACAAAAGGGAGGCTGGCCCAGCTGATGACAATTCTAACAAGGCTATGAAGACATCCTCCCCCTCTCCCCACTGGGGAATGCTACCAGCTTACCCTCGCCCCCTTCTTGGCCAGCAGACAGACCAGCTTCATATGGCCAGCAGCTGCAGCATAGCAGAGGGCGGTCATGCCATTCTCTGACATTCCCTCCAGGCAGGCGCCAAATTCCAGGAGCAGAGTGACCACTTCCTCATGGCCAAGGTGAGACTGGACGCACAGGATTGGGGCATTATTTAACACTTCTGTTCTGTAGTTCACGTTGGCCCCTCCCAAAATCAGGAGACGGCTGACCTGTTGAATAATATCCCCCAACAAGATGAATTCTCACATAAACGTCAGTCACAACAGCATTTGTGGAGATGGGCGGTATCCTCATTCTAATCCAGGAGTTCCAAAACTAGAATGTGCAACAGTACTATCTGCGAATGCACTGAAAATGCACATTCTTAATAGTGGAAAACTAAAAGGGCAGCTGCTTGGAAAACAGTGTGGAGGTTCTTCAAGATCTAGCAAT
The DNA here is from genome assembly GCF_022837055.1 of Prionailurus viverrinus. Taxonomy (NCBI): domain Eukaryota; kingdom Metazoa; phylum Chordata; class Mammalia; order Carnivora; family Felidae; genus Prionailurus; species Prionailurus viverrinus. The sequence continues at coordinate 68,311,830 of NC_062568.1, forward strand.
CCCATTTCTGGGAATATATCCAAAGGAAATGAAATCAGGATCTTGAAGAGACACCTGCACCCCCATGTTCACTGCAGCACTATTCACAATACCCAAAAGATGGAAACAAACTAAAATGTCTCTCGACCCATGAATAGAGAAGCAGAAGCGGTATGCACATATACAATGGAGTATCATCCAGCCTTTAAAAGGGAGGAAATCCTGTCACATGCTGCAACATGGATGAGCCTTGAGGACATTAAGCTAAATTTAAAAAGCCAGTCACAAAAAGACAAATGTATGATACCCCTTACATGAGGTACATAGAGAAGTGAAATTCAGAGAGACAAGTGGAATCGTGGTACCAGAGGATGAGGGGAGGTGAAAAGTTTTCTTTAATGAGGGTAGTGTTTTAGTTTTATGAGAGGAAAAAGTTCTGGAGAGCTATTGCACAATAATGTGAATATATTTAACGCTACTGAATTCCGCACTTAAAAATAGTTAAGACGATAGGTGGCTGGTTGGCTTAGTCAGTTAAGCATCCGACTTTGGCTCAGGTCATGATCTCATGGTCCGTGAGTTCGAGCCCCCGCGCATTGGGCTCTGTGCTGACAGCTTAGAGCCTGGAGACTGCTTCAGATTCTGTGTCTCTGTCTCTCTGCCCCTCCCCTACTCGCACTCTTATCTCTCTCAAAAATAAATAAATAAATGTGTAAGAAATTTTTTTAAATAGTTAAGATGGTCAATTTTATGTTTTTTTTTTTAAACCAAAATTAAAAATTTTAAACACCCTGAAAAAAAATCTTAAAATGCACATTCTCCGGCTCCACTTTCAGATTTTTGATTCAGCGGGTCTGGAGTGAGGCCTGAGACTGCTTTTTAATAGTTCCCTGATGATACGGATACTGTTGGTCAGTGGACCACACTTTGAAAAATCACTGTTTAAATAAAAATAGAAAATCCATTTTTTATGGCAATGAAATAATCACGGGATTAAATAATTAACAGTGAGCTAACAAAGACAAAAGTAAATGCAAATACTCTTTTTTTTTATAGGACACGTTCCTACAAGAAAAAGTAGAACACGTTAAAATGTTCCTGTGCCTCTGGGATTGTCAGCAGCACAAGACTCCCAGAAAATAATCTGTTTTTTCTACTGATTACCACATCCACCACCCACTAAACTTGCTGTGTGATTTTCAGAAAATTACTCAGTCTCTCTGTGCTTCAGGTACCTCCTAAGAAAACCCAGCAGAATGCCATCCCATGCTACCCAATAGGTACTCTTGGTTAACAACGTTGGAAGGTGCGCTTTTAGTACTTCCTTGCTGACCACCTTACAAGACTTTACCTGGAAGGTATGTGCTTAGAGGCAGAACTTTCCTAAAGATGTCTGTCGTTAATTAATACTTCGTCTGCTTCTTGGAAAAAAACATTTCCTTTGTCGGTGTAATGCTGCTGGTATTTTTACCACTTAACCCCCAATCAGTTTGTGGCTCTTCCCCCAGCCCACAGTTCTTAACCCTGCTGCACACCGAAACCACCTGGGAGCTTGAAAGTTTCCAGTGCTGGAGCCCCACCCTTGGAGATTCTGACTTGGCCATGGTACCAAGAGCTCCCAAGTGACTGCCGTTGGCAGCCAGGGCTGTAAACACATCAGGTGATAAATGCAGCTACAAAGCATGGGCTTGCTCGGAGCCAGGCACCCTCCAGCTGTGTGATTTGGGGCACGCTCCAACTGCCCTCGGCCTCAGTTCCCTCATCTGAAAAATGGAGATAACAGTTTCACTTCACTGAGCTGTTGTGAAGATTAAAAATGAACATGCCACACACACATACATACAGCACTTAGCACAGCCCTCAGCATCTCGTAAGTGCTAAATAAATATTGCCATGGTCACAGTCATCTTTTGTAAAATCTTCAGAAGGGACAAGACCCCAGGCCCCTGACAAGCACAGTAGGGAGCTCTGCCCTGGTGTCTGGCAACCCAGGTCTCCCTACCACCTTCCCCTCCCCTGCTATCACTAGCACAGAGCAGCAGGGAGATCTCCCACTTATTTGAGGGGAGACATAGGCAGCTCCTGTTAACAGCCACCAAACGGCACATCCAGAAGTTCTCAGGTAGCTACAGCAAAATCTCGGCTCCCTGAAAGTAGGTAAAACCTAGTAAGAACAACTCCCTTGACCGTTGTGAAAAAGAAAACCACAAGCCCAAAATGGTGTTACTTGGGCCAGGCCCGGTCACCAAACTGGGGCTTTTAATACCTAACCTGACTGCAGTTGCAACCTCTTCCAAAAATAAGTCTTTGTCAGTAGGGAATTTTCTGGTCAGCACCAAAGAGGTAATTTGTCACAGGGCCCTTCTCTACCCACCAAAAGAGAATGTGCATAGTAAGACCCTCTGCCCTTTCCCCTCAGGGAGGGTGATCTTGTCTGGAATAATCCTTTCCTTACTTCTGCTTATAACTTTCTTGCCCCACCCTCCTTCCTATAAAGAGCTTCCATTTTTGGGGTGCCTTGGTGGCTCAGTCAGTTAAGCATCCCACTCTTGATTTCGGCTCAGGTCATGATCTCACGGTTCCAGAGTTCGAGCCAGCCCTGTGTGGGGCTCTGCGCTGGCAATGTGGAGCATGTCTGGGATTCTCTCTCTCTCTCTGCCCCTCCCCATCCCCTCAAAATAATAAGCTTAAAAAACAAAAACAAACAAACAAAAAAACCCTTCCATTTTGTACAACTCCTGAGGGTGCCCCTCTACTTGCTAGGGGGGATGGTGCCCAATTCATGAATCCCTTAATAAAGCCAATTAGATCTTCAAACTTACTCTGCTGTATTTTGTTTTTTAATACCATGCAGAAGATGCCAAGTGTTTTTCCAAAAGTGTTAACATCTCAATGAGGTTTCTGATCACTCTAGGAGACAGGCTCTTTTGTGACCTCCATTTGGCAGGTGAGAAAACAGAAGCTCAGAGGGGTAAAGCACAGATTAGCTCTGGGCACAAAGCTAATTACTGTCACAGCCCAGCGGCTGCAGCAGCTCTAGCTAACACTGCTCTGCCTTCAAGGAAGGGGTTAATGGTTCATCCCGTACATTTATTCCTAACCACATGGAAATTTCCTGATTATCACCACCGCATAAGCTCTCCCTGGATAACATTTGGAAATGGCAATGTTATCTATAAACTTCTGGGTTTAATGAATGCAAGAAAATTTAAAAAAGGGGGTCCAGGGAGCCAGGAGAAGCAATGTAATCACGAAAACAGAAGCGACACTGGAGTCTCAGTTTTCCAAGCATACTGGAGGTTCATAGCAACACAACCGTTTCAAATGTGTATCGCCTATCATGTAGAATATGACCGGATCCTTTCCACCAAGGGAAGTCAGGCCAAAGTCCACGCCTAGTTCCTGTCTTCTCCCCTCCCTGCCTTTGGCTGAGAGAAAAATTCTCCCGAGTCCACAGCCTTGGGAAGGACGCCCACGGCCGGCATGCACTCCGATGGTACAGTGTAAACAAAACAACCCGCTGGGTGGGAGCCTAGAGGCACTGGCAGCACAGACCCTAGTGGGCCGGCATGACACTGGCCTGGTGAGGGGAGACGACAGTGTTAGAAATCACTGGCGCGCCAGTAAAATTAAAATTCATCTACCAAAGTCATCATTCTGGAGCAAGTCACTTTAATTTACCAAAGTGGCAAACTGCAATTGCTCAAAATGACATTCATTCCTGTATGACAACATTTAATACTCTCTAAAAAAAGTTCCCTAATTGCATGCATAATTTTAAATTACTGTAATTTGTTCAAGATTCTGTGAAAACCTTTTTTTTTTTCTTGAAAGATAAAAGAAACAGAAGGATAATGGAACGCCTTAAAATTCTATAACCAAGTTATAGAATTTTGAGCACAGTGTAGAAGCAGATGACACTGGGGTTCTATAAAACAAAGTAAAGACAAATAACTCTTAGAATTGAAAGTATGTTAAAAGTAAAGTCTATGATCTCAGGAGGGTCAAGCTCATTACATTCTTATGCTGTACCTTTTAATTTACTGTCTTAAAAACATTTGTATTTAAAAACCCTGTATTTGACAGGGTATAACGCTTTCCATTTACTTTCCTCCACTTTAAAAGAGGAACTTCTGGGCCCATAATGCACTAGTGAAAACAGATATTGCCACATTTTTATTTCTTTCTTCCTCATCATTATAGCATTTTATTAATTGTGGAGAATTCAAAAGATACACTTTTAGCTGAGAGGAAAGATGAAACCATGCTATTGTAGTAACCTCAACTCTCATTTCTATAAAATCTAAGTAAAACAAAAACTCTTAATATGACTTCCACTATGATCATCCCTGTGATCAGTAGGAGAAGTTCTCCTTAACTACTAAAACCAGCTTCTCTATAAAACATGCATGTGGGTTCAGCCTGGACACAGCACTCACACCGAAAAGTCTGGAAACTGGGGGAGTGGGACAAAGCACAGGGTTCTTATGAGTGGCTCTCCACTGCTGCTTTGCTGCGAGGTGCCCCGCCAAAAGGGGAGTCAGGCTGAAATCCATTAAGCCTAGGACCCTAACAGTGGGCTGAGTCTGCCCACAGAAGGCTGTGCTTTTATCCTTGCAAAAACCCCGTCTGCATCCATGGGGGAGCAGTGGCCTTTCTCCAACCAGCACCGAGGTCCTGCATGGAGCACCAGGGCTCTAGGGGACCTGCTCCAGAGTCGGGGGACTCCCATATCCTTTATGACATAGGGGCTCCTCTGTGTGCTCATTCTACCCTCTCTACCAGGAAGCCAGAGGAGAGAGAAAGGAAGCAGAACTATGTCTACCAAGGAAGCGCTCTGCAAGGTCCACACTCCCAGGCACACAGCTGAGTGGCAGGTGCTGAGGATGGGGTGTGCACACAGTGGGGGAGAAGAGGTGCAGGAGTCCCCCAAGGGCACTCTTTCCAGGTGGGTCTGATGAACTGAAGTGAGGAATAGGGAAGAGAGATGCCCAGAAATCTCCAGGGCTTCGAAAGTCCTTCCCTGTATGACCACTTGCTTATACTCACCCTTGATGCTGCTGAGCAGGCAACAGGTATGATTGTGTTCATGGAGGTGTTGGAAGGGGAGGACCTGGCTCCTTGGGAAACTGCCTCAGAGGTTCTGTATGCAGCAGGGCACGTCAGGGCCTGGGGCTGAAAGGCCTGGAGTCCAGCTGACATATCGAGTGGAAGACACTTGTGATCTTTTTACTACATTGCATTGGATAGGATGGTTGTATGCTGCTGGAACATAAACCAGTAATTCCCACAATCTTTGTGGGAGTTAACCCTCCTGTGTTGCCTTAAAAGACACTTGGCCTTCATGTGTTTTAGATTCTCAGACTTGCTTAAAGGAGGAAGGAAAACTGAGTCTAAAAAGCACAGCAGTGCACTGTGACATGACAGCCACTGATCAGGAGGGAAGAAGCTCCCGGCCCAGTAGCAGGTCGACCCCCCTACACTTTCCACAGTCATAAATGCACACGCACACACAACCTTTAGGTAACACATTTTCTCTGTGCAACCATCGCTTTGTTGTCACTCATCAATGCTTAATTTCCTATGAACCATAAAGAGATAGTCCAGATTAGAGACCCAGGACAGTTTAAAAATCAATTTTCCCTAGAAATCTCCCTTTGACCTTTGGTTTCCTTTGTGAATTGCTTCCTTATCACATCCTCTCTTAGACAGTCCCCACGTGCTCACATGGCAGCCCACGTTTCCCTGCCCAGGAAAAAGCTAAACTTCTACAAGAAAACCAGTAATAGGGCATTCAAGCCTGTGCGATTTATATCGGGGGGAAAAGCATCATTAGAGGCTCCACCAGCTCCTGTGGCTGCCACATGGTACAGGGGACAGCAGGGCTGCTGGAGGAAAGATGGTGGGGGCTGGGGCCCCAGCTTTCCGGACACAGGGTCGCTCACCTTCACATTGGGGGTGTAGAGATTCCTGAGAGAGGCAAGGGCGGCAGAGAGGCCCTCGGTGCTGTACCCGATCCACAGGGCTTGGAGGTGGCTTGAGGAGATTCCTGTCTTCTTACTGAGGCCCTGGAAGCAATCAGAGACAAGTGGGCCTCATCCTCTCCTTTCCCAGCTGAGTCAGGCTGAAAGGGGTAGGCCTGGGAGGGTGCAGACCTGCACTAACTCAGGGAAATACCGAGGCACAGAGAACGCTGGACATGTAAGCCGTCCTTCCCACCCTAAAATCAAGAATCAAGGAACTAGCCCACCCTTGCTACATACACGATGCCTGAGGAAAGACATGGCAATGAAGACCAAGTTTCTTCTTATAGAAGTTCTCCAGTCAAAGGAAGAATAAAATTTGGAATATCACCATCCTGTAACCCTTAATGCAGAGTCCAGGCAAACATCAGTAGTGACTGATAATACCCCACTAAGAGAAGCTAACATGAATTCCTTACCTCCTGATGGAAGAAAAACCCTACAGACATATAAAGAGTTTAAACTCTAAGTATAACTCTAAAGTAATTGTGACACCCTGCAAAAACAAAACAAAACAAAAACAAGCAACAACCAAACCCGAACCTGATTAAGCCTCTACATACAACTAGCAAATGACATGGGGCGCCTGGGTGGCTCAGTTGGTTAAGCATCAACTCTTGATTTCAGCTCAGGTCATGATCTCGAGGTTCACAGAGCCTGCTTGGGATTCTCTCTCTCCCTCTCTCTCTGCCCCTCCCCAACCTGCACTCACTCTCACTCTCTCTCTCAAAAGAAATAAACTTCAAAACAAACAACTAGCAAATGACAGGAAATCCAGAGGAAAGAGAACCATGTTAAACTAGACCATGAAAAATAAGACCGCGATCAGAAAATCCAGGCTGTATGAAACTACACAGGTCACGTAGCTCACGTTCTTCAGCAACTAAATAACCGAGAAACAAAAGGGAACGAAAGAAATGGAAACTTTAGGTGAAGAGGAACTTTTTAAAACAGATGTTAAGGGGGAAAAATGGGGCTCATGGAAGGCTCTGAGACGGTTGATAAAGCTGTTGAAAATCTCCAAAACCAAACACTCAAAATGACAACAAAACTCTTCTTCAAGGTGGCGCGTCTCACCTTGAAAATGTGTGCCTTCAGGATGTGATGGCCAAGCTCCATGGTTTGCTGGCGATTCAGCTTGCCCTCTTGTCGAGAGAACATGAATGCCAGGAGAGCGTGCCCATTCCTGGAACAAGAAACACAAAGCTTAGGAACAAAAGACTCCATTCCACGAACTGTAAGCTCTCAGGTGTGAACATCTCCACATGACTCTGGACTATTCTCCTGGTGCTTCAGCATCGCCAAACAAAATGGGTCAAAAGTTGCCTCTTTACAAAAGATGGCCAATGCTATTTATTCTTACAAGTCATTTTAGAATTTCTCTGGATTCCCCTATCTCTGTGGAGTGACCCAGAAAGAAGCTCTAGGACAAGGCAGGTCTTTACCTTTGGAACCATCCACTCTCTGTCCCTCATCCATCATTCTTCACCTTGTTTATTTATTTAGGTCTGTCACAAAAATGTCAATTCCATGGGATTAAGGGTCTTGCCTATGGCACATCAATAGGCATAATACCTAGCAAATGCCTAGCCCTTAGCAACCACTCAAATATGTATTTCTTGTATGGATGAATGAACAGAGGGACAGGTGGAGCAGAACCATCACTGGACCTGGCATTCAGGTCTCCCCCCTCAGTGTAATCACCACTGGGAGTAGACCTGGCCAAAGGATAAGACCTGACAAAGAGAACAAAACAAAAACCAAGCCATGCAAAGCAACAGCACATACTCAGAAATACCTAGAATTCTAGGCTCGGATGGAACACAGTTCCTTACTGGGTGGAGAAAACTAAGATGTACAAGCAGACTTGCTGTGTCTGGGCACATGGTGGACATTCAACTGACACCACCAATTAACCCCTCACTAACCCTTTCATGAAGAAGCCATCCTACCCATCACCCTCTCCACATCTGCAAGACTCATTCCGTCTCCTGTGGGATCCATGCCTCTGTCTGAGCCAATTTGTTTGGGAAAGATGTTAGGGGCTGCTTATTCCAACAGCAATGACTTCTGTACAATGTGAATTATTTTTATTTCTATCAATCTGACAACTCTGAGGTGCTGGATTTTTTGTTTTGTTTTGTTTTGGAGGGAAAGCAGGTAATGGTGGAGAAAAGGAAGCATTATGGGAAAAAATGCATTCTCCCCAATATTTTCTGGGAGTTACTAATCTAGATGAGTAAAATCATGCATCATTTAAATAGTGTTTAGCTATCCAACTGCCTGCCTGTTTTTCAAATAGGTCATAAACTATGTTAGAGATGAAAAAAATCAAGGCAAGTAGAGACCAAGAGATTGCTTTTTATACTTCAGGGGAAGGCATGACTTAAAAACATGCTGACACTGAGTGCCTTGTCCAACATCTCGTAAGGGATTAGAGCTCTTCCACCAGCACACAGTCTGTACTTCTTTGCACACATTCCACCTCCCACACCTCAAGCTTGGGTTTTCCCTCTCAGATGAGATTCTCCCATGTTCCCACCCTTCCTGCTCCCTCCCACCTACCAGTGGTCCAGGCTCTATATCCTCCCTAGTTCCCTAGTCCCTAGCCATGGGCAGGTCCCAGGGTTCAACCTGGCTCGCATCTCCCAGCCATGGCCTAAGCCATCCTTAGTCTCCCAGTCTGCTGAACTCAATGGCCATACCAACTGTGTCCACCACAAAGACATACTAGGCTAAGTACCATGGCTACACCCCTAATGGGGAAATGATCATGCATCCTTCAGTGGCTTCTAGTGATCTCAGCTAAGCACGTGGCCTCCTGCCTAAGGAGACAATTCATGTAATCACTAGATAGCTGTGTTCCATTCCTCTATATCCCATTTACTTTTCTTCCCTTCCTCCTAGATCCTGCAGTGCTTTCTAAGGCTACCTGCACTTATAATTCTGTTCATTATATACCAGATGCAGAAACTTAGCTAATTGTTTCACTAAACCGTACAATCCCGCAAACCACTAAACAGTTTGTTTACATGAGGAAACAGACGCCTGGACAGGTCAAATGATTTGCCCAAAAGATCAAATAGCTGGTGAACAACTGAGAAGAGATTTGAACTGCAGTCTACCTAATGCAAGCACCTATGCTCTTTATCAGTGCACCATGATTTCTCATTCATTCACTCATTAACATCCACCTTGTAACTAGCACCATGCTTGATATGGAGGATTCCACAGGGAACAATGTGAGGTGCTTCCCTGGAGGAGCTCTCAGCTACCAGAGGACTATAAACAACATTCAGCAGAATGGTGCCATGAATCACCTCAATGGGAATACAGAGGAGACAAGTTGCCTGTGCTCCCCGCCCCTCTCCCCTTGCATTTCCATTAGGTTTCCCCACATTATCCCACACCTTTCCAACAACACCTCCAACTCCTGTGTTAAAACAACAACAACAAAAAAAAAACCCTTTCCCCACAAACAAACCCAAACCTCTCCACCCTTACACTTCTTATCCCAGAATTTTGGCGCTCTCCTCTTCCATCACTCACAGCTGGATGGAAGGAATCTCTAAGAATGTGGGACCTTCCTCCTCCACTGGGAAGCCAAACTCCCTCTTAGTTATCATCTTCCTTCACCTCTCAGCAGCTCTTGCACCCCAACCTCCTTCCTGGAATTCTGCTCCATACCCCAGAAGTCAGAGCTCCCTTTCTGCTAACTACACTCCCTCATCAGACCCCTCCACCACTTCATGAATGATACCACATCTTCACCTCCAACTTCCCCACCATCAGACTTCCCCCCCACTTGAACAGGCAGTTCTGCCAACCCCACCAGCTCAAGCTGCTATAAGCAAAAGGCATCTCATGTCCTGCAACACGTGCTCCACACCTCCTGCTTTTCTTACCCTTCCTAAGAACAGTGCCACTCCTAGCTTCTGTGGCTTAACACCCTGATGTCCTCTACAGCTCCCCCTTCTCCTTGACTTTGCTTATAAGGCCAAGCTGTGCCCACCCATCTCATGTTAGCAGAGCCAGTCTCTACCCCTCTGCATCCCGAAGCCAGGTCCACCAAGTCCCTGCTCCTGTCACACAGGATCTCATGGTCCAACCCTCCACACTCCTGCCAATGTAGGTAGTCTGCACTTTCGACCTGCTCAATTGAGGGCTCTCCAGAGATGACTGATTAAAGTCTATTCTCCCTAGCACATCCTTCTGTTAAGTCTTCTATCCCATGACAAAAGCTCCAGCCAAACTAGGTTTGTTGTTGCCAAAACACAACCTGCCATTTGACATGATGACTTGGACAGCTCCTTCTGTCTGCAATAGCCTCTTTTCCACCTACTAAAATCCTATCTGTTCATTCCTCAAGTCCATGACATGACAACAGACAGGAGGTTGCTCAAGATTTTAAAACTCCTGATGCAACCCTAATGAACTGATGGATCTGGGAAATAATCATCAGGCCTCCGAGAGACATTAAGACATTGTGTGCCTCCTGATGGAAGCAGACCTACTATCTATTAAGTATCCTTGCAAAAAATATTTTAAGATAAAATCTGACCAATTTCAGGAAATAGAGGTGATAAACACAGTAAATACCATGAGAATGCAATCAGCAAAATTCAGATTATGGGAAACCATATAGGACAAATTACTCAGTTGTTCTTTTTAAACAAATAAAATGCAAGGACAAAGCAGAAACAGAAGGAGAAGCAAATCTATAGATTAAAAGAGGCACTGTAAAACGCATTTTCATGATCTTATCTGGATCCTGATTCAAACATACTAGAAAAATATGAAGGAAGTAAAGAAATTTGGTCACAGCTAAATGTGTGATAATACTGATAAATTAGTCTTAACATTTTAGGTGTGGCAATGGTGTTGTGGTTAAGTGTGAAAATGTCTTTTTGAGGTACATAATCAGTTACTTGGTAAAATGTCGTGGTATTTACAACTTGTTATCGGCAAAAGATGACAGATGTAGTAAATATTGCAAAATGTGAATTATGTTTCAGTCTAGGTGATGTGCAAGAAGACTTTAAGCAACTTACTCATCTTTTTAATTCTGCTCCTGTAATTCTAACATAAGGAATAATGAAAACAAAGAAAAAAATTCTATTCCTTTCCTGAAAAGCACCAAGACATGCACAATAGGTTGCTTTATTTATAAATAACCCAGAAACAACTGCAAGGCCCCACAGTAAGGGTAAATAAAGTACATCATTATTCGCCTACTAGGAGGTTTGCACACCCATGAAAAATGATACTTTGCTAAGATTTCCAAACTGCTTGCTAAGCTATCCATGATGTGTAAGCAAAAAAAAAAAAAAAAAAAAAATGCAGGATAGGAATTTTAATATAGAAAAGATGATTTGGAGAATGTTTAAAATGCATGGAAAGAGACAGAAATAAAAAGTGAGATGTCATTGACTCTGGGTATTGGGTTCTTTTTGCTGCTTCTCCCTAATTAGGGGAAAATTACAACTAATTAGGGTGGGAAGAGAAATGCTACCCATCTTTCAAGGCCCAGCCCAAATGTCCTCATGTATGTGAAACACTTTCCAAAAACGGTCTTGCCTAGCTGGAAGCCTCCCTTTCCTAAAGTCCACGTGAAGTGCTTTCTTCCCACATGGTCACTTCCTCCCTCACTTGCCCCCTTGTGTGGGAAGCCCTTGAGAGCTGGGCCCTTATCCCAGGACTCTCTGAATCTGCCACAGTACCCTGCATGTGGTGGGCCCGCAGAGACTTCTGCTGAAATGCATCCAGTAGTGTCCTTTCACCAGCCTTGTCTGCTGAATGAAATTCCAGAACTAAAGGGGTCTTGGGTAAATGCTGATGTGCACAATGCCAAATAGGAACTCCTTATACTTTGCACCCTGGATGTCTCTCTTGTCCTGGTCCAGTCCTGGTCCTACCCTGGGTAATTCCCCACACATGCTTCTTGGAACACATCAGCACTCAGGAGCCCAACATTTCAGGTACACGTCTGCTAGTCACTGCATAGTGAGCTCTGCTCCAGGCTGCATTACCTCAGTGCTGCCCACCACCCAAAGCAGAGGGAGGCTTTACAGTGACTACAGTTCAACTTCCTCTGCTTCAAACCCTAGTGACAAATCTACATCCCCTATTGAAGTTTCTCAACTTGTTTTTATGTTTCTACAAACTCAACTGTAGCCTATCTTCCTAGAAAATGATCCAACTTGGCTAAGTATGTCAAATATATGGTACACATATCACCTTATTATTTACAGTCTCGCTAAATAACCTGGGAGTTACAGTTTGTTGCCTCAAACCAGACTCAAAAGAACACATTTTTAGCCTGGTGTTACCTCAGAAAACAACAGTACCCCCAACATGAAACAGCCAGACTCCCATCTGGTCAATGTCAAATCAGTACTCATGGGGAAGAAGGTGGTGCAGCTTACAAATGCTTATTTCACCTCTTCATTCCTGGACCCCAGCATCTGGTCACCTGGCCAGTGCAGCTCATAGGGAACAGTTTAGCAGCTTGCTGGACCTGGTACTGAGTCGGGGGCAATTATGACTCACAGACAGCAGAAACCATTCAAGACAACAGTGATGCAGGCCAAGGCCAGGGCCAGGCAGAAGTAGTAGACAAGAACCCACCCTTATATAAGGAAACAAAAGCATCTGCACCCTCAAATTCCCTGACCTCTCACTCTGACTAGCATGAGGCCACATGAGAGGCAGGCTTACCGCCTTCCCTCCCCTGAGAAGTGCAGAGAGCGGAGTCTTGGCTCCACCCTGCTGAGACTCCTCAGTGGAACCTTCCACTCCCTAGATGCAGCTGCCGCAGGACCATCTCATAAATGGGGCATCTGAGGTCTGAATCTGAATCCTGCTGACCCCAAGCCTGTTACACTGCACTGAAGCACAAATGCAAATAATCACAACCAGCTGTGATCACTGTGCTCCATTTGGGGCCTGCAGGCATATCTGATCCCTGGGACAAGATGCTATATGCCCAAGAGGGGCAGCAGTGATGCTAGGGGTCCAAGACAGTGGACAGACTCAAGGTGAGGAAGCTGAGCTGAGAGTGGCTTCTGGAGAAGCCCACTGTTCTCTGGAGCATGTACCACACTGTGACTCCCATAAAGGGGACCAAGGTCTAGAAGAGAATGGACAGCGAAGAAAGGTCACCAGGCATTGCTCAGCTTCTCTCTCACTGGATGTACTCGCATACAAATTTCTAGCAATTAAAGGATGGAAGTTTTTGTTTAGCAGCAAGGTTTTCCACGGCCCTCCTGAATTGTTCATCATGTGTTGCCTTTCCATTGAGAAGGGTGAACTGGAGAGGAGGGGAAAAAAGGGTGAATTGTGTTTGCAATCCCTTCTCTAATCGCACATTAGACTCCCTGCAAACAGCAGACAGGAAGCGGCCTGCCATACCTGGGCTCGCATAGGAAGGCCGTGTTTTCACCATCTGCTCTCCAAACGAGCCACTCCCGGAAGGACGGGTGGCAGAACATGCGGGTTTTGTCTCGCCTCTTAATGAGGAAGCAGGAGAGAGCATCCATCCTCTGCTGGAAGTCCTCCCATCCCTGCTCCCCTTGTACGTGGCCAGCGTTAATGGCCTGAAAGATCTGCTCATCCGTCATGGGGTGGAGGGATGCGAGGGCCACGTTTAGAATCGGAAGTGCTCTCTCGAAGGCGGACTGGGTCATGAACTTCATGTTGCACTGCAGCAGATAGAGCTCAGACAGAGACACGGGGACCACCTTGTAGCTGGCACTTTTGATGACCAAATGTCCCCTCTGGAAGAGGTCCAAGGTGAGTTTGAGGTACAGGTAGGAGCCGAGGCTCCGCAGCACCAGGTGGCTGCTCACTTTCCCAATAAGAGCGGCGTCGGCCTTGCCGTTCAGGGAGATGTTGCTGAGGATGTCCTGGCTGCTGTGGACCCTGTGCTGGACGTAGGCATGCAGGTCACTGTGAATGTCTTTGTTGTCCGGAAAGTCATCTAAGGAAAGCTTGACGAATGGCAGCGTGCTCACAATTTCCTGTGGAAAAAAAAACACCAAAAACCCACAGTGTCAGTCCACAGAGATTTCTTTTTTATGTCAGCTGCATTTCAAACTAGATTCACTAGTTTTCTTTCAAGGAGGATTTTCATGGATTACAGGGACTCATTGTTTTGTATTAAAACATGTAATAGGATAAGTTGAAGATAAAAAGCTTATGTGAAAGAAATCCTGATGCGAGATCGAATCAGTAATGGCTTTCCCGAGGCCCTCATCTGAAGACTCAGAAACGAGCAAGATGTAAGAGCCCCAGGCAGACAATGGCAAGCTGGCCATTCCAGCACAGGGGCAGTGAGACCCTGAGGTGACCCAATACTCATAATCCTTACATTGTGCAGAGGTTACATAACAAGGACAGACACAAACCAGCACTGTGTATCTAAGAACACGGCCAGACACCGAGATAAGAGGCATCCCTCTCTGTGCATCAGATACTGGGACTGTATAACCGAGCCAGGAAATCTGAAACGGCCCCTGCCCCTCGGCAGGCTATACCGCAGCCACAGCATGCCTTAATGAAGGTGCTGTACTTCAGGATAGCCTGCTAGCATTTTTTTAACTGCTGTTCATTCCAAGTAAACTTTTAAGTTCAAGTATAACATACAAACCATAATTGCACAACGTCATTAATTTTTACAAAGTTAAATACATCTGTGTAACCAGCAGCGAGAAACAATGTCACCAGCTCTCGGAAGCCCTGTGCCCCTTTCCATCCCACCCCCATCCGAAAGATAAGCACTCTCCTCACACCTAACAGCAGAGAGGAGTTTTTGGTTTTTCCTTTAAGCTAACCACTATCTGGGGCGCCTGGGTGGCTCAGTCGGTTGAGTGTCCGACTTCGGCTCAGGTCATGATCTCGCGGTCTGTGGGTTCAAGCCCCGCGTCGGGCTCTGGGCTGGCAGCTCAGAGCCTGGGGCCTGCTTCATATCTGGGTCTCCCTCTCTCTCTCTCTGCCCTCTCCCACTCATGCTGTCTCTCAAAAATAAACAAACACTAAAAAAAATTAAAAAAAAATAAACTAACCACTATCGTTTCTGAAGAATTTGACCCATGTCCTCACTGAATATAACAATTGCAGGGGGCAGGCTGAGTATAATCACTCCCATTTTACATGGATGGTAACCGAACCCTGTGAAAATCTAAACAGCTAGTACAAACAATATAGGACTCCTATTCCTTTGCTCTATCGATTACCAAATTCCGCTTACTGTGTGATAAATGACTGCAAAGGGTATAAATCAAATGGCCATAAAAACAAATGTCAAGTGAGGCTGAGGCCTAATGCCACTTTTAATGAGAAAAGAAAAGAACCCAAATGCTATTTTTAAATAGACATCATCACAAAAGGGCAAAAATCAAAATCTAAGAGTAATGTCTTTACTAAAAAAGGACAGGGGTAGAGGGAAGAAGTCAAAGGTTGGTAAGATATAATTTGGGTTCAAATGAGGGGAAAGATGAGGAAAAGAATTTAAAAAAAAGCACTTCATTTCGCTACAAGTGGAATCTTATGTTGAAGTTTTATGAAAAAATAGACCTTATTTCAGAATTAGCCTTAAAAATCGTTTCTTCCTTGAAAGAAAGGAAGAAAGAAACAACAAGACAGAGAAGGAAGGAAAGAAAATAAAAGAAACAAATTCCCACTGCAATTCCACACAAATAACTACAGGAATAACTTTAAACTCCAGTAGATAAATTGAGTTCCTTCCAGGGCTGGACTCTTGTATTTTGGAAGTGCAGGGACAGTGCAGTGCTAAGAGGAGACTTTCCTGACATCTTGATTCATGGAAGGTAAAAAGGTCAGAGTTTCACTCATTTGGGGCTTTGTGGACTAAATATTTCAAAGTCCTAATGTAGTTTTCAATTAAGCAGCTAAACGCTTTTTAACAGTTTATGTTGTTAATCACTATAAATTCTGGGTATGAGGTCTTGGAAAGAGACTGGAGAATTCTTTCTCACCTGAAAATTTGCTCTTACAGTCACAATCAGCTTCAACCAGGCAGGAAACTTAGAAATAATTTTGGTAATAAATGAAGAAAGCGTATCTCCATAATCAGGCTTATGAAACTCCGCTTCATTTAAGCCATCTATCAAAATAATATATTCTTCTTCAGGAATTTTCTGCTCTAAAGGATAAAATAATTTTTTAATTAAGAAATTATACATTTCTAGAAAATGGCACCACCCAGTGAATTTTAGTGTTAGGAAAAGCTAAAAAGGTTTACATATTGCAGAAGAAACGGTTTTCAGAGAAGCACATTTTCTATTAAATTTATAATGAAAACCAGAGCAGACAGCCAAGAGAAAAACAAATCTTATAAAACAGTTTTCAGAAACATATTGTATTACACACATTAGCAGGATCTCACCCATGGATATGATACAGTTAGCTCTTCATACACTCCTTTCACTGGGGTGAGCTATAGCTAAGATAACTGGCATATATGGAGATTAAATCTGGAAAAGATGCTAGGTCCTCCCCATAGAATCCCCCCTGCCCTGCAGTGGATGTCTGGGAATGAAAAGGGACCCTCAAAAGCCAAGCATCTGGCCCAAGGCACACAGCCAGCCAGTGGTGAGAACCTCACTTTTACAGACTCCTAGAACAGGGCTCTTTCTCACAAGCCTGAATCTAGTTTTCCATTTATTAGCACCAACTTTCTGTCCAAGAAACTGAGGACAAATGATGACAGATCTGTTTCCATCCCAAAGTGCTATGGAGGCAGGTAAACTAGCTTAAAAGGTGAGGAATGAGGAGGAGAAAGGATAAGAAATGAACAGCCCATAATAGCATTAATGTCCCCTACCTTGTCGAGTATTTCAAGGGGAAAAAAAAAAAAAAAAATCAAATGAACACTTCTAGAAAAGCCTTTAGGATCAACTCAACTGAGCAGAGCCCCTGAAAAAAAAATAGCTGGCAAGTTCTCCAATCAACCAACTTGTTCCCCCACTAGGTAGGAATATAAAATATGCAGGCAACAGTTTCTAGGGCATAAGTCATCTGTATAACCTATGGTTACAAATTAGCTACTTTGGAAATATTCAACGGGGAGTGAATTCTTTATTGTAGGCATTTCTTTCAAAACTACACCATTCAAGAAGCAAGCAGGGACCCTAGGGAGATGGTCCTGAGTAAGGGAATGAGCAGTGCACACATTCACCCACATCCTTGCCTGGCGCCCACCCTCGCCCCCATCCAAGTGCTTCTGAGGACCATCCCGGGGACTCTGGACTAGAGAGAGAGGGTGTGGGTGGCTGCTCGGAAGTACCGTTTCTCAGGCTTGTGAGCGGTTCCAGCACTCCTCTCCTGAAGGCGGCCACTGGGTCCTGCACGCAGGACCGGAGGCTCAGCATGCTCTGTAGCTGGGGCTCCCTGATCAGTAGGTCCCTGTAGGCGGCCAGCTGGTGGGACCGGCACAGCAGAGCTGCAATGCTGTGCACGAACTCGGGCACCAGGCACGTGTACGTGTTGTCAGCTTGGCAGTAGTGGTAGGCCACGACCTATGCGGGAAGCAGAGCCGTCAGCACCCCTCTTGACATGCTCCCTCCGTAATCTCAAACACGTGCGATGCCCCCTCTGCCACGGGAATGAAATACGTTGTTTCTATTCCCCAACACTGAGTCATTATTTAGCTTAATTGTTTCAGTTATTCTTTCATTCATTCACACGGTTTGCCAAGTTCTGGGCAGACTCTTAATTGCAGCCGCAAATCCATCTTGATTAGCACTAAGATCAGCACAAGGTACTCTGTATCAAAAATAATGAATAAGCCTCATTCATAAAACCTAAAGCCAATCCTGGCTTAGAGCATCTCTGAATAATCCCAATGTACTCAACATCCAGAAGTGCCACATTCACTTCATTCCTACTTTCAAAACAGCAGCATTTCCTTGGGAAACTCATGTGCTGCTCCCCAAAAGCAGATAAAGTTGGTGGCTAGGAAAGTGGCTCAATCAGTTGAGCATCCGACTTTGGCTCAGGTCATGATCTCAAGGCTTGTTGAGTTCGAGGCCTGCATCATGCTCTGTGCTGTCAGCTCAGAACCTGGAGTCTGCTTCAGATTCTGTGTCTCCCTCTCTGTCTGCCCCTCCCCGTCTTGTACTCCGTGTCTCTCTCAAAAATAAATAAACGCTAAAAAATTTTTTAAGCATTTATTTATTTATTTATTTATTTATTTTTAAAATGTTTTTATTTATTTTTGAGAGAGAGAGAGACAAAGCACAAGCAGGGGAGGAGCAGAGAGAGGGGGAGACACAGAATCTGAACCAGGCTCCAGGCTCCGAGCTGTCAGCCTAGAGCCTGACGTGGGGCTCAAACTCACAGACTGTGAGATCATGACCTGAGCTGAAGTCGGACGTTTAACTGACTGAGCCACTCAGGTGCCCCAAACATTTATTTATTTTTGAGAGAGAGAGCACAAGCCTGCACACACATGGGTGCATGCATGCAGGGGAGGGGCAGAGAGAGAGAGAGAGAGAGAGAGGGAGGGAGAGAATCCCAAGCAGGCTTCAGCACTGTCAGTGCAGAGCCCTTGCAGGGTTTGATTCCACAAAAGGTGAGATTATGACCTGAGTCAAAATCAAGAGTCAAACATTTAGCCGACTGAGCCTCCCAGGCACACCCACAGCTGCTTCTTTTTCCCAGACAGGAGGGCCAGCAGCCTAGCTCAAACCTTTAGTCTCCTCCCCGCACACACACCTGACACTGGAGATATTCAACAACACCAGGGTTTGAAGGACCAAAATCAGAAATTACCAAACGTCTGCCTATAGCGTGAAGAGACACATAGGAGAGAGGTTCCTTCCCAAGCACTGAGGAGATAAGGAGTGTTGCCTTTGTTGGGATGGATTTGAAGGGGCAGCAGGCTACTCGTTAGAGTCCAAGGAAAGTGCCAGATGCAGAACTGTCCTGGGAGAAGAGCTCTGTAGATGTATGGAAACTCTGATACATTCCCACATGAGAATACAAGGAGGAACAGGGAGTATGAGAAAAGGAAGGTGAGAAAAGTAAAAATGTATGTGTGCAAAGTGCTTTCTGTTCTCCAGAAGGGTCTGAGTGCCTGCTGTTCCCAGAGCTCCTCACAACCCTGCTTCACCAGGTGTGGTTCACAGCTGTGGACTGCACACAGGTTAAATGCCTCACCAGGTAACAAGGGCAGGCAGTGGAAGCTCTGGGATTAGATTCCAGGTCTGTAGACTCTTTTTTTTTTTTAATTTTTTTTCAACGTTTTTTATTTATTTTTGGGACAGAGAGAGACAGAGCACGAACGGGGGGGGGGGGGGCAGAGAGAGAGGGAGACACAGAATCGGAAACAGGCTCCAGGCTCCGAGCCATCAGCCCAGAGCCTGATGGCGGGGCTCGAACTCACGGACCGCGAGATCGTGACCTGGCTGAAGTCGGACGCTTAACCGACTGCGTCACCCAGGCGCCCCATAGGTCTGTAGACTCTTAAAAGCAAGTGGCAAGAGTAGACATGGCCAATTTGGAACTGTTGTGTGACTTCTGTTTTAGATTAAAATTATCATCCACACTCTGAGGAAAGCTGATTGCTCTTCCCCTTTGCCCTAGAAAGATGAGAAGGAACATAGGAGGACCCCTAAGCTTGTAGAAACCACCAATAAGACAGGCAGCACCCCGGTCTATGTCAAGCACCGTGTCTGACCGAAGAAGTCTGTCAGCCCAACAGTGGGTCATGAAACCAGTCTGGAGCCACAACAACTTGTTTTCATTTCATAAAGTTGGTTATATAAGGCTGCGAGAATACCGTGATGCTTTTGCTTCAGTTGTGTGTTGTGAGTACGTGCACAGGTCTTCCGGGTAAAATATATCTCTTATTGCAGGTCACAAAGTGGTTTGAAAAATCACTATAGCAGGGTGGCTTTGAAGTCTGCACTATACTCTTCATCTCAGATCGCTCATTTCTGACTAGAGGACTGTCGCCAATCAGTGGCCGGAGCTGCCTACGCCAGTGAGGAGCAGCTCTCACCCGAGAAGGAGAAGCAAGGAGCAAAGATCTGGGCAAAAAAGCCTTCTTTTCAGTCCCCTGCACCAAACTCACCCTCAGAGCGTTTCCTCTGAATCCAGGGGCATTCCTAGATGCCCCTGGCACCATCCACCTCATGCCCCCCAGCTCTGCCTGCCCCACCACTGCTGCCCAGGGAGACCCCAGCAGGTCACTAGCAGTGAGAGACATAACTGTTCTAATGCACAGGGTGGCTTATGAACTTGTCACAGATGCTGAGCAGATGGAAAATTTCAGAAGGACCCTGATGACCGTGAATCTATCAAGAGAAAGTCAGCCAAGTCTCTTTTTTAACCTCACAAGAAACCTCTGACAGAGGGATGCAGGGAACCAAAGTCCCCAGGCAACAGAGAACAGGCGTGGTGAACTGGATCAAGTTCAAGGCTCCCAAGTGAAGGACAGCACATGCTTGTAAGGATGGATTTGTGGCACCTGTGATACCACCTGCTACTTTGAGGAATTCTTTCAATCCATTTTTTTTTAATTTTTAAAAAAATTTTACAATGTTTATTTATTTATTTAGAGAGACAGATAGAGTATGAGAAGGGGAGGAGCAGAGAGAGAGGGAGACACAGAATCTGAAGCAGGCTCCAGGCCCTGAGCTGTCAGCACAGTGTCTGAGGTGGGGCTCGAACTCACAAACCACGAGATCATGACCTGAGCTGAAGTTGAGCGTTCAACTGACTGAGCCACCCAGGCGCCCCTCAATCCATTTTTAAGATGAATCAAAGTCCCCTGCCTGTGTCTGGAGATATTTATTTTCATTAATACCTTTTACTTGGAGTACTTGATCACTATTTTATCAAAAGCTACCTTTTTACATTAAAGAACTATCTCTGTTTCAAGATCCCTTTTTCTATTCCTTTCTCAGAAGCCAAACTAACAAATCTTGTTCTCTTTCTAGAAGAGTCCCCTAGAGCAGGAGCAGGTTACCTTAGAAGCGAGGTATTTCACTGCGTCCTCTCTTGGTCTCTGGTTCTCAGGAGTATCAGACCCAGACCCAGGGGGTGTTTTGGCCATGTTGGTAACAACTGCAGAAGAGCTCGGTGAAAGCAACGGAGTGAAAGGAAGATCCTGGGAGGAATCCGAAGCTGCCGAGAAAGAGGCCAATTTCATCATTACAACATCAGAATAGGGGTATGATGAGATAGGGAACGGATTGCTTGAGTAGACCCAAAGAGTACTTTAATAGGTAATGAGTGAACAGCTTTCCAAATGCAAAGGTCCAACGGAGAACACAAAGTGTCCCTCTCAGCCCTGCCCCCCATACACCCAGATACCCTCCCAGGAGCAGTGCTCTTTCTGGTTTCTTTCATTTTCTTTATATAAAGTCTTTTCGCTATATATATATATATATATATATATATATATATACATACATACATATACATACATGCATATACACATATATGTATATAAATATATATAAATAAATATAAATATGTATGTGTGTGTGTATATGTATGTATATATATATATATATATATATATATATATATATATATATAAATAAACTTTCATGGCTCACTGTTCCTGTTCACCATGTTAGAGACACTTTCTTTTAATGGGTTTATTATACATACAATAAGATGCGATTACTCAAATATTGGCTTCTATTTTAAGTTAGTTTTTATACTATGAGTAAACCCAGCACAGAGGACAAAGGCTGTGGAGAAGAGGGTACAAAAGAATCGTGCATAGACTCCTCCTGGGTTTTTCTGCCAGGAGCCGAACTCTCCAGGGCACCTGATCAGGCCTCACAGGCCCTACAGCTGAGACAAGACCAGGGAAGGCTGTTCTCATCCCAGGTGATGGCTTCCTGGGTGCCAGGATAGATGGAAGGGTTCAAACAGGTTTCCCAATGTGCTGGCAGACGAGGTACGGCAGCTAGAACAACTTGAGGAAAATGGGGACTGTTTATCCCACAGCAATGTCCCCCATCTACCTGACACGAATATCATAAACTAGACGAGTGTTTAAATATGCACATACTTTTTGGTGGTGAACTGGGGCTGCTGGAAGCAATCTGCCTCATGCGGCTTCCGTGGCAGCTAAGTGCCACCAACTTAGAAATGATTGCGGTCTTCCCAAAGCCCACGTTTCCAACCACCACGGCTCCTCTATTTTCTGTCAGTTCTGTGTTCCTCAAGTTTTCTTCTATCTGGTGAAAGAGCCAATCCCTTCCCACAAACACAGAGTCCGTTGTTATGCTTGGTACTTCAAACAACAGGGGTTTCAACAAAATGTCCTGTGGCTTGTAGGGAGCAAATCGTGCTTAGAAAAAAAAACCACAAAAAACAAAAAACAATCATTATTTTAGAAGAATGTCATAATTTTATACACTGATAGTATTAGCCTAAACTTAGGTTTACCCTACAAGGAATCCGTATTTCCAGTCTGGTTCTATGAATACTTCTGTAATACCTCATTTATAATCCCCTGTTGGTTTTACAAAGGGTCCTATTAAAATGACTTGCTACTTCTTTAATCATGACTCAGGGCAGACACCAGAGGATTAGGAAAAGGGATTCAAGGGGCCAAACCAGGCCTCATCGGTTTGTCTGAAACAGTGTTTAAGATAGGCTCCTTCCACTACTGTGTTAGTAAAATGGAAATGTTTTCCTAGAGACGGGGCCCCAGCTCTCATCTTGGTGTGATGATGAGTGGCCCCTTTGGCAAGGTTCCCGACCACCCGACTGTGTGTTACGGGTAGACTTAAGAGGTGACCAACAGCCCAGGGAAATGAAACAAAGCTGACTCTTTGTTGGTCACAAAAAATATCCAGTGAGTGTTAAATTACTCCTCATTCCAAAATAATATACTGCGGAATTATTTTCCAACTCCAGAAACGAGTTCATCACATATTTTAAGGAAGAAGTCCCAAACCTCTAAAGGACGGCTTCCTAGCACATTTAACAAACTTTTAGCACACACACACAATTCATGTCATGGTTTTAAATGAGCTGGCTTAAACGCTGGTTATCCCAGATCCTCAATGTTGAGTGAATGTGCTCATTATATCCATTATCCCAGCAGATGCAAAGATAAGTACCTTTAACTTCCTGTGCCCTACCTCCGGCTGTATTGTGCCACGGCAATCTAATTGACGTTCGAAGAGGGGCATTTCTCTGCCCGTCTAAATAACTCAGATCCTCCAACTTGGTTGAGCTTGTTGCTGTAATATTAAACTGAAGTTTAGTCTTTTCAAAGTTGATTTTAATATCATACCCAAACTACTACAAATTATAAATTACTAAGCAATTCCGTCCAGGCTTTCCATTCACTTCAAAGTAACTTTAGTTTTGTTTGCCCGTCCCAGCTTATTTTTCCAGCAAGGAGTTCACCGAAAAGTGGCAAAAACCAAGTGTCTCTCATTCTTAAAATTGTGCTGCTATGGTTTCCAGAATTCTCCATTATTCCTGGAAAGACACAGACTCCACCAACAATTTTTATGAAGAAACTTGACCATCACGTGTCACTCAATACAGCTGCAGTACATACTGCAGACACAGAGCACGGTCCCAGAGGTCTTTCCCTGCAATTCTGGAGAGCCTTCTGCTGTTGCTGGAATCCCAACCTTGTTAATTCAGGGAGCAGATTCTGCTGTACAATTCCACGGTGCTCAGAACACTAACAGTCAGCTCAGGACAGTGAAAGGAGCCATGTGGATTTCATCAGAAATAAACATTCCTAAGCTTTACATTTTTATGTATATGTTATATGCTATTTTATGTGTATTTTTAAAAATTCTAAAAACAAGTAATATTTACCTCTGATCAAATCAGTAAGTCACACCACACAGGTACCAGTTAAAACGCATTAAGGGTCTATGCGAGCATACATACAAGTTCGATTATAAAAACAACCAATACGGGAGGGGAAGAAAAAAAAAAAAAAAAGAGGTAAGAGTGGGAGAGAGCCAAAGCATAAGAGACTCTTAAAAACTGAGAACAAACTGAGGGTTGATGGGGGGTGGGAGGGAGGGAAGGATGGGTGATGGGTATTGAGGAGGGCACCTTTTGGGATGAGCACTGGGTGTTGTATGGAAACCAATTGGGCAATAAATTTCATATATTTAAAAAATTAAAAAATTAATTAATTAATTTAAAAATAAATAAAAAATAAAAACAACCAATACAAAATAATGTTGCTAATTCTTAGCAATCCTTAACAAATACACAGTATGTTTTTACCCTAAAAGAAAAAAAGAAAAAAAAAAAGAGCCTCCTTTTATTTACATATATATCCTAGGTCACAATGAGAGAATTCTAAATAGGATTAACCTAATTTGTTTGTGGGTTGAGTGACCCAACATTAAGATACTGCTGATCCTACACGTACAATTCTCTTCCAGGATAATAAAATACAGGCATCATTTGAGGGCAAATGAGTGGGGAACAGGAGTGGCATTCTGAGGGCTAGGGCTTCTAAGGACTGGTAAAATCATTAGCGGGACCAAGTTTTGAGGGAGAGAAGTCAAGTTGGGCCATCTGTCTGCCGAAAGCCTTCTGGCTGCACAGCATCCAGCCATTTACCAGCACCATCTGACCAATCTGGGTCCTCCCCATTTCCCCTCCTGGGGCTTTCATCACTGTTAGCACCACCCTCCTTATTCCATTCAATAAGCACCTGGGCGGCTCCAAGGCCTGGCTCTGTGGTGGCATGTCCCCTCTTGCCACGTTCCCCAAAGGGCAATCCACCCCATGCCCTACTCACTTTCCCAGTCCCAGGAGAGACATCTGACGCCTTGACTTCACAACAACATACACGTATACTCCTGGATCCTTCTGGTGTATATCCACAGCCTAGGTACACATCGTGTGCATGCTAATGTCAATATTCCACACCAATCTTTCCCATTAGAAACATTCGGCTAAGTCCTTATGTAGGACTCCCACATAAGCCTAATTTATGGGAATCCAATGGCAGCCTCTAGCTTCAATCTCAGTCCTTCACAAGTAGGGTGTGTGAAACTTCCAGGAGGGCCACCAGGACCAAACTGATTACTCTGGCTCCCTACGATAATATCGCTTGGAACATATAGTTCTAGGTTCCTGCCTGGGACCTAGGACTCTGACCCAGGCCTCTGCAAATGCCCCCTTTCCTCAGCATGCCTCACTGTGGACACACCACAAGTTGGAGGCTGGGAGTGGGGAGAAGGATCAGCCACAGCTGTAACCCATAAGCCAAGTTGGGTTTGGAGCTGGAACAGCCACAAATATCTGGCCTGCTGCTTCAGCCCTAGAGAACTCAAAGACACTTGGAGCCTCCAAAGGGCTTCCTATTTCTCTTCTTCCCCTAACCCCTTAGAACATGACATTCAGTTTGTAATTTTGTGACAACTAAAAGGACTAAGAATAGGAGAGTATACAAAGGGCATTCCAAAGAGAGGATTGCAAATAAAAGCCCTAACTTGACACAGATGCAGGAGATGGTGAGGCTTCAAACACCTCTGTTTTCAGATTTACCGTCACTATAGCTCTGGCTCCAAAGTGTGCAACAAAGTGGCCTCACCCTCTCCGAAGCTCTGATTCTCCATTGCAAATGGGATTAAGATGCAGCGAAACAGACCGTGGCTCAGTGGGGCTGCAAGACAGGAGCTGCCAGCTACCACTGCTTCCTACAGCGTTGTCACGGCCACTGAGAGAGACTTGAGTTGGGGCAGTGAAGCTTTAGGTGCTCCCCACCTACCAGAGCAAGCGACCTGGACCACGTGTTGCCTTCTCACACATGTGTACAGTAGAGTTTCAGATATTACCAGCACAACAGCTAGACTCACTTCCAGTATTTAACGATAACTGTTTTCAAAATCCTCAACACAACTCAGGGCTGAGAAAAAGCAGAGGGAAAACAATAATTTTATGCTGCCGTAAACCTACAGCTAGTAGCTCCATGGTTAAATTACACACTTGTTGCATACACACACATCACATCGACCATCTGAGAAGGGTATTTTAAGATGCTGCAGGAGAGTTTTTTGAGGGGGTGGAGTGGGGTGGAGGGAGCAGAAGGAAAATTCTCTAATTGGAACAAAAAGAAACATCGGTTGAATACCATGGACTAACCTATCAAAGGTAAATACTATCAAGTCGAGGCAATGACCAGTTGGAATTTCAAGAAAATTGGCTGGTAATTCTGTTTGTTGGTATTCTAGAAAACTAAATACAGTGTCTGCGATCCACTTAGCAATTCAAAAGAAAAAGAAGTTAGTCAAAAACAGTGGAACCTAATTACCCAATTTCTAGATTATCTAAGATATCATGTTAAAGGCTTCTCCTCCTGTTTCCTAATAAAGGAATGAGGTGCCCATGCCACACATTTGATGTAGTATAAAGTAATAACCTGACTGCAGCATTTTAAACCAATTCCGCTCCAACAGATACCTTTACAAAGAAAATCTCTGTACAGTGAAACAATCTCCAAACCTAGCCAACTTATTTTTATAGTCTTTGACGTAAGAATTTTACTGATTTCATTGTATTAGACACAACAGTGAACAGACAACCACAGTTCTTTGTAACAGGCTCACTGACAGTAAAGGCTGGCAACCTCAGGAACTCACTTCCATAGGCTCACTCCCTGGGGGAAGGGGCAGGCAAGTCCCTTGGGGCAGCTGCAACCAGAAGCCTGGTATCGCCTTTCCTTCATCTGCCAGTCCTTACTCTTGCCCTCATATGCCAAATGTACTCACTTGATGTTTCCCAAATGGCAATTTGTGTTTGCATGGATCTTCAGATGCAAATAATTCCCAGGGATTGCAATATATGGTCTGTGACATATTATTTAAGGCCTTCTAACATTGAGGGTTGTTTACTACCCTGTTTGTAACAGCTGGCCTTCTAATCACTAGACAAAGTGCTACACACAGTCTATATGACCTGAATCTTTTCTTTTCAATGACACTGGAAAAGTCTTGCCATTACTTTTTATTATTATTATTATTTTGTTTAATATGAGTTGCCATTACTTCTTAACTAAGGTTCAGCTTCAGGGGTAGGAAGGCAGGCAGTGAAGTTTCTCCCAGACTCCTGCTTGTTAAAAGGTACCATGAGGTAAGGAACTTGCTTATTTCCTTCCAAAACAAGCTTTCAGTTTATAAAATTTGCAACACAGAAGAAATGAGCAAACCCATTAGGCCAGGCAGCCACGCTCAAACCCAGAGGTAACACCCTCCCATTCCACAGGAGGTCTAGCTCAAGTGCGTACAGAGACGCTAATGAATAAGCACAGCAGAAATCAGAAAGCGCTGCTCTATAATCACCGCAGTCTCCTGGAAAAACTCAGCTCACACCCACTGTCACTCCACATGCCAGGAGATCACATGAAAGAACATCAGGCAGAAAACATAACCCCAAATGGGGTGCTTCCAACACTATTAATGTATTAATGCATTTACTAATTTTAAAATAGCTTGATTAAATTGAATGCAAGTTTGCTATTCTGTTGAAGTCAATAAAACTATCAGGTTCTGGGATCATATAAATGAATCGTTCATCATAACTAGGTAGATAGACACAGTCTAAAAGGCCTTGGGTGTAACACACTTTGCTGTATGTAGCAGGATAGTGGTGGGAGGGCATAAAAGCTTTCGGAAGAACCATCACTCAATACGCATAACGCTCCCCAGTATTTCTCTCTGGCAGACGTGCCAAATCCCTCTTCTGGAACAAGGCCATTTACTTCCTTTGAAAGTGAATTAGAGCTGCGCCTCAGAACTTTTCCATTAGGGCCATTTATGTATCAGCTGCTTCAGAGTTCCACTGAAAAAAGAATGCCCAAGAACAACCAGTCTGGCTGGCCACATCCCCAAGGAACAGTAGAGAAAAATCATTTGATGCAGGGAGACAGAACCTGGGAGTGTTAGTAGAGGGGGAATTTTCAGTGCTATATTGGTAACAGAGAATAACTGCAACAAGGTCATCTTCTAAATTCAACCCAGGAGCGTGGAGTTTAGAAACTCGGGACCGTCAGAGCAGGCAGGACAGCTTGGATGCAGAGTTCCTGTCTTCGCCCATCCCAAACTGCTCTCCTTGTCTGAGGACCCCCGATTGTCAACTAGCAACAGTCACCCCTTTTGTATCCCCTTCTTGTTCCAGCTGACCCCATTCCACTAAGGAGTGCCTGTCTTTCCCGTTTTCATTTCCTTGACTGACAGGCCGCACTTGGGCTGCTTATGGCTCATGCTGTGAGCTCCCTTATAACTGAAGGATACAGCAAGAGGACCTCCTATCTGTATGATGAGCCTCAATTATAAAAAATTAGTTTGAAAGTTGGATTCAAAATTCTTTGAGTTGGTATTAACAAACTCACTGTAAACGACCCCTGTTTACCAACATATAATAAGAAGGCACAAAATTCACTCAAGCTTCAAGTACCAAAAACAAGGACAAAATTTTTGGTACTTTCTTCCTTCATACACGAAGTGCCATAGAGTCTAAATATTAGATTTAAAGAATTCCAGAGTGGAAGGATCAGTTAAAGACCATTAAGGACAGCCTTATCATGTTTACAGGTGGGTAAACTGAGGCCTAGACAAGGTAAGTGCCTGACCCACGATCACAAATCTGGCTTGTGTCTGGACCAGATTCCCAAGTGGAGAGAGTGAGCATGGGGCACCTCAGACCCAGTGAGATAACCCTTCTGGAGAGACCTTACCTGCAACTGAGTTGGGCCGTGGCATTACTAGCGAGCTGGAGCTCTGAGAATAAGGGACTGGACCATCTCCAACTGAGGCTTCAGTTTTGGGCAGCACGCTCTCCGCTGACCCAGGGGGCTCCTCTTCTGCCACTGGGGAGCAATTATCTGCCCTGCGATCATGAAGCACTCCTTTCTGTACCCCTAACCTTAGGCTTCCGTCCTTATTCCATTCCAAACTGGAGCCACTCCGGTCATCATTTTCGGATGAACTTGTAATTGTGGCTGAAATGAGAGACCAAAATACTTTGAAGGAGGCCAGGCACAGCTGGGGCTGCTGAGAGTTAACACAAGCATACTGCCCTCCCCGTGATCAATGAAACTTTTCCGGTCCACACAGATTTTTATCAAAGTTATGTTTCATACAATGTATTTTGGTACATTAGAAGAATGTTGCTTATCACGGGAAATAAACTAAGTCATTCTACCAGGGAACAAAGGCTGGTAAGATAATGAAAAAGCTGTCTAAAAGTATCTGAGAGTTAACAGTAAACCTATGTAATCTAGAGATGATATATCCCCTCTTAAAGATAAATTGCTCACAAAAGAATTCATATCTCATTAAATTCCTTTGAACCTATAAACATTTTTTTTTCCAAATTAGCATTTGTATATGGGGCAGAGGACACGGTGATACAATGGTTAATGCGGAAAAGATGCGGGAGAGATTCTAGAAGAACAAAAATACAATTATAAAGTCAAGCAGAGAATTTGATCCTTAGAATTAAACTTTATAGCATCTGTTCAAGATGAATCAGAAAGAATGATGTGATTTTATTCTCCTTTAGCAGCATAGAGTGGAAAACATCCCAGCACACAGAAAACACAAGCATGGGAAGGGATGCTTGACTACAGAATTTAACCTTGAAGAAAGAAAACCAGCATGGAAAACCATCTTGGCAAAAGAGGAGGAACATGATGTAAGAAAACAGCAATATTCACCCTACATGGCTTCTACCAATAGCCACCTCTAATTTAAAGACCCGAGCCCCTTGCGAGCACAGGTTACTACAGACCCAACACTGGCTTGTGTCCTAGAGAACAAGGGCCATGTCCTCTCTGCTCCCTTTGTGTTTCCTGTTTGGATCTACACAGTCTAGGCCCGTAAGTGAGAGATTCAATGGGATGTGGCAGATCAGAGTGTGGTATAATAGAACTCAGCCACCTGGATTAAGTTACTTCATCAATATAACCCGGATGATACATACTATCAGCAGGCTGGTGAATGAGCTGCAACAGGCTTATCTAGGATCAAAGGGTCTGAGAGAGTTTTGTTTTGTTTATTTTTACAACACTCTTTAAGGTTTAGAAGACAAAATAATTTCCTCGCTGTGACAGAAGACATTCTGTCACGATTCTAAAATGTCCTTTAGTCCTGCTGCTCCAGTGTGGACTCATTATCCACTGCTTGTCTCCCTATTTAAAAACCCCTCCTACACACAGGAGCCTCAGAGTGTCTACCTCCCTTTTCGGAAGAGCACAGCCCCTGGCACATACTAAGCGCTCAATGAATAAGCAAATGAACAAACTTCTCCTCCAGCTGTGCTCAGAGACGCTACATTTAATCTTACGGTTATTGATTCAGGACTTGATTTTCTGTCTCCAACAAAAATCTAAGCTGATTTGGGACAGGCCCACCCCAGGGTGTCTGCCATTATTCCCAACATTTCCAAGTATTCTATCCACAGTATTAAAACTGGTATCTCCATCTATTTGGAATCAGTCACAGCCCTGTGTGTTTTTTTAAATGGACCATTCATATGCACATAAGTATGGCAAGCATGACTCTTTCCACCCTGAAAATGCTGGTGATGATCGTAATAACAGCCACTAACATTTATTTCAGGTTACTATATGGCACGGAGTGTGCTAATGCTTCATAGGAATACTCTATCAGTGAGATCATTGCTTATTAATTATTATTAACTGTAATCTTGTTAATAAGCTGTGATTGTTACAGGCCTTCCTTTGTTAGCCCACTGTTTGGGACTCAGAATGCTCTTGCTGCAGACATAATTAGTTAGGTTCCCAGGCTACCCCAATATCTAAGTTACAGGAACAGTGACAGGGCGGGGGGAGGGGGGCAGCAGGGGTGGAGGTGATTTGTTTGGTTTTATTTTGTTGCTGCTTTATTTGGGGGCACATACTCTTAAGGTCAAAAATACATAGAAAGTCAGAGTGAGGTTTCTCCTCATTTGCTTTCCCTAAGCACAACACACATCAGAGTCATAACCCCAAAGGTCTGAGTCCTAACTCAGTCCACAAGCAGTGTGATCAGGGACTGGGACTTCCCTCGTTCCTGCTACAATGACAGCACCAGAGGCAGCAGAACAGAACAGGGATGACCTGGTCAGGGGTCCTAGATTGCAGGGACAGGCTGGCAGTCCCATTCTCACTGTTCAGCCACAGGTGCCCAGGTACTGATGAGTGGCAGGAAAGTGGGTGCAGGAGGAAAACACTCAGCTGCAGGAAGAGTAGCTGAAAAGGGAAGTCCAAAATGGGGTTGCCGTTTCAAAATGAGGGGAAGTTCATAATGTATTTCTAAGTAGGAGACTCTCCCAACTGCCCTCATAGTGTTCAGCTAAGACACACATTCCACTGTGCAGGCAGGCAAGAAGTTCTCCAGCCACAGGTCCTCCCACTAAGACTGCCCCCCTTCACAGTATTCCTCCCTACGTTGCAGCACCAGATGCAGCCCACACAGCTTGAAGCCCCACAGTGTAGCCCCACAATGAAGCCCTGACACAGAGACAATGGGGCAGATCCAGGCCCAACAAGAGCAGTTTTCCTGTATGACCCAAGAAGCACACCGGATAGGGCAACAACAAAGTCGCCAAGAAAGAGAAGCTGGTTCTTACAACAAATGACAGTCTACTCAAAAATACCTATTGGGGCGCCTGGGTGGCGCAGTCAGTTAAGCGTCCGACTTCAGCCAGGTCACGATCTCGCAGTCCGTGAGTTAGAGCCCCGCGTCGGGCTCTGGGCTGATGGCTCAGAGCCTGGAGCCTGTTTCCGATTCTGTGTCTCCCTCTCTCTCTGCCCCTCCCCCGTTCATGCTCTGTCTCTCTCTGTCCCAAAAATAAATAAACGTTGAAAAAAAAAATTCAAAAATACCTATTTTTCTTCCAGGCTAACAAATTCAAATGCCTCATTAAGTTAATCAGTCACTTTCATGTTAACAGGCGCGCGCGCGCACACACACACACACACACACACTCACACACCCCTATGGCAGCATCTCCACTCTGATGACTTTACTTATTTGCTTGAGCAGCAAGCAAAAGTTTATTAGAGTAAAAGATTAGAAAGGAAGAATAGTAGGAAAGCTCTCTTTACAGAGAGTGGACACCGGGAACTAAATGCCCACTATGATGACTTAAAAAAAAAAAAAAAAAAAAAAAAGCACCACCTGAAAAAAAACTAAGTGACATTTGATATTTTCTGGAGATTTGGATCTTTCAAGTTCCCTAACAACTCAAAACTTCTAACATTTTATTTCTTCAACTCGTACAGATGCCAGCTTTTGTCAATTAAGACTGGCCATTATCATTCAGACAGGGTCTCTACCGTTCTTCCAACACAGAGTATTCTGTTAAATGAGTGATTTCACAGTATTCTGTTAAATGATTAAACCTCAAGTTTTATCAAGCTAGGAGATTAGACTTTGCTTCTCACAATTTAGTATTAAATTCGGTTTGGTCCTGCTCACTGATTCACCCGTGCTACTTCTGACTCTGCACACCATTGCAAACGCCTTTTAACCAGGGACGGCGTGTTCTCATTTCTATGTAGTAACGGCACTTTTAACCAAACCTACTAGCACAAAGGGCTACGTGAATTCAATGCACACTCAAAACATGTTAGGACATATACGTGATCACCACAGCGCTTAAG
Organism: Prionailurus viverrinus; assembly: GCF_022837055.1. Lineage (NCBI taxonomy): Eukaryota > Metazoa > Chordata > Mammalia > Carnivora > Felidae > Prionailurus > Prionailurus viverrinus. The sequence continues at coordinate 68,344,479 of NC_062568.1, forward strand.
AAGGGGTGGACAGGCTAAGAACCATCAACCCACTTTACAGATATGGAATGCACTTGGGAAAGACTAATCTCTCCTTCTCCCCCCGCCCCCTACCTCTCTCACACACAAACACACACATGGTTAGTGGTAGGTCTAACACCAGCCTTTCTGACTGCCTACACAATATGTATTGAAACTCCCCTTGCCTTACACAGCTCTCAACAAGCAAAAGTTCTCTAAGTGTGTGTGGCTAAAAAGTACTTTGCAGTTCATGAACTTTGCCTTGTTAAAAACAGTAGCCCTCAGGCAGGGGCTAGCGGAGAGAAGCCAGTCATGGGCACACAGCAGCCAGGAAGTGGAAGAGACATTAAATGTTTTGCTATATAAAGTACTACAATAAAACTGTATTCCTTTCCCTTCCCAGCTTTCCTGCACCCACCCTTTTCTTTGCCTATTGAAGGTTCTTTGATATATTGAATGTACACTGAAAATAGAATTTTAAAAAATCAGTGTTAAGTCCAGGGCCCAGTAAGTAGTTCAGATGGATCTAAATCAAGTTACAGTTTTGTTTTTTTTTTAATTTTTTTTCAACGTTTTTATTTATTTTTGGGACAGAGAGAGACAGAGCATGAACGGGGGAGGGGCAGAGAGAGAGGGAGACACAGAATCGGAAACAGGCTCCAGGCTCCGAGCCATCAGCCCAGAGCCTGACGCGGGGCTCGAACTCACGGACCGCGAGATGGTGACCTGGCTGAAGTCGGACGCTTAACCGACTGCGCCACCCAGGCGCCCCTCAAGTTACAGTTTAAAGGAACAATAAGAAGAAAATTAAAATGACTATAGCATTAGTCCAGAATTGTTGAGGAACTAAAGGCCATATCAAACAAGTGTCCCAAACAGCAGAATTTGTCTCCCTTTGAGGTGGAGAAAAGACAAGATGTGAAAAGTGCAAAGGGCTTCGGTTCAAATTCCAAGGGCCCATAAGGGGTAAGCACCTCCAGGCAGAGTACTAGTGATGGGCACATTTTTGTCTTTACCTTACAGACATCATAATTAGGTATCTGACTGTGTCTCTTTGTACAGGCTGCTAGGAATCCTAAACCTTTCTGCCCACTGAGAATCAAAATGAATCAAGTCTTATGAACCTGACTCCTGACTTCACCCTTGTTTTGCATTTTTATTTTTTTAAATTTAAGTATAGTTGACACACAATGTTACATTAGTTTCAGGTGTACAAGGAAGCAATTCAACAACTCTGTATTATGTTGTGCTCTCTGCAAGGAAGCGTGGCTACCATCTGTCTCCATATGCTGCAATACGATTGCCTATATTCTCTGTGCTGTGCCTTTCATCCTCATGACTTATTCAGTCCTTAAATAGAAACCTGTATCTCCCATCCCCCTTCATTCATTTCCACCCCCCCTCACCTTCCCTCCCTTCCGCTCTTTCACTTGCTTTTATTTTCTTTCCTCAGCTCATATCATCATGGGGAAAAAAAATCTTATTTTACTAAATGTCTATTTGTAAGCATTTCAAATCCACTGGGGAGGGATTAAGTATAAAGCAGCCTCAGGAAATAACAGCAGTGGCTAACAAATATAACAGTGCTTACCATGTATGGGTTCTAAGACCTTATCATATGTCAACTCGCTGAATACTCCTAACAGTCCTACAGGCAGGAAAGCTGCATACAGCCTGAAGCCTTGTCATGGTGCCCCACGCCGTTCTGATCATGCCACACTATCAGAAAAACTGGAGCATGTATCCCAAACCCATGTATTTACAAATTATGTACATGCATCACCCTAATTTATTCTAATACAATCATACACCAAAAAATATATTTTGAAGAGACTTTTTAAAAAGCCCACAAATTGACATTTGTCTCAAGCACTCTACAGACGGTCTTGTGTTCTCCAATTTTCAAAGCCAGGGCTCTAGAAAGAGAGTCCTTTGTCCTTCCTTGGGTTGTGGACAAAATCAGATATAAGGACATGTATGTAAAGTGCCTCACATATCATGAATACCCAAGAATGTTTTCCTCCCTACACAACTGAAAATAGAGTAGCATTGAAAAAACAAAGAAACATTTTCAACTCCTATATTCAGTATGATGATTGACACAAAGTTTAAAAGTTAAAACGCTCGACCAATGAATTAAAGATCAAACAAGAAAAAGACATAATGGTTGCTTAGAAAAGTGGGAGACGGGAATGAAAAAAGAAAATCCCAGCTATACTATAGATACACCACCTCCTTTGACCTGCCAGCATAAAGATCACTAACAACTTTGGAAAGAGAAACCCGAGTCTAAATGAGACTGGGTGAAGGGCAGAGAGAAGAGTCGAGGAAGCAACGGTGCCCAACGCCCTGGTCCTCCTGGCCTGACAGGATTCGCTTCTTCCCTTGCTCACCCCCAACAGCTTACACAGTTCGCAGCTGCTGTGCTGTATTTTGCATCTCCCCAGGTGACAAAGGGAAGGATTGCATGGATGAAACCAGCCTGCCTGAAACCTTCGGACCAGAAACACCAGACTGGGCTTCTCCCTCAGCCCCACCTGCAAAGTAACCAACCACACAGCGAACAGAGGCAGCTCACCTGGAGTGACTGCTTTTACCTCCCTCAGCCTGGCGAGGAGAGGACTCCAGGGAAGGCACTCGACCTAACTCGTCCTTGCCTGGAATGCCACAGGGAAGGTGGCCTGAGTTACCTTTGGCTCTCAGGGACTTTCTGGCTTCTCCTTCCACAACTTCCGATGGACAACGGCTTGGCCTGTATAAAGCACTGCAGAGCCCTGCTCCCCTTCTGGATTTGCACACCGGCACTATGCTTTGGCTTGTGGCAGACAGATCTCTGTACCAAATCTCCAGCTCAGTGCTCATGGCATTGCGCAAGGCATGCTCTGTTATGACACGCAGGAAGGCCAAGGACCCAAGCCATGGTTCACAGCTGTATTTGTGAAGTCCCTTAGACTGTGGAAACACCTAAAGGATCAGTGGGCGCAGGGCACTGGCAGAGTGGAGGATAGGCCACAGTGCCTAAACACAGTCTGACACAGCAGGTAACAGACTCCAGAGAAAAGCCTGTGGATTTAAACACCATGAAGTTTTCTAGCGATAACACCCAATGCCATGCTTAGGTAAAGCTTCACCTAACCTGCATACTGAAGGCACAGACACTGGAGCTTCTGACATAGTCCAGTGACTCCCCAGAATTGTGCACTCTTCCAGAAAAGAGCACAAGGCACCACCAGTAGTTGCTATTATTATGCACCTACAGCATACATCTTCCATCAAGAGGTGTCAATCACTGCCATGTTTTAAACCCTTTTTCAGTAATTGATAACTTGCCCAGGTCTCCAAGGGCAGAAGACCACTCTTTGGTTCCACAGGTGGACAAGTTTGGAAACAGATACTGTACCTGGGCTTTATTGTAACGATGCTGAAGAAACTTGCTGCTGGTACACAGTAGGTGCCAATAAATGCTTGCTACACCAACAGAACAGCCTGAAGAATCCAACTACACTGTGAATACAAGTACTACAGCAGGCATTCTGCTGCCTCAAATCATCACGAAGGATTTCTTTCCCACATTAAGTATATTACCAAATTATATATGTAAAGGCAAATGTTCCTCCTTCACCCAGGAGATTAAAAAGAAAAAGCTTCTATAATTAAGGATGATTTTTTAAACTGCAGGCAATGTAGCAAAATGAATATTAACACAGATCTCAAACACTCTAAATAGTTATTACCAAATCAATTTCAAAGCATTTCAATTTAGTAGCAAGCAGGGCAATACAGGTGGCAACAAAGCAGTATTAGCATAAAATCACAAGGGCAGGATTTACAACAGGTTAAAATGAAAATAAAATACAATTAATTCCTCTTTGTAGGCCTCTCTATGCATATGATCATCTCCCTTGGGACACAAAGTCCAGGAAATAAAAGGAACAAAAGGTCTCTAGCTACCTCTGGAATCACTCTCATTTTACAAGCCTAGGAGGGAGTTGAGTCACAGGAAGATAAAAGTCAGCCCACGAGAAAACTTTTTTTTTAAATATACTAAGCTACTGGGCAGAAAACAAATATTATCAAACTCTAGCAAGCACCAGCAGGATACTAATCAAGTACCCAGTATTTCTTGCAAGCCACGTTTGCAAAAGAAATGTTTCTGTGAAGGTATGCCCCTGCCTAAATTTACACCTGCCTTCTAGCTTCAAAGGGAGAAAGAGCAAAAACAAGCTGCGCCACACCTCCCCGCCAGAGAACAGGGAAAGGCAGCAGGAAGAGCCTAAGTTCTTTACCCTTTTCATATTCTGAGCACTTAATCTCTTGAAAGCTATCTGGCCTGGTGGAATGTGGTGGCTCAGGTGTTGGGAAGCTGGGCAGGTGAACAACACACCTGCTCTGTGTGGGACACATGCCCAGTGGGGGAGATGTGGATGCGGTCCACTCAGAATAACCCTCCTCCTTCATGGAGCTGTCCTAATACCAACTCTCAACAGGAAACAGATCTGGGATACTACGAAAGTAATTCGGAGACTATAAATGTCAGCAGGTACAAGGAGACAGCAGAAGAAGGGCCTGGAAGGGACAGATGACTAACTTTTAATGGCCTCTTACTCAGCCAGAATTTTTCTAATTGCTACCTATAAGTCCTTCTCCTGGGCACATCTATTATTAACGCATAGGAAGGATTATTATTTTGTTTTTAAATCGTGATAGGAAAGCTTGGTTTTGTTTCTCCTCATACAATATGCATTCACTTTCTTCCTAAAGAGAGAAATAACCTATTTTCTTGAAATACACACACACACACACACACACACACACACACACACACACACACAACACTGATCATGATGTGGGCACAGACAAAAACTAAACAGTATGTTTAAATCAAACAGTGCTTGTTAAAAAAAAAATAAATAATAAAAAATAATCAAACTGGTATTCACACGCATTCCAGGGAATACACCTACTTCATTTTTTTCTGAGCTGAAATTAACACAGTTTGCAAGTTCCATTTGTTAACAGTGGAAGTAAATTTATTCAAAGGAGTGTCACTAAGAAAAAATGTTTTCTCAGGCACGGAAGAAATCCCTTTAAGAGCCACTTCTTTACAGAGTTTTCCCTTTAAAGCAAGTTATTAAAAAGTTACCTTATGCTGATTGAGTATAGTTTCACATTTAGAAGGTCTTCACACTGCAAATTTGAAAAATCAGACACTAATTTCTAGGTAATGCTAATGATTTTACTATCTACAGAGTAGGAAATTTTACTTTAAAAAATATATGTGTTTGTAGGGAATTCAGTTACTCCCCATCCAGCTGTCAGAGACAGGATTTGTGCATGACAGAATTATGATACTTCTAAAGAACATCATAAGAACGCGGGGCACCTGGGTGGCTCAGTCGGTTAAGCGTCTGACTTCTGCTCAGGTCATGATCTTACGGGTCATGGGTGCGAGCCCCACGTCAGGCTCTGTGCTACCAGCTCGGAGCCTGGAGCCTGCTTCAGATCCCGTGTCTCCCTCTCTCTCTGCCCCTCCCCTGCTCATTCCCTCTCTCCCTCTCTCTCTCAAAAATAAATAATAAAGATTAAAAAAAATTAAAAAAAAAAAAGAACATCATAAGAACTTGGACCTCGTCAAAGTAGGGTGAAGTGAGACTCCCCTCTGTAGGACAAAATAAAGCTGGAACAGAGGGCAGAGGATCTGCTACCCTCTGACCTCCACACAGAAAGATTGGAAGGGGTCCAAGAAATTCTCCTAATGGTCATTATTCTGCCCTCTCCCCCACTAAGCTGTTCCCAAAAAGAAACTTCTCTTCACCCGCAACATGTCAAAACCAGCAGAAGCAGAAGAAGGACACCCCACGGCAGCCCTCACAAGGCTGTGTGAGCATGTGGGAACGGAACCTTCCCTTCATGGCATCTGCTGAGCAAAAACATGTAGATTAAGTATAATCGGCAAGATGGAAATCAGCTTACATAGTAAGAGGAGGGCCAGGAATTTCTAAGGATGGGTTAAAACTATTTGAAATTTCCCCTAAGTGCCCTATATAAACCGTGCTAATACTGTGCATACAATTCTGAGCTCCATATGGGCGCCTGCAGCTACCTTAAACTACACAATGCCACAGCAACTGTGTGCACGGGCTGACAAATCTTAAACAATTTAAAGTGGAAAATTAAATGGAAATTTCCTCCCTGCTCTCTCCAGGGCCTATGGAACTTTAGAACAGGGATCCCAACCAGCCCATGACAAGCAGCTGCCAGGCCTTCCAAAGCAGGAAGCCAAGGTAGCTCACCTTCATCATTACCCATTCAGATCACTGTGTTCTTGAATATTTTACTCTGTTGAACACTTAAGATGCCTAAAGGCTGCTGTTCCCAGGCTACACCTTATAAAAACAGTCATGCTCCTCAGGTAGATAAAGCACACACGCCACCCCCAGCAATCACAAAACCACAATTGAGTCACAGATCCCTGCTCTGTGATGAGGCCATGAAACCTGCATACCCTGAATTAATTCAGAAGGAAGCACTCTGCCTCCTCTGGCCCCACCAATCCTGCCTCTTCAAAGAGGTGTGGCTAGTCTGCCTAGAGAGGAAATACTTGCTTTTTTTCCCCCTTCTCCTCCCTACCACACCCTCTCCTATATCCCTTGGCAACAGGTTCTAGTTCTGCAGGTCATGGAAGGAGAGTGAACAGAGGAACATTGTCCCCAGCAGTGTTTCCCTCTCAGCCGCCTACAGTCCTCACTCCCTGCAGAAGATCAGCTAAGGCAGTAAGAAGCACAATTTCCAAAGCTGGGGGTCTTCTGTGAAAAATGGATGTACACTGCCTAATGACTAACACTTCATATCAATGGTCACCATTTTTCATGCAAAGCTGAGTTAAGGGAACGTGTCTGACTGGAGCCAAGGAATGAAGGACAGCCTCAGTGACATGAAACGTGTCATTTACCTTTAACGACAAGACAAACATTAAAAGATGTGACAATACCAACTTGGAATGGGAATACTGCATAGCTTCTTTCAAAACCAATTAAACATTCCTTCCTTTGATGCAACTTGATAGTGGCAACAATTCTTCCTTAAATTCTCATTCCCAACACCATGCTAGGAGCCCAGTAGACAGCCGGAATAACATAAATAAGGACCGCTCTCCATCCATATGGAGACAAAAATAAACAACAAAACCAGAACAAGTAAATTAAAGGAAAATACTGAGGTGCTATGGAGAGCATATGATAGGAGGTCTAACCAGTCTGGGATTGGATAGAACTGTACTTTTGCAAGTACTAATTAAGAGCCTTGGTATTCCTGCAGCTCAATTTCTCAATGACACGACAGAAAACAAAACCAGCAACTTTTCTTTCCACTCTTTACAACACTTTTAGGGGCACCTCAGTGGCTCAGGCAACAGAGTGTCCAACTCTTGATTTCAGCTCAAGTCATGATCTAACAGTCCCGGGATCGAGCCCTGTGTGTTGGGCTCTGCATTGGGCGTGGAGACTGCTTGGGATTCTTTCTCTCCTTCTCTTTCTGCTCCCTCCCCTGCCCACATGTGCATGACCCCCCACCCCCAAAATAAAAAAACAAAAAATAGAACACTTTTAAAATTGCAGCACTGTATCTCAACAAGAGAGAGAGAGACAGAGAGCAGGAGGAATGAATAAATGAGTGAAGGTCATTTTCTGTCACTGAAAAAGTTTCTGTCAAAACAAGAAACTGGCTTGGTTATAATTAGAGGCATGTAAGGTCAAAGGCAGATCATTTCATGAAAAGAGAAAGGCTATCCCAAAAAACTGTAGCACTGACCAACTCCTCTTCTGAAGGAAGGTAAACTATGGATGACAGGACATTTCAGAAGGGTGAAGAATGCTGTAAAGGAAGTCAACTGGCTACCGCAGAATACAAGAGACCCATTAGTGATGGACAGCGCAGAGAGAGGGTGTGAGGACAGAAGTAACACTGAGGAAAATTAGTTGACCTAAACAGTAGGTGGGGAAGTGGAGTGAGGAGAGAACAGGAAATCAGTAGAATAAGCTCACTGTAAGGGCTTAAAACTGAGTGAAAGAATTTAAATTTGCTACAGAAACCTCAAGCCCCCATTTTATTTTTTATTTTTTTAATGTTTATTTATTTATTTTGACATAAAGAGAGAGAGAAAGAGAGGGAGGGCGAGAGGGGCAGAGAGAGGGAGAATCCCAAGCAGGCTCTGCATGGTGCATGGGAGTGCAGAGCCCAATGCAGGGCTCAAATTTGTGAGATCATGACGTGAGCGAAACCAAGAGTCAGACGTTTAACGAACTGAGTCACCCAGGTGCCCCATCAAGCCACCATTTTAATGAAATGTCCAGAACTAATCAACAGAGACAGAAAGCAGACTACTGGACAAGTGAGGCTAGGGGTGTGGAGGAAATGCAGTGTGACTTCTAATGGCTACACGGTTCTTTTTGGGGTGAGAATGTTCTGAAATCAGATGGTGGTAATAGTTGCACGCCTTTGAGCAGACCTAAAACTGTTGAGTGGTCTAAATGGGTGAATGCTGTGACATGTGAGTGCATCTCGGTAAGACAATTAAAACTGCAGGAAATGAAAACCTACTGGAGAGCCTGAAACAAGTGAAGACTGAGGGCACGGACTGCCATCCTTATGCAGAGGGCCCCTCAGAAAGCTGCAGTGAGATCTACATCGGGGATCTCACAGGTCTTCTGGGGCAATCTCCAAAATATACAGTGCATGAACCTGCAACTTGGTTTTGCAAATTACACTTGAAAGAAATAGAAGGTGACTAAAGAAAATAAGGAGCTCAAATGTCATTCCCTTTAATTATATTCTAATGTGGAAGTAAGTGAGGTTCAGTCCACTTACTTAAAATGCAAAATACTCCTCAAAGACATGTGCGTAACTCAGAAAAAGGGAAGGAACTGAATGTTCAGTAGAGCTGAATATTGTTCAACAGCAGCACAATGCTGGAGCACAGGAGGGCCCGGACAATCCATCCAGTGGTCCCACATGTCTGTTATCTGAAAGGCACCAAGCTGGACACCTGAGACACACAGGTGTCCAACCCCAACTGCAAAAACATAAAGGCACACTTGTCTGGGGTAAGATGTAAAAACAAGGGCTCTTAAATTCCCAGTTGATTCTAATGTGCATCTGGGACTAAAATCTACTGAACTAATCAGAATCCTTACTTTTACAGAGAAGGAAAGAAGTGTGCAAAGAACTCAAATGTTATGCAAGTGATTATCCAGCTAAGCATCCTAAGAGTCAGTACTAGAATCTGTGTCTCCTGACCCACAGTTTAGGACACCCATACCTACTGTGTGGGTGTGTGGGGCACAGGATGGATATCCTTACAAAATTCTGGCCTCAAAACAAGCGGTCAGATACCATTAAAAGAAACTAAAGAACAAACGCCTGGAAATAAGTGAGGAAATAAATGACCTTGAGATTGAGGTAGGACGACGCCTCAATATGCAGGGATTTTATTGCCCTGGTGTATGTCTTCGTGGGATGAGATCCCCAACAAATGGAATTAATCGATGAAGAGGTAAAATTTTATAACTTCACAGGCCAGATCTGGTCTGGAAATTTTTTAACCAAATGAACCCAGTGTTATGAAAATAAATAAATAAACAAATAAATAAACAAACACCAAGGAATGTAAAAGCTGATGCTTTATCCTCTCGGCTGCACATGGAGCCAGCGCGGTCTGTGAAGAACAAGGCGGGCCCTGGCAGACTGACCTTCACAGACCACGCTAAAATCCTCTTAAGAAGTGCCCGGTGAATGCTCTGGCTGACGTACATGGAGCCATTACATTACCGAGTCGTGTGCTTCTTACCTATAATTCCACTGTCCTTGCTTTCCAGGGTGGAACTAGGGCTGCTAATGGTCTCACAGGGACTTTTGTTGGCTGCGGTCTTGCTGACACAGCTATTCAAGGTTGAGCAGGGGCTATCGGTGCTAGGAGATGCGGTGCTGCTTGTTAGTGTGGAGCAAGGACTGATGCCTTGGCTTAGAGCTGTGCACTGCAAGACGAACGGAAGGAGGAGTTAGCACGGCTTTACACAGGATGCTGCTACACAGTCTTTTGTTTCTGGTGCGACAGCGATAAAACTCAAAACAGGAACACGGAAAACAGCTTTTTAAAACTAGGGAGCTTAATATGTATGTGGTCTTCCAAATTTTAGAAGAGAAATATTCTTGTTCTGTCCCCCTCCCTTGTGATTTCTTTTCTTTTTTTTTTAATTAAAAGGGCATTCTTAGAAATAATTTAGTGGGAATGCACATTCATAAAACAGAAATAGCAAGCAGGCAGACTTCCTTTCATTTAAAGTCTGCAGAAGACAAATGGGTTCTTTGACCTCTGTACGGAAAATCTGGGAACTCTGTTTTTGTAATGTTTCATGAGCACTGCAGCCTGATTCAATTCCTGAAGATTTATGGGCTCTGCGGTCAGGGCAAGGAGGCTGATGGCCACTGCAATCTCAATCAGTGTGTGATACCCTGGCAGAGACCCTCCCAGGGGGCAGAGGCTCTGGCCCCTCACAGCCATGCAGACATATACATCTCGAATGGGAAGCGGCAGGCTGCCATTCACTAGGATGCAGCGTGCTCTCCCATGCAGGAACCATTTGATCTCCTCTTATTTTGTCTCTGCCTCATCTCCTACAAATCTTTTCCTCACCCCGCTGACCCTCCAAAACCCCCACCACGAAAAAGCGCAGGAAAGCACATCCCAAAGCAGCCAGCTGAGAAGAATGGTGTTATAAAGATAAAAGTAGTATCATGACTAGGAGATTCTTGCAGCCACTTAAATTCATTTAGCTACCCTTGCCTGGGTAGTGACCTGAAGGTTAATGTGGACATTTTCTTCAGTTCTGCGCCCTTCTGCCTCTCCCCACCTCCCCACTGCAGAAATCACAAACTGTCGAAGTAAACTTCAATACACAACAGCTCAGACTCATGGACTGAACAGGGACTTCCTCACTCAGGGAGGGGGAGAAGACGGTTATGCCTTCGTTCATCCTCTGAGCAGGTAGGACATGCAGGGTCTTCCTCAGGCATTACCATGGTTTCATTTTTTTCTTCAATGGTTATGTGTGTGGCACTTGGGATCCCTTCTCCCAGTAAAAATCCCAGCCTTGTCAACAGTTCTTGAGCTGCCGGCGAACAGCTCGGTTCATTATCGGCCTTTGCTTCTGGAACAAAGAGAGAAAACAATGAAGATGCCCCTCTGGGGAATTTCAGGTTTGCATCTGGAGGAGTCCGCGCTGCAGCTGCTTGTCTGGGGCTTTTGTGTATTTTTATAAAATGCACAAAGTTTGACAATGCTGCCTGTCCTCAAGCAATACATTCTAATTAAGAGGCTGTGACAGGTTAAGAAAACAGTAAAAGAGAAACTCCAAGTGCAAAGAGTGAAGTATTTGACCTGAATCAGAACACAGTGTGATTATAGGATAGCAATTCCTATTTCCAGGTCCTGTGAAAAAGGTATACATGAGACACTAAAGGCAGAAAGAGGCCTGCCCTTCATCTTAACTCTTTAAAAGCATAGGGTGGCCAACGCCCACAGGAGGCTGAAATAAAGTTAAACCCCAGTGGCATACTGGCAGAGACCTCGGCTACTTAAATGTTGGGGTACACCTGAAATCTCAGCTCTTATTAACCAAGACAGGGGCATTACTACTTTGGTGGAAATGTCCTGTGCATACCCCATTCCCACCACAGTCAAAAGTCAAAGCCAGGACTCCAACTCAAGGGTCAATTGTCGGGAATCTACTCTGAAACAAAGATTTTAAAACCCAGCAAAATGTGTCCCAGGGACCAGGCCCAAGAATACACTCTGCTGTTTACATGGGGATGTAGAAAAATCAGGCTGTGTTCTCAGCACACTCCACAGTAATGCTGGAAGCACAGTTAACCTGAAGGTCACAGGGCATGCTTAGAACCTGTCCTTCCTCTGGCCTCCCTGACCGGCTGGCCATCTTATTTTTCCCACTTAAACACATTCTGTTGTTGGGTTTAAATGTTGAGCTACAGGTTAACCTTGTATCCAAAGGCTTAAGGGAACTTAATTAAGGGTGACGAAATGATATTCACACCATTCTAACACCTTTCCTGTATTTTTAAATCAGCATCCATCAGGGAATTAAAAAAACAAAAAACATATAAAGCAAACTCTGCTTACAGATGTTAGAACTTAAAAAGCAATATGCAACCTGTAATACTCTCACTCAATGTTTTGTTCTTTTCTGTTGTCTAGAGACTCAGACCTATACATTCATGAACCAATTTTTCCTAGACGTGGAAATCTGCAGGTGAGTCTTAGAAAGATAACAAGAGGAAAGAACAAAACAGCAGTGTTACCTTTGAGCTACAATTCCACCACCAAAGTTCAATGCTAACTTTGCCTTCTTTAAGGAACCGCAAAAATCAAAACAAGTAGAGCTGAGAAGACCATCTGTATTATCCTCACTCACATATCAGTTTTGCTCAGTCATGCTCCCAGGATAGCAGCTACAAGGAAAACCAGGCTGGTCGTATCTTCAAGGAAGGAAAAGGATCCCACCCCTTGCTTACTCTCAGAACTCCCAATGTGTGTGGTAAGAATTGCTGTTTGCCAGCCTAGATGTTTTTTAGTTGCTCTAGAAAACCACGGGGGTAAAAGAACCAAGGCTGATTGTTTTGGGTTAAGAGTGCCCGCATGTTTCTGGATCATTTGTGTTAAACCTGTAACAGGAAGGGGCAGCGGCCACAAGCCAATGGAGTAAAAGAGCACTCCAGGGTGGGTCAACCACACCCAGAAGGCCACTCTACAAAAGGCCTCTTCCCACCAGAGATTTCCAACCACATTTTGATTCCCAAGGCACTTGGGCATTTGGGAAAAGGCGGCAGGAACTAAACCAAATCAGTAAAACCCAGGCACACCCAAGGGCTGAACCACTTCAGAACAGGATCAGAACACTTCAGAACAGCCTCACCCCAAGGCTCAGACAGGGCAGCTATTTTATCTCAGGTGGCAGCTGGACCAAAGGGAGAGAACAGGATGCAGACGGAAAGGGAAAGAAGAGGGTAAGGGGCCAGAACTCAGCAGTTTTTCTACTACACGTCCCCCTTGCCTTTCAAAACAATCTCTATACGGCTACCAAATTGTGACTGTGCCCTTGAATGTCTGAATGTCTAGCTTCTGGTTCGACCTGAAACTCCAGGGAAAGTGCCAGAAACTACTCCCATTTGGCAGCTGCTGTGGAGGCACAGAGAACAGCTGCACAGGCTTGGCTGCCACAAAATTTACCCTGACGACAAACAAGGCCACAGCCTATTGCTCACGTGGGGCTCCTTCCGAGACCCTGTAACCCATGTAGGTCCTTGGCAGGGGGGGTTACCCCCCGAGGAGTCAATGCTGCCTCCACACTGTGTCTGTAGACAGACACCCTAGACTGTCAAGGTTTCACTAAAACATATGTATTTATGCAAAGACAATTAACTCCTCATCTAAACCTTGCCCACAAGCTGGGAGCTATGGCAATTCCAGGTTTAATGTCTAAATTGACAGGACACCTCCAAATTCATGAAGAACTTGTTCTCCTAACCATTCAACCTGGATTTGAATGCCCCTAAAGTTCTCAAACCTGACCTGGAGTCGGGATGAATAGATGTCCTTTATTTCAGGTTTAGCATACAGTAAACCATTGCAATTTCATTTCGTCCAAAAGCTTCCCAACTGTCTCTTCATATAATTCTCTCTTCTCAAATGTCATTCTAGTGACCTTCCCCTCAGAAACCCTCTTCAGTCTGAATTCCTCAATCCATGTCAAGCCGTCTGCATTTTCCCCTCCCTAATGCACAGAGCTTTCTCTCTGGCTGAACTTTTCATTCTGGCAGAAGGACCCCTGGGTGAAGAGTGATGGTGCCATTTTGGGAGAGATGAGTTGCCTGGGAACTCACGCTGGTATACTAGACTGTGAAATTAAAATGAATTTCTACTTCCACAGCCGATCACCAAATACTGAGATCTGAACAGTAAGATAAGATGTTCTTGGAACTAATTCTTACTACAAAATTATCTCCAAACCAAAATCCAATGGGATACTCTAAATGGCAGTATTTTCATTCATGTAGTTAATACTAAATCACTCATCAATAATAGGTGTACCTTACCCAAAACAAGTGGGATAAGTACTAGAGAGACATCATCTCTTAGCAACACTTTATATCTCACAGATTTAAATATCCAAGGAATTTATGATGGCTGCATTTGGAGTTGAAAGGATAATTGGCCTCATACTTCCTGGGACTCTATTAGACAAATGGGGAGTGATATTCCTTCCCAGTAATGTTTTCATGGAATCTTCAACAGGACACCATTATGAAATAACCAAGTGGAGGAAGGCAAAGAGAATTTTTCAGGTCACTTCTTGTCTCTTGTTAACTACCCACACCTTGTTGGACTACATTTGGGGCACCAACCCTCAGGTATGGTCCATAAATGGACCACCTTCCCAATTACCACCATCCTCACTTCAAATCCACTTGTGCCCCTTATAACCATCCCCTTATCCTTCCCTACAGTCTCAGAAGAAAGGACTTCTCCTGGCCAAAACTATTCTGGACCACTTACAGCGTGAACTTCTGTAACCCTCAATTTCTTCATGAGGGAAGTAGCCATAACCCACTTCTTATAGGTTGTGAGCTTAATAATAATAATAATAACAAAGAAGATGAAAAAAATGAGAAAATACCTTACATACCAAGCATCTTTGAAATAAGATGTGATATCAAAGTTGGTCATTATTTCTACCAATTTTAACACCAAGAGCCCACTTTCTTACTATTATTTCATTTTCTGGTGTCATGGATTCCTATCTATATTCAACGTGCTTGTATTTTTCTTACCTATTAAACATAGTTTTTTATGATTCTTCTGCTTATTTAACTTTCTATGAACTCACTATTCCTTCATGACAACAAATTTCCTTCCTTTTTCTAATTATCAAACTGTTCCACGTTGGCCCACACTTAACTGCTTTCATTTTTATTTTTAAGTTTATTTCAGAGAGCGAGAGAGAGCGAACACACGCATATGCTGGTGTGTGAGCAGAGAGAGAATCCCAAGCGGACTCCACATTGTCAGCACAGAGCCTGACATGGGGCATGATCCCACAAACCACGAGATCATGACCTGAGCCAAAATCAATTTACAAAATTGAATTTACAAAAACAGTTATTTATAGAGGAGCATCTATCCGTGAACCTGAGCTGACTCTGTCAATAATTGGCTTCTAGTCCTTAATACAAAAACATAGTTATTGCACAAGTTGTCTTTAAGCACTCCACCTCATTCACCCCATATTAAAACTGTCACCAAATCTTACCACTTCCTCTTTCAAAATGTCTCCTGAATTAGCCTTTTTCTTTCCAGTCATACTGCCACTTATCAAGTCCTCATCCTCTCAAGTCTAGATAACTATCGGACTCTGGATCAATTTTCTCATCTTTTTAAAAAATTTTCACTGTCTTCTTTTCCTTCCTCACAGCCAGTGGTTCTCAAACTTTTTGTCACACTCTTAAAAACGAGGACTCCAAAGAGCTTTGGCATATATGAATTATTGATGTTTATCACATTAGAGATTAAAACTAAGAATTTTTAAGAATCAATGTTAATCCATTCTAAGTTAGTAAAACTTACATGCTAAACATTTTTAATAAAAAATATTTTGGGGGGGGCGCCTGAGTGGCTCAGTCAGTGAAGCATCCAGCTTCGGCTCAGGTCATGATCTCGTGGTTGCTGAGTTCGGGCCCCACATAGGGCTCTGTGCTGACAGCTCAAGAGCCCAGAGCTTGCTTCAGAGTCAGTGTCTCCCTCTCTCTCTGACCCTCCCCTGCCTGTGCTCTCTCTTCCTCTCAAAAATAAATAAAAACATTTAAAAAAATGTTTTCCCAAAGATTTTAATCTCTACACTCAACGTGAGGCTCACACTTATAACCCCAAAATCAAGAGTCACATGTTCTACTGACCAAGACAGCCAGGCACCCCCAAAATATTTTCAAAGTCAAGAATGGCAGTGTTTTACACTTTTGCAAATTCTTTTTCATGTCTGATTTAACAGAAGACAGCTAGATTCTCACGTCTGCTTCTGCATTTAATCTGTTGTGATATGTTCTTTTGGGTGAAGCATGTGAAGATGTGTGGCCTCAGAGAGAGATGCAGCTGGGAATGGGAGGAACCTTCTCAGTTAATTACATTGTTCTCTGATACCTCACCAAAACTTGACAAGTAGCAATTTCTTAAAGGTTAGTTCTAGTTTTGACTTTGAATCCGTATCAATATACTTTTTGCACTCTGTTACAATAATAGTCCATGATCTGTTATAAGCTTCAAATGGACTTAGTTAGCCATGCATGATTTCTTAACATCATGCATTGGGTGATTTGGAAAATATTAGTTTCGCAGATCCTATAAGTGCTGACACATTTATTATACAATACCAAAATATCACATTCATTAATATCTCATCTCAAATGAAAAGTCCTGAGAAGCCATCAAACTCAACGTGACCAGTGCAAATCCCAAAAACCTGATTTTTCACTTGAAAATTTCACTTGAAATTTTATCATTGGCAACTAATCCTGTCAGTTTTATTTTTTAATTGAAAGGACGTGCTCATTTTGTTCTTTTTTGAGAAAATGTTGTGTCAAATACCCAATTCTGAATAACTCTGGCTTGCCAGTCATTCTTTCAAGTAAAAATGGTGCTCCATTAAAAAAAGTGGCTAGGTCAGCTTGCAATTCAAACAGCCACACAAGTGGTTTTCTCTGGGACAACCATCATACTTCAGCATGCAGCAGACTTGCTTTATGGGGACTTCCCATTTTATCACACAGACTATTAACAAGATCAGTCAAGGTCAAGATTTAGTAACATTTGTTATTTTCAGTGCTTTGTCAGGGATGTTACCCTGTGAGTTATTATTTTTAATACTAATGCATGGTGGTGAAAAATACCACTCCTAGCTCTAGTACAGCAGGTGGCCCTACCTCGATGCACACTAAGGCACCAGAAGTCTCACCAATAATTGCTTTTGTACCATCAGTGCACATGTAAATGCAAGAGAAATGGAAGTATATTCCTAATGTCATTATGGAAAGAGTTTTGACTTCATAGACCCCTGTAAAGGTCTTGGGGATGCTCCTAAGTCCACAGCCCATACCTTGAGAACCTCTAAGTCTTCAATTGTACTAAGTTCTCCCTTTCCTTTAAAATCAGTAAAAACTAGTGTATGTACGCCTCTCAACCTATTAACTGATCTCTCATCTTCCCTTACTTGCTCAAAGCCTGGGGGTAAAAAGGCAATGGTTTATCCTCACCAACTGCATTTCCCTTTCACCTACCTGCAACTTAAATTCACTCACCTTCACAAGCCTCCTGAAACAGCCCTGTAAGGCACGGTAATATTTTTCTTTTTAAATGACCAATCTCCTCTTTTGACTTTTCTATAATTTTTGACCTTGCAAATACTCTGTCCTCCAAGGAGGAAAGTGGCAACTGTCGTAACAGACACTCAGAGAGGAAATCCATGGTTTTCAGAATTACTGTGTGGTCCTGAGGATTCTTATCCTACCCTTTTGCTGGTGCCTCTTTCAGCCAATTCACAGCTCATGAATAAAATACCAAAGTTTCTCAGTCCTCTCCTCTCAGTGGCCTTTTTCCCAGTCTAACGCATCTCGTTCCATCACATTCCCTCCAAACAAAAGGAAGTCCAGCTCATACCCAGAACTTTTCCTTGAGACCCAGTTTGAGTTTCCAATCGTTCAGTGGGCACCGGTGCCTACCTGTTCCACCAGCATCTCAAACTCAACGTGCCTGAAACTGAACTCAAACCAAAACGGATGGTTCCCTCTCTTTCAGTTCCATCTCAATGTCACCTCAAAGCCTTGAAGTCATCATCTTTGTGTCTTCAGCTCCTAGGTCCATGCAATTTCTCAAGAATCTTCCTACTCATCTCCCCTTCTTTCCTGATCCTGTTCTCATTTGAGATCTTGCTCTGTCTTACCTAACTAGTGACATCTCTTCCTAACCATCTCCCTGACCCTAGTCTCTTCTGTGCCCCACTGCATTCTATACTTTGTTGCTAGGTAAATCTTAAGGCAATCAAGTCCTTCCCAGCTCAGTTCCCCCACCGGCACCCAACACCAGCTTGGATTAGTCAACACTACTTCCCTCTCCTGTTACAGTCACTCTGCGTATATAGGTCTTTAAACCCCAACCAGACAGACTCTAAGGCTCCATGAAGAAAGAACCCATGCTTGATAGCCCATCTCAAAGAGCATCCAACATAGTGCATTTCACAGCATCAGAATTTAATTAATATTTATTTAAGGAAATGCAGAATGAATGGATACTCTACCTCTAATCTCTCTTCCATAGCACATACAAGGCACATCTTCCTTCTATGCTTTCATCTAACTAAAACCTTATTCAACTATTGGTCAAATGGTCTACCACTATTCTAAGAGGCTGAAAATTAAATTAGCAGAAGCAAGGTTACCTCTTGGTAAAGGAAGGGGAATATGATCAGGAGGAAATATAGTTATGTTTTATTTCTTAAACTGAGTAAGTAGTAGGTAGATAGGTGTCATGTGCTTTATAGCTTTTCATTCTCTACATCTTTTTGAACATCTGAAATAATCAAAAACATCAGGCACCAGTATTTAAACAAATCTAAAAAAAAGCCTTATTCCCCCCAAGATAGTTGTGCATGTAATTATTCTGTTGTTTCATACATGCTCATTTTACTTCCTAACTATACTGCCAGGTGAGAAGTTTCATCATGTTTTGAGATTGATCTTCACCAAGCAATGACTCATTAGACTAAAATTTTCTCACCCCTCCCCATCAAAGCTTGCTCAAGTAGCTAATGACAGATGGAAGCAAACCTAAATGGATTATGGTTGCCCCTAATTCAAAGAAACATAGCTGTGAATCCTATTATAATTTAATAATCCTCTCTAATTTATCTGGGGTTTATTTCCCCCTTAAGGCAGAAGTATTGTCTTGTGGGTAAATGACATTCTCCCCGTAAACAATATGTTGGTTTAGGAATAGGAAGCTTATTTGTAAAGACCATATTCTGTATGACACACACAGGTTATGAGAACCATTTGACAGGAAAAAGGGGATTGTATTCTGTTTGAGGAGCTCATTAAGTCACTCTTTTTTCCCAGAGTAGAAAATGTTATTTTTCCAAAATATTTTAAAATATTAAATAAAGTATCTTTTTCTAAAGATGTTTCCAGGTGAATGTAAACTTTAATAGATTCTTGATATATAATAAAAATATTCATCTGTCCATATCATATAACCCACTCCCCAGGTAGCTAAAATATGCAATTTCACATAATTATAATTACTTACAAGTTAATGAACAAATTCAAAGTGCTTGTTGGTTTTGTTTTACTTTGATTTAAATTTCAAACAGCTAAGAATCAAGAATTTATGTAGCTAAACCATAAAATGAGGCAGCTTAGTCTGGGAAGGGTATTTCAAATATTCAGTAGTAACCTGATATTTCATGAGCCTACGGGAAATTTCAAAACCATTTCACAAAGAGCTGTTTGTTATTAACAGCGTCCAAAAACGCATTTTAAGATATTAAAAAAAAAAAAATCCCAAAGAAAATATGAAAAGTGTAAGACCAAGTTTAGAATTAAAATTTAAGTGATGATGTTTGATATTAAACCCTAGAAATTAGGGTTTGTCCACCATATATCAGTACATGCTTGGGTTAATACCCAAACTCAATTAGTTTTAGTTTGCTCCAGCCTCTCCTTTAGGTTCACTGACCTGGACATAAAATTTACACTTTAATATGGCAGACTTAATTAACGCTATTGAAATGTAAAGGATTCCATGGGGATTACAAAATACACCATCCTTTACTAATTGCCAAGCTAAATTGTAAGCGACCACTTTCTCAGGAACCAACAGCTAACTGCTGGGGCTTCCACCACCTTCATGGCTATCCACACAAGACCACATGATTACAAACATCAACTTTACCTCTTTCTCTTTTTCTGGACACTTAAAAAGAAGAAAATGTACCCTACCTGTAGACAAAACTTCTGGTCCATGTTCACAGCCACTTGGTATGTCAAAACTTCAGCCCACTAGGAGACTGACGATGCTGAATCTGAGAGCTAGGGTCTCAGCAGTGAGGGCACATGCAAAATGCAGGCTGCGGGAGCAATATCAATCTTTACGCTTGAATTAGCTCACCTGGCAGCCAGGCATGAGAATGCCTCCTCCCCCCAAGAATGACAGCCAATTCTGCCTTGGGCAAGAGGAGAAAAGTTGACAATGGGAGCTATTTATAACATCTTTTCTTTGTCCAATACGATTCTTAAATTTCTCCTCCATTCGTGTCCCAGAAGGAGTCCTAAACTCTCAACAGAACAGGACCTCCGCGATATTCCCCACCAGGGAGAGAAAGGTAACATCATGGCCGTGTTTGGCCAGCCAAAACACCAAGGGCATAAATAACCAGAACTTCAAAGGCTCTGGCGGGTGGTGATGAGGGTAACGGGAGGCTTATTTTGAAATGGGCAAACAGCTTGGCAAATTTGATTATTGATATTCACTTCAAAGGATCAGGTTTTTATTTTCCTTTCAACCCCCAGAACAGAAATGACAGAACAGATCTAAAAGTAGACACCCTGCACACGTGAATTCACCACCAAGAGAGTCTTCATGTCTATAGGATGGCCATCCTAACCACACACCACTGGGGACTCTCCCCTCTTTACCACCCCTCCCGTGGCCCCCTTGTCCCTCCTCAGCACAAGTCTTAGTGTAAACCTCTTACCCAAACCAAACAGCTAGATGTCTGGACAGAAGGGAAAGGGTAAAATTTCTCATGCTAACACACAGGCAGCAGTATCTCTTCCCTGCCCAGAATGCCCAGCTCCTGGCCCTGTCTCATCTCCCACCCATCCTAAACTCTTCTTATTTTTATCTTCTGCCAATTCCTCCTCTTAGCTCATTTTTAGGTTTATTTTCACCACCATCCTATTCCATTTTCCTACCATATCCTCCTCTGAACCACTCCATACTATATATCAGCAGAAACACAAAATGCACACACAGCAGTTACAACATCAAAGAGCTATATTCCTGACTACCCACAACTGGGGCAAGGAAAATGCCAGATGTCCCATAGTAGAAATATGGGGGAGTTTTCTCTTTCAGCATTACTACACAAACTACTGATGTTGTATGACATTGTATGACAAAGTATTGACATTGAAGATAGAATGGGCTTCTCCAGACGGGCCAGGATTCCTAACCACAAGTTTCTGCAGGAAAATGAGATACAAGTTCAAAACATTCAAATTAAAGCCCACAGAGTTGTGACTTGGGGAGCCTCTGCTACCCCCAGAAAAGAACAGGTAAATTCCCAAACTGATTAAAAAAAAATAAAGAACTCTTGATACATTTATGAAATGCTATCATTTGTAATGTCTGTTAGACATGTTTCCAGCTAGGAAAAAAGAAATATATAAAATATCTCTATTAAAGATTTCAATTAATTTGGATTTTTTTTTTTTTTGGCTCTTACTTCAACATTCCCTGAAGAACAACTTTAGATCTAAACAAAACAAAACAAAACAAAACAAAACAAAAAAACACACAAAAAAAACACAAAAAAACAAAAAAAAACTTTCAAAAGCTATCAAATGCTTTTAAGAAAGCTAGTTATCACAAACTTGTCTAGTGAAAGTGCTAGCTTTTCAGCCAAAGCCTGTTGAATACTCTAAAACGATGGAGTAGCAAAAAAAAAAAAACAAAAACAAAAAACAAAAGAACGCCGGAAGCAATCTTCTGGCGGGCTTTCCTTATTCCCACCTACCCCCCCACCCCAAGCCGGGGAGGTCAAAATTGAGAGGAAAGAAGACTCAACCCTTAAACAATGCATATGCACCCACTCAACTATTCCTATACTGTGTATATAACTCCAAGAATTTACATTAGCTAAACAGATCTGTATAACTGCAAAAGGGGAAAAAAATCTCCCAAATACATTCAGTTTGGCAAAGCTTCCTCCTACAAGAGGCACTCAAGTTTCACTCAGAAATGGAGTGTCATTATGTAAAATCTTTAGGAGGGGGGAATTATTGAAAACACATTCTTACCATTCTCATTGGGCTCTGCTGCCTTGGACACTTCTCTGAACGGTATTATAACTGCATCTCCAGGCACTCTGGGGCTTTCCACATACTTGGGCTTCCTGACGGGTCCTGCAGTGGAAAAGATCTGAGTGTGGCTAATTTTTTCCAGACGCAAACAAAGCTTCAGAATGTACAGTGTGTGTCCTCACCAGGACCCAAATATGCCTAAAGGAAGAGCCGGCCCCTTCTCCTCCCTTGAATACACACACGGTCATTTCAGTACAGACACGGGAATGTCCAGTCTGAGCTGCCAAAGAAGAAATGGGTAAGCTCAGTTTCGAGAATGTAAACTCTGACAAAAACAAAAGCCGCTCTTTTGCTATGAAGTTTCTACAGCTGTCGTTGGTGTACATCAAGTGAGTGATTTTGACATGTTCAAACCTGGACAGCTTTTGGCAAAGGGTTTTTTATTTGGAATTTGTCTCTAACTGGGACAAAGACGGTTGGGTTGCTTGGTATCTCCAAAGTCAGGAGGCAAGGATTACTAACAGCCAGCCTGAAAGATCAACACACTCTGAGCGACCACAGAGAGCAGGCATTTTATCAGACTGGTGACGCACGGCAATTGTGTGGGGCACAGAAGGCGATGGTTTTCTTGGCACATGACAGAGGCACCTTCAGAAAAGCACAGTGGCCAGTGCAGCAGGCAACTGGGGACACAAGAGAGCCCGTGAGTCCAATCTCTTACCTCCCCCTCAACCTCAACTTATCATCAGAAAATCTGGAATTCTCAGTAAGAACGGATAGACCCCCTCACACACATTGGTGGTGGCAATGTACAGGTGCAGCCACTTTGGAAAACAGTTTGGTAGTTCCTCAAGAAGTTAAACAGTTATTGTATGACCCAGTAATTCCACCTCTATGTTCACACCACGTCCACACAGAAGTTTGTATACTTGTGCGCACAGTAGCACTATCAATAGCCAAGTGTCCATCAACTACTTATAAAATGTGATATCCCATACGGTGGAATCTTATTGGGCAATAAAAAGGAATGGAGTACTGATTCATGCTACAGCATGAAACACTATGCTAAGGGAAGGAAGCCAGTCCCCATAGATCACATATTGTAGGAGTCCACTAGTGTGGAATTATCCAGAATAGGTAAATTTATTTATTTTTTTAAACTTTTTTTTTTAAGTTTATTTATTTTGAGAGAGAGAGAGAGAGAGAATCAGTGGAGAAGGGGCAGAAAGAGAGGTGGACAGAGGATCTGAAGCAGGCTCTGTGCTGACAGCAGAGAGGTTGATGCGGGGCTGGAACTCATGAACCACAAGACCATGACCTGAGCTGAAGTCGGATGCTTAACTGACTGAACCACCCAGGCACCCCCTGAATAGATAAATTTATAGAAACCAAGTATGAATGGTTTTCAGGAGCTGGGGGATATGCAGGCTTGTGGGCTAATGACTAAGGGGTATCAGACTTCTTTCTGGAGTGATAAAAATGTCCTAAAATTAGTGGTGATGGCTGCATGACCTTAGGAATATACTAAAAACTTCTACAGGGTACACTTGGAGTGAATTGTATATGTGAATTATATTTAAATAAAGCAACTTAAAAAAAGAGTGCCTATTTTATTCCTTTCAAACATCACATTTGTTCCAGAATCACCCACTTTACTCTCATTTTCCTTGGTTGCCTTAAAGTGTGCTTTTAACACGGCCACAAAGGCAGGGAACATTTCACACCAGTAAGGGACAGGATGGTGGAAAGAGTGGCAGATGGGTCAACAGCCCTCCCTCCTGCTCAGCCCTGAGCCATAGCCCTGACTCTCTGGGGTCTCGGCTCTGTCACGGCACACTGAGGTGGTGAATCGGGCACATCCTGAGCACCCTTCTGTGTCAAACATCTTAGGAGTCTGAGGAGTTCCGGTCAGAATATGGTTTGTGGTGAGAGATGCTGCCATCTAAAGGCTTACTGCAAGAGCATCTACATCAGTATAAAAATAATCCAACTCCCCGCCACCTACAGTGTACTACAGATTAAAACAGGCTACGTTATCAAAGAAGCTTATGGTACTTGACAAATAGGGCTATTATTTCAAACTTTAGAAACCATGGTTTTTAAATGGCTAACACAGCATTTAATCACATGGCTATCTCCATAATTTATGTAATCCTGTCAGAAAGAGGATTTTTCAAAGGTTAAAATGGAATGCTTATGGGGGAAGAGGGAGGACCTGCTCACAATATGAATGGAAGATGTAGGCTATACAACAGAATACAAAGCATCATTCAGATTTTATCTAAAAATACACATATCTGTACACAAATATGCATGGAGAGAAGACTGGTAGGGGAGGAGGGCGGGGAGGGTAAGGGGATACTAAAAAGTATTTGCTATAGAGGAGCCAGAAACTAGAAGAAAGGGCCCTAACAGGGCAGGAAGAAATGGAACCAGGACAAATATGAGAACCTTTCTACACTTTTGGTTCCTGACCTATTATCTACGGTAAAAGAGATGGCTGGCGTCTCTTCCCCCATCATCTGCCCTAATAAAGAAGTAAAGCCCTTTACTATTACTGTCCAGTGATTCAAACTGCCCCAACCAGCATGCCATTGCTCAAGAGACACCTATAAATTTCTGCTCACCTTAACTCTTCAGAGTATAAGGAACAGCAAATCTAATCAGATCTATTTCCAGGCTCCAATCTACCTACCCCGCATATCCTTCAAAAATATTTTCTAACAGGGGCACCTGGGTGGCTCAGTCGGTTGAGCGTCCGACTTCGGCTCAGGTCATGATCTCAGGTCCGTGAGTTCGAGCCCCGCGTCGGGCTCTGTGCTGACAGCTCAGAGCCTGGAGCCTGCTTCAGATTCTGTGTCTCCCTCTCTCTCTGACCCTCCCCCGTTCATGCTGTCGCTCTCTGTCTCAGAAATAAATAAACATTAAAATATATATATATATATATTTTCTAACAGTAAGTACTCTCTTAAAATGTGGGCTACAGTAAGTACTCTCTTAAAATTTCACATGGATGAAATATGAATGGTTTCACGCGGATGGTTTTATGAATGATTGGAACATCGAACCCCAACGTCACCCAGAAACATCATCCAGAGCCTTCAGAAAGCATCCATGCCCATCCTTTCAATTGTCTAGGACTGTATTTTGTTCATAGGTCAATTGCTAATGATAAGAAATACTCAACATTGAGGAGTGAGGGTATTAGGAGCAGAGCATCTGGAATTGGGCAAACCTGGATTCAAACATGGTCCCTAGCCTCCCCCAACTTGGACCTCAGTAATACCCCAGAGCTAAAAGATGAACACGTAAGCCTCCTGCTCCAAGGGGAACATCCATGAGAGCAGAGACCAGGTGGAACGGATTCCCAGGATTGGCACAGTGCCTGGCACAGTAAACAGGGGTGCAAGATAGGAAAGGAGACATAGAATATACCAAAGGAAATAAAACGTGTATTCGGTGGACCCACAAGGCTAAGCACTAACATACATTAATTCATTCAATGGTAATAACTTTGGGAGAAAAGCACTATTTCCATTTTTAGGTCAGGAAACCGAAGCTCAAATCAGTTAAACAAGTTGCTCATAGCCCACACATGGCAAAACAGGAATTCAAATAGTTCTGTGGTCCATGCAGGTTTGAAGCCCATGTACTCAACCACCACTCAGTACTTATAAAAGTGGGAAACCCAGATAAAACATGCAGTCCTAGAAAAGACCAGAGCAGGGGAAACTTCTACCATCACCTGGTCATCCATAGACTTAGCAGAGTCAACAAATATTTTATTCATATTTATTTGTCTCTGATCACCCCTTTTACTAGGAGTTGAACATTATGAAATGAATACAGGCTTACGTGAGATAGTGCAGATCTTGCAATAAATTGAGTCAAATGAATTTTTTGTTTCTTAGTGCATATGAAATTATGTATACACTGTAGTCTGTCACATGTGCAATAGCATTATGTCTAAAAAACAATGTACATACCTTAATTAAGAATTACTTGGGATAAGCACTGGGTGTTGTATGGAAACCAATTTGACAATAAATTTCATACTAAAAAAAAATTTTTTTTTAAATAATTACTTTATTGGGGTGCCTGGGTGGCTCAGTCCAAAGCATCTTTTGATTTCAGCTGAAGTCAGCCCAGAGCCTGCCTGGGATTCTCTTTCTCCCTCTCTCTCTCTCTGCCCCTCCCCTGCTCACACACATGCTCTCTGTCTCAAAATAAATAGTGTTTTGTTTTTTTTTTTAAGAATTACTTTACTGTTAACAATGTCAACTATCATCCGAGCTTTCAGTGATTAGTAATCCTTTTGCTGGTGGAAGGTCTTGCCTTGATGTTGATGGCTGTGGACAGATCACAGTGGTGGTTGCTGAAGGCTAGGATGGCTGTGGCGATTTCTTAACACAAGACAACAATGAAGTTTGCCACATCAATTGACTCTTCCATGAATGATTTCTCTATATGTGATGCTGTTTAATAGTATTTTACCCACAAAATTTCATTCATAATTAGAGTCAAACCTCTAGCAGTCAAATACTGCTACTACTTTATCAACTAAGTTTATGTATTATTCTAAATCCTTTGTTGTCATTTTAACAATATTTACAGTATCTTCATGGGGAGTAGAAACTGTTTATCCATAAAAATCAACTCTTCATCCATTAAAGTTGTATCATGAGATTGCAACAATTCAGTCCCATCTTCAGGCTCTACTTCTAATTCTAGCTCTCTTGCTGTTTCCACCACATCTGCAGTTACTTTCTCTACTGAAGTCTTGGAATTCTCAAAGTCATTGCTGAAGGCTGGAATCAGCCTCTTCCAAAATCCTGTTCATATTGATATGTTGACCTCTTCCCATGAATCACAAATATTCTTAAGGACATCTAGAATGGTGAATCCTTTCCAGAAGGTTTTCAATTTATTTTGCCCGATTCATCAGAGGAACCACTATCTGAGGGATTGATAGCCTTACAAAACATATTTCTTTTTTTTTTTTAAACTTTTTTTTTTAACGTTTATTTATTTTTGGGACAGAGAGAGACAGAGCATGAACGGGGGAGGGGCAGAGAGAGAGGGAGACACAGAATCGGATACAGGCTCCAGGCTCTGAGCCGTCAGCCCAGAGCCTGACGCGGGGCTCGAACTCACGGACCGTGAGATCGTGACCTGGCTGAAGTCGGACGCTTAACCGACTGCGCCACCCAGGCGCCCCATATATTTCTTAAATAAGACCTAAAAGTTGGAATTACTCCTTGGTCAGGCTGCAAAATGAGCACCATGTTAACAGCCATGAAAACAACATTAAGCCTGTTGTACATCTCTATCAGAGCTCTTGAGTGACCATGGGAATTGTAAATGAGAAGTATTTTGAAAGCAATCTTATTCTGAGCAGATCTCAACAGTGGGCTTAAAATATTCAGTAAACCAAGGAGCCTGCATGGCTCAGTTGGTTGAGTGTCTGACTTTGGCTCAGGTCATGATCTTGTGGTCTGTGAGTTTGAGCCCCGCATTGGGCTCTGTGTTGACAGCTCAGAGCCTGGAGTCAGCTTTGGATTCTATCTCTCTCTGCCCCTCCCAGCTTGTGCACACTCTGTGTCTCAAAAATGAATAAACATTAAAAAAAATATTCAGTAAACCATGTCGTAAACAGAAGCAGAAGTCCTGTCGTCCAGGCTTTGTTGTCCCACTTATAGAGCACAGGCAGAATACATTTAGTATAATTCTTAAGGACCCTAGGATTTGCAGACTGGTAAATGAGCATTGGTTTCAACTTAAAGTCACCAGCTGCATTAGCCCCTAACAAGAGTCACCCTGACCCCTTTAAAGCTTTAAAGCCAGGCATGGACTTCTCTTCTCTAGTTATGAATGTCCTAGGTGGGATTTTCCAATAGAAGGCGATTTCATCTACACTGAAAATCTGTTGTTTATCATAGCCACTTTCAGTAATGACCTTAGTTAGATATTCTGGATAACTTGCTGCAGCTTCTACATCAGCACTTGCTGCTTCACCTGATATTTTTATGTTATGAAGATGGCTTCTTTCCTTAAATCTCATGAACCAACCTCTGCTAGCAACAAACTTTTCTTCTACAGCATCCTCACCTCTCTCAGCCTTAACAGAATTGAAAACAGTTACGGTCTTGCTCTGGATTAGCCTTTGGCTTAAGAAAAGGTGGTGGCTAGTTTGATTTTCTATCCAGATCATTAAAACTTTCTCCCTATCAGCAATAAGGCTGTTTTTGCTTTCCTTTCATTGATGTGTTCACTGGAGTAGCACTTTTAATTTCCTTCAAGAACTTTTCCTCTACATTCACAGCTTGGCTAACTATCTGATGCCAAAGCTAGCTTTCTCAGTTTTTGATATGTCTTCCTCACTAAGCTTAATCATTTCCAGCTTTTGATTTAAAGTGAGAGACATGTGACTCTTCTTTTCCCTTGAACACTTAGAGGACATTATAGGGTTAAATTAAGTGGCCTAATTTCAAAACTGTTGTATTGGTGCAACATTCAGAACACACCCAACATTTATCAATTAAGTTTCCGTCTTATATGGGTATGGTTCGTGGCACCCCAAAACAATTACAATAGTTAACAAAGATCACTGACCACAGATTCACAATAAGACAGTAATGGAAAAGCTTGAAATACTGTGAGAATTACCAAAATGTGACACAGAGACATGAAGTGAGCAAATGCAGCTGGAAAAATGGTGCCAACAGAGTTGCTGGAGATAGGGTTGCCACAAATCTTCAATTTGCAAAAATGCAACATCTCCGAAGTGCAATAAAATGAGGTATGCCTGTATAAACAACTGCTCTCAACATGATCCTTTTATTTAAAGTGCTTTCCACAAACAGCTGAACCTCAAAACGCTATAAAATAAGAAAAATTTATAACTATAGAGGTTTTGTTCCTTCCTCCTCTCAACTGCTCATTAGAGAATCTTTGCACACTTTCCATTAAACATAGCAGATGAACACTCCTTTTCAAAATATCATTAAAGTTGCAGTAAAGGGATCTGAGAGACCAATGGGAAAAGGAGAACACCATAGGCAAGAAACCAAACTTCTGAAAGTGGGAAACCGTTTGCCAAGGAGCAGTGAATTGAGCAGACTAGAAAAGGTTAGCACTGGGGGAGGGGACAGGAAGGCTCAGCCTCAGGGACACAAGGCACCTCTGAAGGCACACAAGATCAGGTCTTGAGAATCTACTGAAGGGAGAATTAGACCCTCAGAACTAGGAAGCATTCTCTCTCTCATCCTGGAGGCTGAGGTTTTCCTCTGGAAAGGCTGAATGCCAAGACCATAGAGATTCGAGCTAAACTCTTAAGTGCTAAACTAAAAAACTGGGATTAAGAAAAATTCCACATGCGGATTGGTAGGCCCCAGATGCACCCCTGCGTTTAGCCATGAAAACACAGGCAGTGAGCACTCACACGTGACAGAGAGAGACATTAGAGGATTCTTCTCGGGAGAAAGTCACCAAGAGAAAAGACCTGTAGGTAACTAGTTGGGGATGTCCCCTGAAAGAAATGGTAGATCCCTGGGGCTCCTAGGTGGCTCAGTCAGTTAAGCAGCCAACTTCAGCTCAGGTCAAGGTTTGTAGGTTCAAACCCTGCATTGGGCTCTGTGCTGACAGTTCGGAGCCTGGAGCCTGCTTCTCTCTGTCCCTCCCCTGCTTGCACTGGCTCTCGCTCTCTCTCTCAAAAATAAACATTTAAAAAAAAAAAAAAGAAAGAAAGAAATGGTAGATCCCTGACCACTGTATTACAGAGCCTGTCCTCAATACCTCAACACCTATCCGGCACTTTCAATCAGCTTCTTTGTTCCTCCCAACATACAAACTAGAATCAGAAGGTCAAGGAAAGGTCCTGAAAGACACCAACTGAAACAAGAAAAGGACTCTGAGGAATCAGACAAAACAGGAGGAACACCCTCCAGAATGAGGAGAGTTACTGCTTCCACTACCCAAGGGGCTACCACGACAAAAGGCACCTAGGATCCATGCGGTGGGCAACTGATAAGAATGACTGAAGGATGACGAGAAGAGAGGCTACCCCACTAGGAGCCATGTGATCACCAGGCACCCATCTTACACCTGAATTGCTGTCTATTAAACCACAATGACACTGATTTCTATGCCACTGAAACAAAAAAACTCCCCCAAAATGAAGTGGCCGCATTCCTTATCAACAGACCCAAATTGAGAATTCCATCTCCCTACTACCCTCTTACTCAAGGATATTACTACCCAGCTGCCTTCTACACACAGCTTCTTAAAAATTTTAATTTTTTTTTTTTTTTAGAGAGAGAGAGAGCACTAGCCCAAGTGGGGCAAGGGGCAGAAAGAAGGGGACAGAGGATCCAAAGAAGGCTCTGGGCTAACAGCAGACCTCAAACATCCAGGTACCCCTACACACAGCTCTTTGTTTAAAGTAAAATGCTCAATGTTCCCAAGCATAAACTATCTTAAAGTAATCTCCCTTGCCCTTCCCTATCAGGTTAATCCCTGCAAATTAGCCAGAATACAATGCTACATACTAATTATGCAGAAAGCATGGTACTTTGGCCACTATGTTTTAAGGCAAGAGTTCCTTAGAAATGATATGATACAAGACTGTCAGGTATTAGCTTGAAAATCAGCTAAGGGTGCCTGGCTGGCTCCGTCAATACAGTATGTGACTCCTGATCTTGGGGTTGAAAATTCAAGCCCCACATTAGGTGTAGAGATTACTTAAAAAAACAAAACAAAACAAACAAAAAAACAGTAGGAAGGGTGCCTGGATGGATCAGTTGGTTAAGGTTCAACTCTTGATTTTGGCTCAGGTCATGAACTCATGGTCTGTGAGATCAAGCCCCATGTAAGACTCTATGCTGCCAGTGTGGAGACTGCTTGCGATTCTCTATCTCCCTCCCTCCCCTCCCTCTCTTTCTGCTCCTACCCTACTCACCCTCTCTCTCACTCTCAAAATAAATGAACTTTTTAAAAAATACATAATTTATTGTCAAATTGGCTTACATGCAACACCCAGTGCTCATCCCAACAAAATGAACTTCTTTAAAAAAATGAAGATTCCGATACACTTACTAGGTATGGCTGGGACCATGGCCATGCTTTGGTACCAAGAGCATCAAGTAGAAAAGCATAGGCTACTATGGGCAGGGCCCCTAAGGAGGACCAACCACCCTTCTTCCCTCAGGTCTAAGCAGAGTCTAGGGTCATGGTTGGGGTACCAATGGAGAATGTTCTCAATCATAAATGGGAATTGTTCTCAATTATAACTCATTTCATAGTAACTATGGATCCTTTACCTCATCCAGATTCCCCCACCCCCATTCTCTACTATGTGATACAAGGGAAGGGTCCTTGACTTTAAAGATAAAGGGCTCTTAAGACAAAGAGACACAGATTGTGCCCCGAAGAGGTTAAACAGGCACTCAGTGCTCAGCTTGCACAAGAGCTCCTGCCATCTCCTTTCACAGTTCAGCAGGACCTGTGTCAGCCTGGGAGGGGGATCAGCAGCCCACCCTTAATCACTTCAGTCTCCAGCCTCAGAGGCAGGCATGCTTCCCATTCAGTCCTCTGCCTATGGAAATCTCCAAATGTACTTTTCCCAGCGGCCAGTTTTCCTACTCTTTTTGACATTTTAATCACATAGCTGACTATTCTGCTGCTTAGAAACTGCCATATAAGGAATATTTTTAAAAAGGGATGGCAGAAATAAACCAAACTGGGCTTTATCTCCAGGCGGTGAAAGACAGAAGGGCAGGGGTTACTTTACATTTCTGAGTGTTTCAGTTAAAAATAATTATATATATGAAAGCAGTATTTGGGATGTGGAATACCTGAGGCTATTTATTGCATTTAAAGCAGTCTTACATTTTTCACAACATCTGGAGACTATGAAAAGTGGAACTTTGTATTATCAATCATTTTAGAGGGTTTTGTTTTTGTTTTCTTTTTTAAGCATCTTGAACTTTTACAGAAAAGGTTCCTTTCAATTTTATCTGGTCTGGGGTTTTCATATTACATTGGGAAATGTCCACAACAAGAGGGGAATGATAAAAAGGATAAGTAAGAGAATCTCCTTTGGGGGAGGGAAGCTTTATCACTTAAGCAAATGTCATTAATTAGTCAGTTCCCAAATGGTAAACTCTGGTAAACGATCAGATCACAGTCGGGATTTTTAAAGGGCACAATACTCAGTGCTTTCATTTGACCCTCTCCCTCCTGTGCCCCAAAAGGAAAGTGTTGGAGGGAGGAAGAGACACAGTCCGAACTGAGAAAGGGAGGAATTTGGCCTGAGGGCACGATGGGAACACCAAACACTGTAAATGGGATGAAGGTGTACTCTCTTGTTGCTTTGTCCTGTGCTGAGTTGAGGCAGGGCAGGTGAGCTGGTGGGACTGCCCACAACCCTACCTGGGAGGAGTGAGAGCTTCTTGGGAGGATTCACTTTGAGGGAAGGAGCCAGACAATGAACCAACCCCAGTCAGGAAGCCTCCACCCAAAGTGAGGGCAATTTCAAGCACAGTGTGCTGTCCATCACTTGGATTTCTCCTACAAGAAGCAGGGGAGATACTGCATATAAAAACCTAAAATGCTGCTGGAGATGGCTCTACTCCAGGGATGGACAAAGGCAGCAAGAGGCTCCCCAGCCAGCTCTACATCTTGGATACTGGAAGCTGATGAAAGGCAAGGCTTCAGGGGAAGTGCATCAGCAAGAACTTCTCTGGTCTGCCCCTTGGGGGGGCTTCCAGAAACTTCTAGAAACACTTTTATGACTGCCTGGGGCCTTGTGTAGGGAGAGGAGGACAGTAAGTCAGTGCAACCTGAGTTGTTACTACTGTATCTAACCTCCTCTAAAGACAGGTAAGGTCTGGGAAAATGCAGGCTAATTCTACGGAAGAAAAAACTGGTGAGAGGAAAACAATGGGCCACCTGCTAATGATGATTGAAATATGAGAGTTACCTAACATTACTCTCAATAAGCCTCCTTTTTCTTATTTCAAATACCTTATTTTTTTAAGAGTGCATTGAGAAGGGTAGACAGCCTTTATTTATTCACCCAATGCACAAGGCACTGTGTGATATAAACGTGCATTGCCATTCAGGCACTTAAATCTAGTAGGAAAACAGTGTTTCAAGATGGAGCCATATTCCTTTCAATATATCAGCTTTAAAATAAATGTTGACAAAGATTTTCAAGTCTCAGTTTATAGTGTGCATGTTTCCAGCACTTTGAGTACAATAAACCCCAAGCTCAACAAAATATGTACCCTGAGTGATGTTGCCACCTTCTTCCAATGCAGTTTGCTGTTCCTACACTGTACTGTCTTTATATACCAAAGCATGGAAATGCATTAATTCATAAAAATTAATGAAGTAATTAATTCTTTATTTACTCAAGTATCCACTGGCATCCACTGCATGCCAGGCCCAGGGTGAGAACAAGAAAGATATCAACATGCTCTCCTAAAGCTCTCAGATGAGGGAACAAAACTCTTTATCACATTGCCTAAATTTTATTTCCAAACACTTCAATATAGTTAATGTGATATAAATGTATGTCGGGTGCCTTTAATCTACTGCCTAAAAGCAATTAGTTGTCTTAATCTGGAATACAGACCCCAGAGGTTAACTAGCCTTTAATCATAAGGCCACACTCAAGAGCAGACCATTCACTACTAGTCAATCAGCTAGCTATCCCTACCACAGCCACCACAGTAACACAAGTTAGCACGCTTGAGGTCAGAAATGGACTTCCACACTGGTGAAGTTCCTGATTTTGGTAAATCATTATTATGTAGTTGGAAATTTATCTACAGTGGTAAAAGTCATATTGAGTTAAGAGGATTAACCAGAAACATCCCGGAAACTCTCTAGCCCTTGTATGACCCCAGTAGAAACTCTAGCAGGCCTGCAGAAACGTGTCCTAGCTTAATAAGGAAAAGGTCCAGGTCTACCTGCTGATTCCAGAGAATTATTTGGCCCCAAGGCAAAACGACAGGATAAGTGGAATTCTGTCTGTGGTAGGTGGAACCTTGTAAGATGTCACTCCAAGATTCCTGTCCCCTGGTTACCAAATGAAACACAATCTGGGTACGGCTGTGAAGGGGTCCTGCAGACGGAATTTAGAATTAAGGCTACAGGATGGCAGCACACAAGGCAGTGAATGTTTCTTGGGAAGAAAAAGCCTGATCCTTCACCCCCTACTTGGGGACTGTGTCGCTTGGATTCTTCTTTGTACCTGTTCCTTTCCATTCGACTTGACCTTCAGCCATCTTGCCCTTTCCCTGGCCAGATAACCCTCTCGAGCTCAAATGTTCCTTGTACTACAGTCTTCTGGAAAGCAAACTCACCTCCTGCTATGTGATCTCTAACATTTACATGGGATTGTTTTTGCCGTAGCTTAATCTTCCTGAGCCTGCTACCACCGTGGTAGTAGGTTTTAGGTGGGGTTGTAGTGCCTTTGATTAATGTAAATATCTCATTTTCATCTTTCTCCCATTGATTTGGCCTCTCCAGTGACCTGAGATTTCTGTTAAAAAGGTTGATGTTACTGTTTACTGTCTCTTGTAGAGGAAACTAATAAAGTGTCTTTGTGTGGGGGAAAAAAAAATAGAATTAAGGTACTAATCAGCTGACCTTAAAATAGCCTTACAAAGGATAGACCCAATGTAATCACACGAGCCCTTAAAAGCAGAAGAGGAAGACTGAAGAGTCTGTCTTCAGCTCATCAGCACATGTGACGTGCCCCTGGGGGTCTTCCAGAAACACTTTTACAAGGGCCCAGAGCCTTGTGTAAGGAAAGGAGGGTACAAGTCAGTGTAATCTGAGTTAGGTATAGATAAAATCACATTAGTAATAAAGAGTATGAGGTAAAGGGCGCCTGAGTGGCTCAGTCGGTTAAGCGTCTGACTTCGGCTTAGGTCATGATCTCACGGTTTGTGGGCTCGAGCCCCGTGTTGGGCTCTGTGCTGACAGCTCAGAGCCTGGAGCCTGCTTTGGATTCTGTGTCTCCCTCTCTCCCTCTCTCTGACCCTCCCCTGCCCACACTCTGTTTCTGTGTCTCTCAAAAATAAATAAACATTTACAAAAATTAAAAAAAAAAAAAAAAGAGTATGAGGTAAGATAAGGCAGAAGTTGGGGGAAGTGGCCAGAGAGACTCAAAGCATAAGAAGGATTCAACCCTTCTGGACTTGACATGTTGTGAGCGGTAAAGATGGAGGAAGGGGGCCACAAGCAAAGGACTGCAGCCAGCCCCTAAAAGTTGAGAACAATCCCAGCCAAGAGACAGCAAGGAAGTGGGGACTCAATGCTACAGCCACATGACACTGAATTCTGCCACTATAAATGAGCTTGGGAATGTTTCATCCTCTCAGCCTCCAGAAAGGCTGAAGCCTGGCCAACATCTTCAGTGAGTCTTGTGAAATCAAAGCAGGAAAACCAATTTTGCCATGCTGTGCCTGGACTTCTAACCTACAGAACTATGAGTAATGAGCTTTTGGTTTTTTTTTTTTAATTTTTTTAATGTTTATTTATTTTTGAGAGAGAGGGAGAGACAGAGCATGAGCAGGGGAGGAGCAGAGAGAGAGGGAGACACAGAATCCGAAGCAGGTTCTGGGCCCTGAGTTGTCAGCACAGAGCCCGACGCAGGGCTCGAACTCACGAACCGCGAGATCATGACCTGAGCCGAAGTTGGTCGTGTAACTGACTGAGCCACCCAGGCGCCCCAATAAGTTTGTTTTAAGCTTATATGTTTGTAGTAATTTCTTAGGGCAACAATGGAAAACGAATGTATTGTCTATGAAATCCTGGAATACTTGCTACCGGTAACACTAAATGCAAGGTGCTGTCAGGCACCGGCCCCCTAAAAGAACTGAGCTGGAACTTTACTGGGCATACAAAACAGGTTATATGGTTGCACTGAGCTAGCCTGCTAATGAATCTATGTATAGACAGAGAACTCTGTCTGAGCCTTGTTTTCATTCACACCTGAGTTTATAGGGGGACCTCTCTAACCCTTACCTCCTCTATTGGTAGTAATTATAATTTACCATAAAGATCTAATGCCTAAAGGTTGTTTTGTCATGCTGGTAATAATCATTAACCAAAGCATCAGAAATAAATGGCTAACCACAACCTTGGTTTTAAGATGTCCCCTAGGAGGGAAAAATTCTGACTTCTTCCTGGAATGGTAATTTCAGAGTTTCCCTAAAGAACTGGGGAAGAAGCCCATAAGGGAAAGGGTTCTCCTGTTATTCACACAAGCAGGAAACAAACCCAAGCTCTGCTGCATGGTGAAGTAATGACTTCGAAAAGAGACAGGAAGCATCCCTGAGAACTTTCTTTCCCTGAAGGTTCAGATCAGTATGCTCAAAGTAGGTCCCTAGACCAGGAACAACAGCGTGACCAGGGATCTGGTTAGAAATGCAAATTCTCAGCCCCATCCCAGACCAGAGTGATTCTGCTGTGTCCTCAGGTTTGAAAATCACTGGGTTACCCAGTCCTGTGTAGCTATGTAAGACCTTGCCCATGTCCTGAAACAGCTTACCATCAAGTATAAAGATTAGACAGAAAGAGCCACCATGGCCAGTGTTAAGTGACTTGGGGAGGACAGCAGCAGTAGAGGCAAGAGGCAGGACCTAAGCTGGGTGGGAGGCAGGGGGCAATCACACCAGAGAGTGCACAGAGGTGGAATGAAAGCAGCTTGAGGAAGAGAACTTTGCCTCTTGTTGGCTCCCTTAGAGCACCGTGTACTCAAGGGGTGCACAAATACTAATTGTGACAACCAAGAGTTTCTGCTCTTTAAATGAATTACCACTATTGGCTTTAATCACTTTTAAGGAATTTCCTGATTTGGGGCTATTTTTCAAATATTCAGCACAGTAGCTATTATGGAATCCTGTTCTAACCTCCATTCATTCTTCCTGTCAAGGGTGGGAGATTTAGGGGTAAGGGAAGAGGTGGGAGGGAAAAGCATGAGTCCCAGTCTATCCAGAGGTCCCACCTGTTGGCGGGACTTAAGTATCTGGGAGAGGGCAGGAGACGAGAGGTCCCATGGCCCACTCATCAGCTCCCCTCCCATTCCTCCACAGTGACCAGGCCAAGACTTCTCCATTCTCCTCAAACCTCTGATGCACACACATGCAACCCCCCCCACCCCCCCCACCCCCCCCCACCCGCCCCCCGCCAAAAGGAAACTTCATGGCCCACAACAGAGATAAGGATATAGAAGGAAACACCCAAAACTTTGTTCAGCTCCATCCTCACACCTACTTGCAGTTATACTAATCCTGTCACACCCACATAAAACTAATCCTTCTCTGCTCATGGTGACAAGATCAAGACCAAGAAAAGGCAAGAATGCAGACTCCAACAGTTTCTATAGAGAAATATCAGAACTGTTGCTCTGGATAAGAGGGTTTATAAGCTTAATAAGATTAGGTCGAAATATTAGCAATGGATATTGTTACAACCTAGGTTGCACTGAGACCAACAAAAAGGGCCTAACTTGGGCAACGGGCCACCCCTACACACAGAGTAGAATAGTAAAATTTAAGAACAACAACAAAAAAAGATGGAGGAGTAAAAACTGATGGCAAGCACGCAGATCAAGGGGAACTCTCCTCTGTTGCTGGTGGAGATGCAAAACGGCAAATCACTTTAGTAAAGAGTTGACATTTATATATAAAATTAAACATACCATGTGACCAAACAATTCCACAACTAGATATGGACCTCAGAAAAATGAAAATGTTAGCCCAAAAACCTGCATGTACATGTTTATGGCAACTTTATTCATCATCACCGCAAAGTAGAAGCTACTGAAATGTCCTTCAACTGGCGAATGGCTAAACTATAGTATATCCATGCAACAGAGGGATACTCAGCAATAAAAAGGGGTACTGATACCCACTACAAAGTTTTGAATTTCAAACGTACTTATTGTACTCAGTGAAAGAAGCCAGACTCAAAGGTTGAGTACTGTATCGTTGCATTTATATGACATTCTAGAGAACACAAACCATAGATTTAGTTGTTCCCAGGAAGTAAGGGTTGACTGCAGGGCAGCAGCCTGAAGGAATATTTTGGGGTGAGGAAGCTGTTCTGTACTTGACTGTGGGGGTGCTGAAAACAGAACTCTATGCATTTGCTAAAGCCTATAGATCTGTACAACGAAAAGTGAACTTTATTGTAGAGCTATAAAAAATGAAAAAAAAAAATTTAAAGGATGGCCTGACTTAGGGTGTCCATCTGTGTAGGGGAGTATCAGTAGTTGTAGGACACCTCCATTCTAGGCAAATATCTCTGACCTACTGAGAGGCAGAAATAGCTGGAGGCTAGTCCCAGCATCCACCACATCCCCTTCTACCTTGGTGTTAAAAAAAAAAAACAAAAAACCTAATTTTTAACTGGTCACTATTTTAAAAAGTACCCAATACTTAGAGGCAAAGAGGGGTACCTGGGTGTTTCGGTCAGTGTCCAACTCTTTCTTTCTTTCTTTCTTTCTTTCTTTCTTTCTTTCTTTCTTTCTCTCTCTCTCTCTCTCTTTTTAATGTTTATTCAATTTTGAAAGACAGAGAGAGAGAGTGCAAACAGGGGAGGGGCAGAAAGAAAGGGAGAGACAGAATCCGAAGCAGGCTCCGGGCTCTGAGCTGTCAGCACAGAGCCTGACGCATGGCTCGAACTCACAAACCGTGAGATCATGACCTGAGCTGAAGTTGGACACTTCACCAACTGAGCCACCCAGGCGCCCCAAGGGTCCCACTCTTGATTTCAGCTCAGGTCATGATCTCACCGTCTTGACATAGGGATGGAGCTCCTCGTCAGTCTCCAAGCTGAGCATGGAGCCTGCTTAAGATTCTCTCTCCCCCTCACCTTCTGCTCCTCCCTCACTAGCATGTGTCCATGTGTTCTCGCTCTCACTCTCACTCTCAAAAAAGAAAAAAAAAAAAGAGGCCAAGAGATTATAGAGTATCCCTTGAGTGGGGTGGTAGGGGTTGTTTTATGTAAAGCAGACTCTCCAAGACCATCTCATTCTATATTCCTGACTGGCTTTTTAGTAACTGGACTATTTTACGGCTCTGCACGTTTCCAAGAGCTTAATAGCAATGCAAATGATTCCTGTCCATAGCAATGTAAATGAATTTTGTGTGGCAGAGAATATAAATCTCTGTAATCCAAATTCTCATTTAAACTGGTCTTAACATCTTACTCACTCCCTCCTTAATTAATGAGCTAAATAAAATTGTTGACATATGACCTTTTATATTTCCATGTCCTATTTTTGCTTTCTTGAAAATTATACTTTAGCAGCACAGGGCATTAAATAAATCAAAGAGTGCATTTTCCAGCCTCCTTGGCAGCTAGGTAAGTGCAGTCAGAAAGGAAACTGAGTGTTAGGTGGGATTTCAAGGATGAGTGTTTAAAACTAGCCAACCCAGCTGAGAGGGGCCCCTTATTACTCTCCTCACTCTCTTCCATCTGATAGGAAATCCTGACATGCTAGCTGGTACTCTAATAATCCCATCGGACCATGAGGTGACCTTGTGGTAGGAAGGTGTCGCAGGCTGATACTGGCACCCAAAAGTATGTCCATGACCTAATCTCTGAAACCTGTAAATGCTCTTTATTTAGAAAAGTGGTTCATGTGGATGTGATTAAGTTAAGGATTCTGAGACACAGGAATCATCCTGGACTATCCAGCTGGGCCCAAAATGTCATCACAAGTATCCTGACAAAAGAGGCAAGGAAAAAGGAGACCAGACGGCCACACAGAGAGAAAGCCATGTGAAGACAGAGACAGAATGGAGGGATGCAACCACAAAAAAAAAATGGTCACGGGTAGCCCCCAGAACCTAAGACAAGCAAGAGCCTCTGGAGGGAGTGCAACTCTGCTCATACCTTAATTCCTGAATTCTGGCCTCCCGAACTGTGAGAATGAATTGCTATTGTTTTAAGCTACCAAGTTTGCGGTACTTTGTTACAGCAGACCCAGGAAACTAACACAGAGAATGGACACAAGTCAGGGGCCTGGTCCCCTGATGACAGACAGGATGAAGTCACCTCAGCCCTGCACCATCTAACTCCATATTACTAACAGGAGAGAAATAAATTTTTATTTTGTTGAAGCTATTATGTATTTGATTGTTTTTCCTTGAAGCCAGACCTAATCCTAATGTAGCAATGTACTGTGATTATGAGTTATTGGCCCTAACCTCAATTTGCCTAAGCTGATCAATCATATTGGTTCTCCACAGCCTCAGCAAGGTTGAGAATTAAATGAAGAGCTGAAGAAGGAAGTCAGCCCCAAATAATTGATACAACTGTGTTACATTTAGAAATAAGTTTGTGTAGAGGCACCTGAGTGGCTTAGTCCATTAAGTGTCTGACTTTGGCTCAGGTCACAATCTCATGGTCTGTGAGCTCAAACCCTGCATCAGCTGACAGCTAAGAGCCTGAAGCCTGCTTCAGATTCTGTGTCTCTGTCTCTTCCTCTCTCTCTATCAAAAATAACATTAAAAAAAAAAAAAAGGAAGTAAGTTTGCGGTCACTGGGTATAATCAGGAAACATGTCTAGTAGAGAATTTCTTGTATTTTTTAATTTTTTTTTAACGTTTATTTATTTTTGAGAAGAGAGAGACAGAGCATGAACGGGGAAGGATCAGAGAGAGGGAGACACAGAATCTGAAACAGGCTCCAGGCTCTGAGCTGTCAGCACAGAGCCCGACACAGGGCTCGAACTCACAGACCGCAAGATCATGACCTGAGCTGAAGTCGGACGCTCAACTGACTGAGCCACCCAGGCACCCCTAGAATTTCTGACATTTTTTAAATGTAGGGGCACCTGGGTGACTCAGCTGATTAAGCGACTGACTCTTGATTTTGGCTCAGGTCACGATTTCATGGTTTGTGAGATCAAGTCCCACACTGGGCTCCACACTGACAGCACAGAACCTGCTTAGGATTCTTTCTTTCCTCCTTTCTCTCTGTCTCTCCCGCACTCAAGCGTGTGTGTGTGTGTGTGTGTGTCTGTCTGTCTGTGGGTGTGGGTGAACGTGTGCTCTTTCTCTCTCTCAAAATAAACATTTAAAAACTAAATAAAACAAAACATAGCCTATTGGAGTTTCAGACTGATTAGCTTTGTGATTCCTATTCAAAATATCTAATTTTTAGCTTTAAGTGAAAATCATTTTAAATGTGTGACTTTAAATTAGATTATAAACATAAGATTTGTAAACTGAGTTTAAAGGCTATGGAAAGCCACATTTAAAATTAACAACACTACCTTGAACAGTAATTTGAAACTCTTATTATCATCTGTATACAAAACGCTGCTCTCAGACATCAAAAGGCTCATTTTAACAATGGTCTCTCCACAGTATAGTCAGTATCTCACTTGTAAAATGCTCAGAGGAAGAAGTTCAAGATGGAAAGAAGGAAGGAGGGAGAGAGGAAAAAAAGACCCCCCAAAACTCCCTTAACTCTGTCTCCCACAGCCCTTAGCCAGCCAACAAAGATAGCCACTTAATTTCTGGTCCTTCAGCTGAATTCTAGAACCTTCCATGTGCAACCACAGCCCCCATGGTCATCGTGGTATACTTGTCAGCATCCCCCAGAGGACTCACTCCTCCACGTTCCTGCTGTCTGTACAGAGGGAGACACTCTCTCTGAGGAGTCAGGAGCAGCCCATGGTGTTGCTGTACATGGTCAGAGGTTGGTGCATCAGGTCACACACAAGTGGCCTCTAATGATCCAAAGAGTCCCAGCACAGGCTCCTTGGAGACTAAAAGCAAGAGCAGAGCAGAGGTTGGGCTTGTGAGCTGGAGGCAAACATTCCTCTCTGACCTCTTGGGTGAGAAGCTCACACTCTGAAGCATGTGATTGCCATTATCTGAAATACCTCTTGGAAGCCTCAGGAACCTAAGAGAGCAGCAGCAGACTGATATCTACAGGCTTAGCTGTTATCTCCTTCGAGTTTGAATAGGACAAATTGCACTCAGAGATGACATAGGTAACCCATGACATCACTGACAAGGAGCCAGCTGAAGAGCCACTGGCAGACCACATCTCTGTCATGGTCACGGGCAGCCCCTGCAGTGACCCAGCCAGTCAAAACCCTCCTCCAGCAACATCTGACTTTCTATGCCCTGACCTCAGGGACTGGGTTTGCACACGGAGTTACAGTCTGGTCCTTTAGCATTTTTCTTTTTCATCAAAGCAACTACAATTTTATCTCACTCTCAAAAGCTGATCAAGATTAATCTGCAGCTTATAATTCCTGATTCCATAATGACTTATTACAACAAGAGTGGCTGCTTGATTTTTTTTCTTTAAATCAACTCTAACAGGCTGTCACGCTGACCTCCAGCTTACCATTTGCTACCAGTCACCAGGTCAACCACAAGGCCCTACGAATTACCCAACTAACTCCCCGACCTCTCCCTTCCCGAAGACTCCTCCTCCTGTAAACGTTCCAGTCATCCCAGCCCACCTCACATTCCCACACACCATGGTGGGTGGGACTGTCTGTCTGCTTTCCACACAGGCTCAAACATCTTTAAATCTTTGAGCAAAGAAGAATGAAGCTATTAAAATAAGTCCCCAACCTGACTAAGCCAAAGAAAAACAGCTCCAGAAGTTCGAGTTTTCAACCTGTTGCACTTTTACACCTCAGCTATTAAACAATTTTAAATAATAGGAAAGAAAGTTTACCTTAAGATACCTAGACACCTTTTGGTCTGGGTGACCAAAGTTAGCAGTTACTATGCCAAAAAAAAAAAAAAAAGAACTATTGGGGATTTCAACCTTCCAGTGTTTACTTTTTATGTAAACCTGGACATGTACAAAGCTGAAGTCAGAAGGTAGCCTTTTAAGAACGTGGATCAGAAGAGTCCCAGAACTGCACAGAAACTATTCCTAGAATACACTGATCCTTCAGCATTTACCACACGGTGGCGCTGCTTCAATATAGATTTCAGACAGAATCCACAAATGCATTTCTTCACCATCAGGACAAAAATGCTTGCACCCATTAGGAATTAGAAGCATGAAGCCCAGAAATGCTTCTTCTTGATGATTTCAGGGAACATGGTTCAGGAATTAAACTGCAGGGACAGCAACTCTTTGCTCACGTTTTATGCTACACCTAACATGAATTCTGATAACTTTTGGCCCCTTGCAAAGAGCTTCACTTCACTTATAGCCCACAAGGCAACATGTGGGGCAGAAAAGTGGAGTGTCTGAGTTGGTTTGTCTCAGTGCAACCTAAAATGTCCTCTACCCATGAATCTACACTGATACAAGTATCTGAATGGGGAAGAAAAGATGAATCTCTCATGCAGAAAATCTCACATCGATGCAGATACCCCACTGTCAAGGAGGGGGAGGAG
This sequence comes from Prionailurus viverrinus, assembly GCF_022837055.1. NCBI lineage: Eukaryota > Metazoa > Chordata > Mammalia > Carnivora > Felidae > Prionailurus > Prionailurus viverrinus. The sequence continues at coordinate 68,388,080 of NC_062568.1, forward strand.
AACACCCCACCCCGCATATGTGGGCTGCTCATAGCACCTTCCCTCCAGAAAGTAGGACGTGGAGAAGGGCATAAGAAGAAAGAGTAACTTGACTATGGAGAAACCTGGAAACCACTACCTTGGCCGGGTGACCAAAGTTAATGTAAACCGTGATAAGTCACATTGTTAGTATTCATCATCAACACAATGTGGTAAAAAGGGCACTTTATGAGGGCGCCTGGGTGGCCCAGTCTGTTAAGCATCTGATTCTTGATTTCAGCTCGTCATGATCTCACAGTTCATGAGTTTGAGCCCCACATCAGGTGCTGCACTATCATTCTCTTGCTCCCTCTCTCTGCTCCTTCCCTGCTCACGCTCTCCCTCTCTCTCTCAAAATAAGTAAACTTAAAAAAGGGGGGGGGCACTTTACCTCTATAGTCTTCCTCCCCAAAACCCCTTAAATCCAGTCTAATCATGAGAGAAGTATCAGACAAATCCCAACAGGAGGACATCCTACAAAACACCCTAACAGTAAGCATCAAAACTGCTGAAGTCATGAAAACCACAGAAAGTCTGAGAAACTGTTACAGCCAAGAGGAGCCTAGGGAGACATGACAAATAAATGTAATGTGGTATCCTGAATAAGATCCTGGATATTCGTTATAAGCTAAAGAAATGTGAATGAAGCATTGACTTTACTTGATAATAATGTATCAGTATTAGTTTATTAATTGTGACAGTAATGTACTATGTTAATAATACAAGAAACGAGGTATGTGGTATATGGGAACTCTGAACTATCTTTGCAACTTTTCTATAAATCTAAAACTAAAATAAGTTTATATTTTTAAAAGTTCATCCAAGTCTCAAATGGTAACTAAGAGACACCTTCACATACCGGAGAATGCCTTTATCTTCTACATTAAGGAATTTAGGCTCTGTTCCTGATAGTCCCTTGATAGCCACCACAGAAGAAGAGGGTTGTTACAAGCTGAATGGGGTTCTCCCAAATTTCATATGTTGAAAGCCCAACTTCCAGTATCTCAGAATGTGACTGTATTTGGAGACTAGGCTATTTTAAAGATTATTTTTGAAAGAGAGAGAAAGTGTAAGTGGAGAAGGGGCAGAGAGAAGGAGAGACAGAATCTCAAGCAGATTCCACACTGTTAGTGCAGAGCCCGATGTGGGGCTCAAACCCACCAACTACGAGATCATGACTTGAGCCGAATTCGGATGCTTAACAGACTGAACCACCCAGGTATCCCAGGAGACTAGGCTTTAAAGAGGTAATTAAGGGACACCTGGGTGGCTCATTCGGTTAAGTGTCTGACTTTTGATCTCGGCTCAGGCCATGATCTCATGGTTCTGAGATGGAGCCCCACATAGGGCTCTGTGCTGACAGCACAGAGTCGGCTTGGGATTCTCTCTCTCTCTCTCTCTCCCTCTCTCCCTCTGCCCCTCCTCTGCTAGTGTTCTTCCTCTCTCTCAAAATAAATAAACTTTTAAAAAAAGATTTAAATAAACCTTTTTAAAATAATAATAAATAAAAAATGAAAAGGTAATTACGTTAAAAGAGGCCCCTGCTATGGTCCCTAATCCAATCTGAGTGGTGTCCTGTTTAGATGAAATTTGGACACACAGAGACAGGAGGACAAACACAGGGAAAAGACCATATGAGGACACAGTGACAAAGAGGCCATCTGTACACCAAGGAGAGAGGCCACTGGAGGCGGTAAACCTGCAAGCACTTTAATCTTGGAACTTAAGCCTCCAGAACTGTGAGAAAATACGTTTTTGTTACTTAAGCCACCCACTCTGTGGTACTTTGTTATGGCAGCACTAGAAACTAATAGAGGGGTGAGGCAAAAAAACATGACACCACTGAAGGCCATGGGACTAAAGAGCCTGATGGCTTCTGTGCCATCTGCACCTACTGAGAGGAAACTAACCTAAGGCTGCTGTTCTGGTCAGCAATGAGGTGAAATGGAAATGTCTAGGGCTTTGCAATCAGGCTGATGGAAGTTCAAATCCCAGCCAGGCAGTAACTAGCTATGCAACCTTTAGGCAAATTATCTAAACTCTTGGGTCTCTCCATCAACAGTAAATGGGGTGGGTGCCTATACCTCAGGGTTAAATATATTTATTTATAAGATATCTAGTACACAGTTAAGTACTAAACAAATACTAACTTTCCATTCCTCACTTCCTTTCCTTTAAGCTGGCAAACTATGGCCTAGGGGTGAAATCTGACCCATTTCATGTTTTTATAAATAAAATGTTAGTGCAATATAGATAGCCATGACCATTCATTTATGTACTGTCTATGGCTAATCTGTGCTACAATGAAAAGGCTGAGTAGTTACAACACAGACCGTATGGCCCTCAGAGCCTAAAATATTTACTATCTGGCCCTTGACAGAAGAAACTTGTAAATTCTACTCTGTCAGCAACTACCCTATTTCCAAAAGTGAACACTTTCCATTCCTTATTGTACTTGAACTTCCCAGTCTCTCCCACAGATGCCATGTCTTGAAATTCTTCTTAGCTCAGGCTCTGCACTTCCAACTCCCCAATGTTCTTCACAAACAAGGCTCTGTGGAACATCCAAGGTTCAAGATATTCAAAGTCAAACTTTGCACCCCTCCCAACCAACCTGTTTCTGTAATCCACACCATAGTTAATTACACAGCACCTACATCCATGGCAGGACAGAAACAGCATGACTTGAAATCCCACAACTGGAGTTGAAATTCCAATCATCAGAGCCTTACCTAAAATACGAGACTAATAATCACCTTGGAGACACCCTGATAATTATATAGGAGGGGAGGGTAAAACCACAAGAGCAACAAATTTTTTTTTAATCTGAACCCACCTAGAAAACCAAGCTAGAGCCCCTGGCAAGCTTCCCAACTGGTTTGCAAAGAATGAATGAAGTGCATACAGAGACATGGATCCCTTAGCTGTCAGGACTGCTGGGAAGTCTGGGGTAGCACCCCAAGGGACAGTCCATTTACCCTCGTGGCTGGACAAACATCTCCTACATGCCATGATATGAAAAGAGACAGCAAGCCCTGGCCCAGAGCCATTCTGCATTTGTCTTCCTTCCCTCATTCCCATATACAAATAGGTCACCGCAACCTATAGATTCTTTTTCCTACAACTTTCTTAAGCAGATTTCCCCCTCCCTCCATTCTCTCATCAGTGCAGAGGCTTCAGTAACTATACTTCAACTGAATCATTACCAAAGAGGCCCAACCAGTCTCCCCAAATCCAAGATGGCCTCTATAAAATAGTTACCGTCCTAAATCCTTTATCTATTCCATGTCTCTACTTAAAGACTAAAGGACACCACTGCCAAAAGACTAAAATCAGTCCTGGCTCCCACTGAATTTCCACACTTTTCTCTAACACTACCTGCTGCCCCACAATGCCTTGTGAGCTCCAGCCAGTACCTTCCAGTCACTCACCTGCCTGCATGTTCTCCAGATTTCAGAGGGGGCTGTCCCTTCCCTACAGAACAGTCCTTCTGCCCAGCTCAAACCCCATTAGCTATGGACCTCCTAATTCATGCGTTAAGAGTGCCTTCCAGTGTCACATGCACTTGGCACATTACCAGCTGCCCCCAGAGATTCTTGCTCTTTTCCATGGCATCACAACTTTGCAGACACCGCTAAGCATTACAAGTTAGCACCTCTCTCACTAAACTGGAAGGTCCTCAAAGCTTGGGGCCAAGTATTTATTTACCTTCCTATCTACCTCACCTCTATCCCAGAGCCCAACATACAGCTCATGCTCAATAAACCTTTAGAAGACAAATGTTTATGGAGCCTCATGAAATCACCAACTAAAAGAAAGACTGAAGCAACTCAGAGTGCCTCTGAGGCCATTCAGAAAAATAAAGGTCACCACCAAAAAAAGTCACATCCACCTACACAGTGTCCTCTTACGATGAAAGGGATCCTGGAAAAATCTCTTGCCAACTCAGCTGCCAGCGAGTCCAGGAGAGGCGGGGGAAGCAAGAGCTCAAAAGAGCAGTAGTGCATAAAGAGGGACTATTTTTAAAGGCCAAAGGGCACACGAACTAAGAATTTCCAGTTTGAAAGGAAGAAATGGAAAGTAAACCACAAAAATAAGAGTATCCAAATGCAAATTAAAAATCATTCTCTTGAGCAGTCTGCTAGGTTTCTTTCTCATTTCAGGGAAAACATATTGGACTCAAAAGGTTTTATTTTTTCCTTTTACTACATCGTTAAGAAATCTACAAGCAACAGTGAAAAAGTCTAGGTGACTCATGCGTATGAAGCTATAGTAAGGTTTTTCCTGCCCTAAAAGGACCTGTTCTTCCTCAATTGCTTATTAAAACACCACAAACTTTTGGGGCACCTGGGTGGCTCAGTCAGTTAAGCATCTGGCTTCGGCTCAGGTTATGATCTCATGGTCTGTGAGTTCGGGCCCCGCGTCAGGCTCTGTGCTGACAGCTCAGAGCCTACAGCCTGCTTCAGATTCTGTGTCTCCTCTCTCTCTGCCCCTCCCTGGCTCTCACTCTGTCTCTTTCTCTCTCAAAAATAAATAATAAAATTTTAGAATTTTTTTTAAAAAATTTAAAAACACCACAAACTTTTAAAAAATATGCAGCAAAGCCTAGTATCAAGTAAATATCAAGTCCTCAGAAAGTGTTTAACGTATGCTTCCTTGACCTGGTCTGTTGACATCATTTCTTCCTGAGAGTCTCACATGGCTCACATTGTGAGGGATCTTTCATAGCTAGGCAGAATCAACCCTCCCCTCAAGACGCTGGGTGGTTTTCCTACCCTCACCCCAAAAACTTTGGTATCACCTTGCTTCCTTGTGAACTGCTTCTCACATTCCTCCAAATCTTGGCTACTTGCATTCTCACTGTTTGATCTTTACCGCTTTCAATAAGAACTACAATAGGACCAAGAATAAATAAACAAGGCATGTGACTGGGAGCAATACCTATTACAGGAAATGAACAGCAGCCAGAGAGCTGACCAGACCCTTCACAGAAGCTGTCGGCAGGTCAGCTCCTGTGCTTATAGACCCAAATCCAGGTACCAACAGTAAGGCTTCAGCGGTCCTTGCACTGAGGCAGAGGTGTCTTCCTCACTGTCCAGGTCAGACAAACTCAAGTCATAAGAGGAGGAAGTAGGAGAAGCCAACACATGGAAAAAGGGGCAAGTTACCTAATCTCAGAAGTTATAGGTGGCAGCAAACTTCTTGAGTGTGTTTTAGGAGCCAGGCATTTACCAGCATCCTCTCCATCCTCTCAAAGAACTATATGGTAGATCATTCATTCTCCAGTTCAGATGAGGAAAACAAGAATCAAAGAGCTTGTCAAGTCACTTCCAAGGGCACAGAGTTGCTAAGAACAGGGACCTTGGATTTGAACCTCAGGTCTATCCACCTTTTAGGGCTAGAAACTAACCACAGCACTACATGCTTGGATAGAATTTCCCCATTTAGATGACAGCAAGGGAAACGAAGGATATACAAGTTCATCTTCCCTAATGTACATAAGATCTGCTTAAATCACACCACTTCTAAAAAAATCATGCATTCTCAGAATCTTTTATATGCATATACTCAAACTTTAATGCATGTATGAGTACATATATACATTCATTCAAATACAGTACATATACCTGGCTCCAATAAGAACTCTAGAACTGGAAAAAAAATGCTGTAAATTATTTTGTAAAAGTAAACTACCTTTAATAAAGAAAATTTCTATTGAATTTTTGCTAAAGATCTCAGTCTACAATCTTCTGATTAAAATAACAGGAGATTCCTAGCCTGTGAGCCTCACTTCAAGACCTCTAATTTCTGTATCAAATATTAACACTAGACCCTAGGATGTGCACAGCAGGCACATAATTTCTTTTGCGTACTGAAGCCTCACATCCAGAGTCCTTGTGAAATATCAAAATGCCCAAGAGAGAAGTGCCCATAATACCTCCTATACTCTCAAAATGACAGTGTTACAATGGAGTTGTAACCTGGGCACAATTACTTCACTTGCATTCAACCGCATGTGCTCTGCAAGGCAGGAGACACACGTACCTACTGTTCCCTCAGCCACTCTTGGCCCTACACACCCTCACATAATGGGATTCTGTGTGTAAGGTACACATTTCTGGTACCAATCAGACACGAGTACAAGCTTCCTACTTCATCTGGTACATCCAAATAAACAACAATCTGTGTCAATGGCAGAAGAAAAATGTGCCATCCAGAGGCAGTCTGTCTGCATATGGCATTTAGGAGCAACTTAAGGGGTATTCAAGGGTAACCTGGCACAAAGACTTCTGTCTTAAATGCCAATTTTATCACTTACCTGCATAAGGAACAACTCTGTAACTATGCTTGCATGCACACCTTCACACGAGTAACTGTCTGCTCAACTTCCATTGAAGTTCTGCTCTCATTGCCCGGTGAGCAAGTGTGAACCACTTTGGAGCACTTACTCTCCATCAACTTCAGGGACTGCTTCTCCTGTTTCATAAAGAGCTCACAGGAGCTTCACAAGTCATTGAGGCAGGGGACCACCAGCCATCCTACCTTTGCTTCGCCCAAATTTCTCTTTTCTGCTCAGAACTTCTTTCTTAAACCTTTGCACTTGCATCACAGTTTACAAGGCAATTTTACAGACATCATTTTAATCACTTCACACAAATCGCATGCAAACCAAGAGATGAATAATACAAGTAGTTGGTGGGAAAGCTGGAATTGGAACCCAGACAGTGGGCCAGCCACTGCATTATGCTGCTTTCATGTCCTGTTCACAGACAATAAAGCTTTGCTGCACATCAAAAAGACATATGCTTGCCAGAAAACACATATGTCTGAGGATGAAATCCCTCTGAGGGGCATCTGGCTGAGGATGGGGAACTGAGAAGACAGATACTGTGGGAATCCATTCTAGGCCACTAAGTCAGATGAAGGAAGATGAAGACGGGCTCCACAACTGATGGCTACCACCAGTAGCCACCACCACCACCACTAAGACAGCAACCACCACAGAAAAGCTGTGTATCAGGCCCTATACTTCACCGTCTACATCTCATTTAAACTTCAGTTACCCTATAAAGAGAAGCACCATTATTACTCCCATCTCCCAGATGAGGAAACACCTATAACCTTCCCAAGCACACCAAGTGGGAGGTGAATCCAGTTCCAATCTGCCCAAGACTGAGACGGATGGAGACAGTTGCACCTATCAAGATCATTAATATTTTAGTTAACTAAAACCAGGGTCTCACAGATTTCTGACTTCTGATGGATAATTTATTCTCCTAGGCTTTTCAAACAGTGAGCTCAAGCTGAATAGGCCTATATCTGTTAAAGAAATTGAATCAACAAATAACTTTCCAAAACAGCACCAGGCCCAGATGGGTTCATTGGTGAATTCTACTAAACATTTAAGGAAGAAATCATACCAGTTGTCTACAATCTCTTTCAGAGGATAGAAATGAAGGGAATACTTCCTCACTCACTGAGTTTATGAAGCCAACATTATTCCAATGCCACAAGCAGGCAAAGACATTACAAGAAAACTACAGACCAAAACTCCCATAAATACAGATGCGAAAATCCTCAACAAAATATTAGCAAATCAAATTCAAGAATGTATAAAAAGAATTATATATGACGGTCAAGTGGGATTGATCCCAGATGCGCAAGGTTGGTTCAATATCAGAAAATGTAATTCATCACATCAGTAGGCTAAAAAGTAAAATCACATGATGATATCAGTAGACATTGACAGTTCATGGCAAAATCCAACACCCATTCATGATAAAAACTCTCCGTCAACTAGGAATAGAGGGGGAACTTCCTCAACTTGATAAAGAATATCTACAAAAACTCTAATATCGTACTTATGGTGAAAACAAGCTTTCCCACTAAGATCAGGAATAAAGCAAGGATATCCCCTTTCACCAACTCCTTTCCATTATTACCATGGAAGTCCCAATTAATGCAATAAAGCAAGAAAAGGAAATAAAAGGCACATAGACTGGGAATGAAGAAATAAAACTGACTTTCTTCACAGATGACATGCTCATGTATGTAATAAATCCAAAATAACTGACCAAAAAATACCTGGAACAGGGATTATGGAAAATTTGTAGGATACAAGGTTCATATATAAAAGTCCATTGATTTCCTATATACCAGTAATAAACAAATGGAATTTAAAAATTAAAACCAATACTACTTGCATTTGCACTTCAAAAAGTGAAATCCTTTGGTATAAAAAAAATATGTAAAAGATCCACATGACAAAAACTACAAAATGCTGGTGAAAGAAATCAAACAACTAACTAAATGGAGAGATATTCCATACTCATTAAAGGGAAGATTCTACCTTGTCAAGATGCCAATTTTTTCCCAACTTGATCTACAGGTTCAATGAAATTTCAATTAAAATCCCAGCAAGTTATTCTGTAGATATTAACCAACTGATTCTAAAGTTTATGTGGAAAGGCAAAACATCCAAAATAGCCAAAATAACTTTGAAGGAGAAGAACCAAGTTAGAGGACTGACACTATCTTACTTCAACATCTACCATAAAACTAAAGAAATCAAGACCATATAGTATTGACATAAGAACAGACAAATAGCTCAATGGAACAGAATAGAGAGCCCAGAAACCCACATAAATACAGTCAACTAATCTTTAACAAAGGAATAAAGGCAATATAATGGAGCAAAGTCTTTTCAACAAATGATGCTGGAACGATTGGACATTCATCACATGCAAGAAAATAAATGTAGACACTGACTTTACACCCTTCACAAATATTAACTCAAAATCGATCTCAAACCAAAATGTAAAAGGCAAAACTATGAAACTCCTTGAAGGTAAGAGAAGAGAAAACCCCAAGACCTTAGCTATGGCAATGACTGTTTAGCTACAACCCTAATTTATGAAAGAAGTAACTTATAAGCTGAAATTCATTAAAACTAAAAACTTTTCCCCTGAGAAATACACAGTCAAGAGAATGAGAAGACAATCCACAAACTGGGAGAAAAAAGATACATCTGATAAAAGACTATAATCTAAAGTATGTAAAGAACTCTTAAAACTCAACAAGAACACAAAAAACCTGGGTTTTAAAATGATCCGAACCTGGGGCGCCTGGGTGGCGCAGTCGGTTGAGCGTCCGACTTCAGCCAGGTCACGATCTCGCGGTCCGTGAGTTCGAGCCCCGCGTCAGGCTCTGGGCGGATGGCTCGGAGCCTGGAGCCTGTTTCCGATTCTGTGTCTCCCTCTCTCTCTGCCCCTCCCCTGTTCATGCTCTGTCTCTCTCTGTCCCAAAAATAAATAAACGTTGAAAAAAAAATTTAAAAAAAAAAAATAAATAAAATGATCCGAACCTTAAGAGGTAGTTCACCAACAAAGATATACACATTGAAAATAAGCTATGAAGGGGCACCTGGGTGGCGCAGTCGGTTAAGCGTCCGACTTCAGCCAGGTCATGATCTTGCGGTCCGTGAGTTCGAGCCCCGAGTCAGGCTCTGGGCTGATGGCTCGGAGCCTGGAGCCTGTTTCCGATTCTGTGTCTCCCTCTCTCTCTGCCCCTCCCCCGTTCATGCTCTGTCTGTCTCTGTCCCAAAAATAAATAAAAAACGTTGAAAAAAAATTAAAAAAAAAAAAGAAAAGAAAAAAGAAAATAAGCTATGAAAAGATGGTCCACAACATGCAATCAGGGAACTGCAAATTAAAATAAGAGCCCACCATTCACCTATTAAAATGGCCAAAATCCAAAAAACTGACAACACCAAATCCAAGTAAGGATGTAGAACAACAGGAATTTGTTGTTGTTGTTGTTTTTGAGAGAGAGAGCATGTGTGCCAGCATATATGAACAGGGGAGGGGCAGAAGGAGAGGGAGAGAGAGAATCTTAAGTAGACCCCATGTCCAGCACAAAGCCTGATGCGGGACTTAATCTCACGACTGTGGGATCATGACCCGAGACGAAATCAAGAGTCAGATGCTTAACTGACGGAGCCACACAGGCGCCCCTAGAACAACAGGAATTCTTATTCATTGCTTGTGGGAATGCAAAACGGTATAGCCACTTTGAAAGTTTGTCAGTTTATCTTAGAAAACTAAACGTATTCTTATCACATGACCCAGCAATCATACTCCTTGGTATTTACTCAAAGGCATTAAAAACTTATGTCCACACAAAAACTGGCACACAGATGTTTACAGAAGGTTTACTCAAAACTGCCAAACCTGAAAACAACCAAGATGTCCTTCGGTAGGTGAAGGGATAAATAAACTGTGGTACATTCGGACAATGGACTATTATTCAGCACTAAAAAGAGATAAGCTATCAAGCCATGAAAAGATGTGAAGGAACCCTAAATGCATACTAAGTGAAAAAGCCAGTATGAAAAGACTACATACTATAGGATTCCAACTATATGACCTTCCAGCAAAGGCAAAACTATGGAGTTTGTAATTGCAAAGGTGAGTAGTTGCCAGTGGGTGGGAGAGATGCAATGGAGCACAGAGGATTTTTAGGACAGTGAAAATACTCTGTATGATACCATAAAAATGGATACGTCATTATACATTTGTCCAAACTCACAGACTGTCTAATACCAGAATGTAAACTTTGGACCTTGGGTGATAACGGCATGTCAGTGCAGGTTCACAGATTGTAACAAATGTACCACTGTGATGAGAGATGTCGATAACGGGGGAGGCCGTGCATGTGTGGAGGCTAGGGGTGTATGAGAAATCTCCGTACATTTCACTTAATTTTGCTGTGAACCTACAACTGCTCTTTAAAAAATTCTATTAAAAAAAAAAGTGGGAGGGGCGCCTGGGTGGCTCAGTCGGTTAGGCATCCGACTTCGGCTCAGGTCATGATCTCATGGTCCATGGGTTCGAGCCCCGCATCGGGCTCTGTGCTGACAGCTCAGAGCCTGGAGCCTGCTTCGGATTCTGTGTCTCCCTCTCTCTCTGACCCTCCCCCGTTCATGCTCTCTCTCTGTCTCAAAAATAAATACAAAACATTTTTTAAAAATTTAAAAAAAAAAGTGGGCTCATCAATTGCCACGTAGGACCTCTAACCAATAAAGGATGACTTACTTGGTGATGGAAAGGATAGAAAGTCACACCTCTTTGGAAGGGTTTCCTAAATTTTATTTCTCAGAACACTTGTGCCAAGAAAGGGTTCCACGTGCGACTGTTCACTAGCTACTCTCAATAAGTCCCCAGAGACAAAGCTTACTGGTTTAACATTCCAGGTCTGGACAATGAAGATTTTCCCTGTGGTCCCAGTTCTCCCTTTGTAAGGCACCCTGGTTCTTACTGAGCTCTCCTCTAGAGATCACCATTCCGTGTTCACTTCAGCTTCCCAACTCCAGGCTTTGCACACCCTTGCCCCTCCACCTGGAACACAGCCAGCCATTCCTGCCGACACACAGACTTGTTTCACAACAAGCTTGAGGATTCGAGCTGGAACATCACTCTTTTCCTCCTGCCGACTTCTACTTTACAATGACGTTCATCAATGTTACTTACAAATACAGTAGGTTCCATGAGCTTCTGTGACTTCTGTGTTTCTCTGAGAATCAGAAAGGATCAGAAAGAAGAGATTCCCACCACTGCTGTCCCTGCCCCCATCTGTTTTCTTGAGGTAAAAAGACTCCTTTCTGAGCATGGCACTGGGTTTGTTCTAGCTGCCATCTGACACCACCACAGGGTGCAGCTGACGCTGCTATAAAGTGTGACTGGATAAAGCCTCCAGTCATCATTAACCGCAGGCAGGGGGAAACATGCAGCAAAAATGCCAAGAGCCTGAGAAAATGGAAGAGTGACAGGGGGGAGCATAGAAAAGTAGGATTGAGAAGGCCCCTGACAAACCCAGCTTAAAACCTACTCCCCTTTGCTCACTGCCTAATGATAGCAAAGACCTGAGAGAGAGGTAGGGCGTTAATTAAAGAATCAGTTCTCTGTGGATACGGGGGAAGGTATGTTTCTAGCCTTATAAACATAAGGTCATTACACTGAAATTGCTTATTAGTATTTTCAGCCAATCACATGGAGCTGATGACCATCAATTACTAAATTCCTATTCATTTTAACCAGTAGATACCTATGCCCCCTCACCAGGGTAACCAACGGAAGTGATTACATCCTGTTTTCAAGGTTTCCATGGGGAAACAAAGACAAGAACCAAAGACAAGGAGCTCATGGACTGTCAGGGCAGCGACATGCAATGAGAGGCTGTGCACAGGGAGGAGAAAGCACAGGGCTACAGGTATTTGGAGCGTGAAGTTTTTTCTCACACAGCGAAAAGGAGAGACACGAGGGAAGTCTGGATGAAGGAAAAGAAGCAAGTCATACACGAGGTCAACTCTAACAGAGGAAGTTCTGACCTTGGGCATGGGAAGGAGGGACTAAGCAAAAGGGAAAGCAGAACACCAGGGCTGGTTTAGAGCATAGAGATGACTTGGTCAAGGCCACTCACCGTTTCAGGAAACAGTGCTGAGACAATTGGATAACTACATGTAAAAGAATGAAGTTGGCCCCTACCTCACATCATGCATAAAATTAACTCAAGGGTGTCCCAGGTGGCTCAGTCGGTTAAGCATCCGACTTCAGCTAAGGTCATGATCTTGCAGTTCCCAAGTTCGAGCCCTGCATCTGGCTCTGTGCTGACAGCTCAGAGCCTGGAACCTGCTTCAGATTCTGTGTCTCCCTCTCTCTCTCTCTGTCCCTTCTCTGCTTATGCTCTGCCTCTCTTTCTCTCTCAAAAATGAACATTAAAAGTATTTTTTTAATTAACTCAAAAATCGGGGCACCTGGGTGGCTCAGTCATTTGAGCATCCAACTTTGGCTTAGGTCATGATCTCACAGTTCCCGAGTTCGAGCCCCACACAGGGTTCTTTGCTGTCAGCATGAAGCCAACTTGGGATTCTCTGTCTCCCTCTCTCTGTCACCTTCTCACATGTGCACACTCTCTCTCAAAAATAAACATAAAAAAATTAACTCAAAAGGGATCTTGCTCCCTTTTCTCTCTTAGGAGAAAATATAGGCATAAACCTGTGTGACTTTGGATTAGGCAATGGTTTCTTAGAGCATCAAAAGGACAGCAACAAAATGAACTGGATTACATCAAAATTAAAAACTTGCACTTGAAACAACGTTATCAAGAAAGTGAAAAAGACAACCTGAAGAATGGAAGAAAAGTTGCATACTACAGAACTTGTAATTAGAATAAAAAAAGAATTCTTACAACTTAGTAATAAAACTATGGTGAGACCAGCTCACATGCACTAGGATGGCTATAATAAAAAAGACAGACAATGACAAGTGTTGGCAATAATGTAGAGAAACTGGAAATCTCACACTCTGCTGGTGGGAATGCACAACGGTGCAGTCACTTTGGAAAATATTTTGGTAGTACTTTCAAATGTTACATATACAGTTGTCGTATGATCCAGCAATTCTACTCCTAGGTGTATACCCAAGAAATGAAAAGCTACATACCCACAAATATGTATACACAAATGTTCACAACAGCATTATTCGTAAGAGCCAAAAAGTGGAAACCCAAATGTCCATATGCTGAAGAATGGATTTTTAAATGTGGCACACACATACCACAAAATATTAGGTAATAAAAGGGAACAAAGTACGGATACATACTACATACAACATGGCAAACCTAAAGAACACTGTTCTATGAAAGAAGTCGGTCATGGAGCCCACATGTTACAAGATTCCATTTATATGAAATGTCCAGGAAGGGTGATTCACAGAGATAGAAAGCAGATTACTGTTTGCTTAGGGCTGCAGGATGGTGGATTAGGAAGAGGGGGAGGGAAGTAGGGAGGAATGTGGAGTAATTGCTAATGCAAATGTTTGGTTTTTTTTTTAAGGCAGATAAAAAGGTTCTAAAATTAGATTGTGGCAATGGCTGCACAACCCTGTGAAAATGCTAAAAATGTTGAACTGTAAACCTTAAATGGGTGAATTATAGGGTATGTGATACATCACAATAAAGCTGTGTTTTAAAATGCAACGGGATAAATCACAATGGAAAAGTATGTAAATTTGAACTGAGAGAACAAAAAACACTTTAGTGGGTCATAAAACACTATAAACCTAATTAAATGGAAAATGATCATCTGAGAAAATGTTTTAGTGACATACATGACTGATGGCCTTAAAACAAACAGCAAGAAAGCTGTGATGATTTGATAAGAAATACCTATCACCCAAGTAGAACAGAGGGCAAATGCCACAAAAATCCCCCCCCACCACACACACACACCAGAGAGTACAAATGACAAGTATAGAATAAGCCACTCTCAACATTCATTACATTTTCACCCAGTAATCCCACTTTCAAAGTCTATGCAATGAAAATATCAGAGATGGCCTTTAAATACTAATATACGAGAATGTTCTTCCACTGTTCTTTATTTAGTGGAAAACTGGGAGCTTCTCACATGTCCAGTGCTCAGGCAAATGGGCAAATACATCACTGTCATTTAGTGGTACACAACAGGGCAGGAAAGACATTCAACCAAGTGTCAGAAGAAGTTGTCTTTCTGGGGGCATGAGGAAACCAAGATTTACTGTATCTTTAGTACATTTTTGTAATGTATTTCCCTCCTCAAATATGATTTCTAAAATTTAGAAAATAAAGATACCTGTGTATTTACCTTCATTAAAAAAGAATATGTGATTATCTCATCTAATTCCTTATCAATGGTTCTCAAACTTTGCTACATATTAATTAGAATCATGTGGGAAGCTTTTTCTTTTTAAATCTTAAATCCCAATGTCCAGGCCATACCTCATATGCATTATATCAGAATCTCTGAAGGTAGAATTCAGGCATCAGCAGTCTTTAAAACTCTGGGGTGATTCCAAGGTACGGACAAACCAGGATCAAGGGTGGGTTAGTCAACGGCACACAAAAAGGTCCGCAGCTTCACACAGGGGAGCAAAGGCATGCACATGAGTTCTATGTGTAAACACCGAACAACAGAAAGTGTGTGTCTGGGTCACAGCTGGGTGTGGCAGTGAGGCACAGGCAGCCACCTACTTCTAGGAGGAGGCTATCAAATAACAAGTCTCCAGGAGGAAACAAAGAATGTTTTCCTATTCACACAGCAGGAGGAACTGTCCTTGATGAAAGTCAGAGCACTGAATGTGGCCCTGACCACTTAGGTGAAAGCAGGGCCTAGCACTCGCTGGTTCTACAAGCAGGCTTGTACTGGGACTGTGCATTTCCTGTCACAGATGCATGTGGACACATAAGCTTATGGCCTCCCTGTGTGCATGCAACCAGAACGCAAAGCCACGTCATTTACAGCTCATGTGTCAACAATGTACAAGCAGAACAATGCAGAGTGGACTAGGAGAACGTACTGGGGACAGAGCAGCGGACCTGGGCTAAGGCCAAAACTCTATCAATACTTGCCCACTGGGGCAAGCTCTATACCTTCCATCCCTTCCATATCTGCAAAGAGGCCTTGCACAGGTGGCCTGGCGACCTCTCCAACTCTAACATGTCTATCATCTTCCCCACATAACAGAGTGTGGCTGTAGCTAAAACTGGAAGCCAGCTTTATGTTTTTCTGACCATGAACTTGATCTGACTCAGCTGTGATAATTCCCCTGACACAATATCGTGGAAGGAAAAGAAAGTGAGAATTTCCTGAGAGGTGCCAACAGAGGGGAGTTCAAAAGAGGAAGGTGACAGGAGGGCTTCTCTCAGCCCCTTCTAACTAATTCTGAGTAGTCCACAGCTAGCCTGGACAAAGCACCTCACCAGCAGTATCCATCTAAGACAGTTCCCAGAAGACATTAACTTCAAAAAGCAGCCTCTCAAAGAATGCTGGAGGGAATGTGAAATCAATACAGCTTTTCTGGAAAGTGACTGGGCAGTTATGTATCGAGATTCTTTAAAAATGCAGTCCATTTTGTTCAATAATTCCACTTCTGGGAACTTGCCACTCTTACGAGATTGGATATGTGTAAAAATTACTGGACAAAACATTCACATTAGGAGTTTTAGAGACCGGTTGCACAACAATGTGAATGTACTTAACACTACTGGACTGTACATTAAAAAATGGTTACAATGGTAAGTTCTGTTATGTGTATTTTATCGCAATTAATAATTTTGAATTCATAGGCATTTGACAGCAAGAACAAAGCAAAATGTCTGGGCTTATGCTACAATTTAAAAAGATCTGGGGGCACTTCAGTGGCTCAGTCAGTTAAGCGTCTGACTCTTGATCTCGGCTCAGGTCATGATCTCACGGTTTGTGAGTTCAAGCCCTGCACTGGGGAGCCTGCTTGGGAGTCTGTCTCTCCCTCTCTCTGCCCCTCCCCTGCTCTCTCTCAAAAATAAATAAACTTAAAAAAAAAAAACCAACCCACAGTAACAAAGTAAATAAATAAATAAGCCTGAAAAAATAACAAATATCCAACAACTGGAAATTAGTTAAAAATCATGGGGCGCCTGGGTGGCACAGTTGGTTAAGCGTCTGACTTCAGCCAGGTCACGATCTCGCGGTCCGTGAGTTCGAGCCCCGCGTCGGGCTCTGGGCTGATGGCTCAAGAGCCTGGAGCCTGTTTCCGATTCTGTGTCTCCCTCTCTCTCTGCCCCTCCCCCGTTCATGCTCTGTCTCTCTCTGTCCCCCCCCCCCCAAAAAAAAAAAAAAACGTTGAAAAAAAAATTTTTAAAAATCAATCATAGAGGGGCGTCTAGGTGGCTTAGTCAGTTGAGCATCCCCGACTTTGGCTCAGGTTATGATCTCGTGGTTCATGGGTTCAAGCCCTGCATTGGGCTTTCAGTGCTGACAGCTCAGAGCCTGGAGCCTGCTTCAGATTCTGTGAATCCCTCTCTCTCTGTTCCTCCCCTACCCCACTCTCTCTGTCTGTCTCTCTCTCTCTCTTTCTGTGTCTCTCAATAAATAAAACATTAAATAAAACATATACAAAAATTTTTTAATCAATCATAGGATACTGAAACAACAGACATTAAATCTCAAGTTCTTCAAGCAAATTGGAAATTGTTCATGATATAATATTAAGTGAAAAAAAGCAGCACGAGTGTGGTTTCAGGTCTAGATGGAATAGGTAAAAGTATTTTTTTTAATAAAAACGCTAAGAGTAGTTCTGTTTCTACCCTGGGATCTCCAAATTTTCTACAAGAAACACTCTTAGAGGGTGAGGGCCTTGGCAGAGAATTAACTTACGGTCCAAGAATCAAAGGGTAGAATGACTTCCACTTTACAGGCTGTCAGCTTTGAGGTTTCTCCCTTAAAGAAACAGACAGCCAGGAGGGTTTTCACAATTGCTACATCAGCTCTGTCAACGGAGACGGAACTAGAACCGGAAGCAGCACAAGTGCAAACAGCCAGCACCATCCAGTCTCCTCGTATAAGTGAGGATGAAAAAAGCAAGATCACCCACTTTCCACCATCTGCTGCTGTACCCCCATCACAGTATTTTAAAAGCTTGCTTCTCGTTCATGCCCTACCTTTTGAGTGTTTCATAATGGGCCCAAAGTGATCTGGGAAATATAATCCAACTATAAAGTAACTAATGATATTACTAATAAATAAACCACGGGAAATGGGCTTTGCTCTTCTCTGGAAGACAAAAGGATACATTACAAATATTAATGACTTCTTAGTCCAAAAAGGCTTGCAACCACCACAAGACTATAAGGGATACTGGTCCTTGTTTTCTTTAGCCACAATGTAGTTATCATTCAGAAAAAAAAAAAAAAAATTTTGCAACAATACTCAAAAACTGCAGCTTCAGACTAAATAATAGAAAAAATATAAATATATGGAGCAAGGTAGTAGGAGAGTAAATAATATTAACTAGCAATATAAGTGGAATGTAAGAAACTCAACAATGAAAAATGCAGGGTCACATTATTGCAAGGTTAATGAAACTCTCTGGCCCAGAGTTCCCAAGGCCCAGGAGCTAACCACCTATTGTATTAAAATACAAACTTTCATTAATACAGGCTATGCTGAGTGCCTATTACAGGGGTTTATAGTATTTGACCTTTGCCAAAATAGTTTCAGTCCCTGACAGTTTCTTGATTAGCATCAATTAGTAAAGAGTTTCTATCCAAACAAGTAAAACAGGTTTAGGTTTTCTTTCCTTCCTTCTTTCCTTCCTTCCTTTTTCTTTCTTTCTCTCTCTCTTTTTTTTTTTTTTTTTTTTTTTTATGTACCTTCTTAAGAGAGAGAGAGGGTCTTATCTTAAAAATGAGAACAGGGGCGCCTGGGCGGCGCAGTCGGTTAAGCGTCCGACTTCAACCAGGTCACGATCTCGCGGTCCGGGAGTTCGATCCCCGAGGCGGGCTCTGGGCTGATGGCTCAGAGCCTGGAGCCTGTTTCCGATTCCGTGTCTCCCTCTCTCTCTGTCCCTCCCCCGTTCATGCTCTGTCTCTCTCTGTCCCAAAAATAAATAAAAAACGTCGAAAAAAAAATTAAAAAAAAAAATGAGAACAGAAGTCATCAAGGTAATTTCAGAGCTAGGTCTGAAAGATGACAAGATTCTGAAGCATAGCCCACTAGTGCAGGCCTCAATACTTAGGGGTGTGGCACACACAATGTATTTACTGTATCATTAGCAACAGTGCTAGCTTTTTAAATAGAAGGCTATTTTTAAATCCAGTGCACGTTCACAACCATATGTCAACTTATTTTACAGGCAGGTAGAACAGTAGGTCTCTGGGTACTTTTCTAACAATATGGCTTCAACAGAAACCTGCCTGTGTTAGACACTGTAGTAAACATTGTTTATTGTCTGATGTACTCTGAGTCACGCCATTTTTAAGCAAGCATCTCTGCCCTTAGCTTCCCTTTTGAATTAAAATTGCCAAGATAATGAAGCCAAATTACCACTGTGAGACACTAATTTGCTGCACAAATTTAGGCAACGCACAAGCATGGCTCCGTTAGAGGAGAATCTGCTTAGTGTATTAAATTTGGATCCAAAGCATCTAAATGGAGAGTATTTTCTTCAATCCATTAAAAAGCTGAATGTTGCAAAACTACTCTCTTCTATTCATAAGGCCTTGCGCAGAGTTTAGCAGAAATAAATTTTATTCCCATGGAGAAGAAACAAACTATAGGATATTTTCTCAACACTAAGGATATCAAATTTGGTCAGGACACAGGAGACCAGGCCTCGTCAGGGATTTCTGGCCAGTGAGCCTATAGACTCTGAGACACTTCTGGATAGCCATGCTTCCCATGCTTGCCATGCCATCCATTGCTACCTAACATCCCTAACATCCCACTAAAACCTCATAAAATAAACAAATTATAACTATATGAGGTGATAGATGTGTTAATTAACCTTAATGTAATCATTTTGTAATATACACATGCATATACAAAATCATTATGTTATACACATGAAACACACACAGTGTTATGGGTCAAGTGTATCTCCATAGAACTGGAAAGAAATCAAATTAAGAAAAATTAAAAAGAAGATTGAAGTTCCACTAAAACAAATCTTTAATTTGTTAATAATAAAATCCTATCTGAAATGCATATTCCCTAGTCTCTTAGGCATTCACCAGGCCTAAGGCCCAAGAAGCATCAATTCCTTTGCAGCAACACAGGCTATATAGGAGGGCAAATTCTCCTAAGGTCGTATCTCTGCACTTGGCACTTGCAAGTACTATTCCCTTTGGAATCCAGATAGGTTCAGAATTCTATTATCTGTTTTTTATAGATGAAGTATACTTAAAGAAGACATCATGCCTGTCGATGCCCACCAGACACAGGATGCACATGAACACACTGATTCAAGGAAAAAGGGCAAATGACGTGGCTGATACAGAAAAAAGTATAACGCTATGTACAATTTGCATAGTCATTCCAATGGGGTAACCAGCAAGAAAGGCAGTGTGGGAACCAGGATTTGAAAGAAGAAGAGAAATCTGACAGAGATACAGTCGTAGGGAAAGGCAAAGAGAAAGAAGGACATTCCAGGAATTTCCCCAAATACTGATAAACAGGTCAAATTCCTTGGCACAGGAAATTGCTTCATACCAAAAAGGTTTCCAAGTTCCAGCTAATGACTGGATTGTAAACAATGTTGTCCAAAATAAGAAAGCTCTAGGACAATAAAAGATTTTGGACACTTACCAATTCATAGCATCATTTCTAACATTCAAAGTGTCAAGGTTTGTCCTCTTAATTTTGTCACCACACAAACCGAAAATATCCACTAAATGATTCAGAAATCATGCCTATCACATCTCAAATAATACAAACATTTAGGAAACCAGAAAAACAGATACCAATTTTATAGGCCCAGGACACAATGTAGACCAATCCCAAACACATTCATGGATAAATGAGAAGAATCCTTTCACTGGCATATGACTGATCAGTAAAGACCCCAAACTATCCTACCCTCAGAAAACAAATGCTCAGCAAACATAAAAGAAGATCAAAGAACTTTCATGATTGTGGGTATCAGCATTCTGGAAAGGCTTTCCTCACGTCTGATTCGTAACCTCTCAAAGTTAACTAACGTTTGTGTTTTCATTGGTAATGTTAAGTGCAAAAAGTTGGTAATGATGAAGGAAGCCAAAATACTTTAAACAAGTAATCCATGAGACCCTTGTTCCCACCCCTTTACAAATCTGAATTTTCACAAATTGTATATCTACTCAAATACTGAGTGATGTAATCAAGGAAAGTATATTAGTATATAACACTTGGCAGTAATAAATGGACTGCTGTCAGATTACACTTGCCAAAATCCAAAATCTTTAAATGCACCACAATGAGTTTAGATTATAGCATTTCCTAATTCACCACCAAGAAAACAAGACCAATGATTGATTAACATTAATACTGATAACAAGATCCTGAATCTTGGTAAAAGTCTAACCTAAGCTATCAAAATAGTTTGTATATAGGCTAAACTAAAGAAATTAGTCTAAATTCAAATCAAAACTTTGTTTTTTAGAGATTTTCTTCTTCCAGAAGTTACTGTAACAAAGAAAAAACCTCCCAGGAAATTTCTTACAAGCACTAGTTTTGCTTAATCTCAATACATGCCTTACATATATAACGAAGACAGGGTGCTGTTTTGTTGCTTACTTACCTGGGGATTTTTTATTTGATCTTGATTGCACCGAATGAGACTGTCGAGGCAGCAGAGGTGATGAAGGCAGAGACATTGAGACACCTTTGGCCAAGCTCACCCTGTAGGTGTCTTCTGCCACAGGAACGCTGCTCACAGACAAGTCACCACCATGGCCAGGGGGCAGGACTGGGGGAGAAGTCTCTGGACCAAAGTCACCTCCTGGAGTGAAGAGAAAAAACCATAAATTAGGTCATCCACTACAGGTAGATTAATTCCTAAGAACTACATCCTTAGAATATAATTCTCATATGTCACCTACGTTGACACCTATGTTGTTTTTTAATGTTTTCTTTTCTTCTACCACTCTTATAACTTTTTCTATGTGAGAGAAAATTCAAGTTTCACCACTCAAGTATCAATGAACTCTGCCTCATACACCATTCTGGACCATATCAACTGGCCCAGTTTCGCTCCTAACAATGGGTCCAGAAAGCCGCCAATCTCAGATTAGATTAAGACCAAGTATGAATGATTCACAAGAAGCTGTGATTTCAGATTTCAGCTGAAGTAGGGGAGGGAGGTTATTGGTCTTACCCAAGTATCTTAGAGTAGATTCGAACACCCAGATTCATTCCAGAACTCCAACTTCACTTCTCTCCAATAAAATACTCCAAGAGAGGGTCTCTCTACTTCAACATTCCTCCCCAGCACTATATCTCTTCTCTCATTAGATCCCCTCCTCCAATTCGACCAGCTCAACCCTTAGTCATGAGACTAGAAATATGGCTTACTGATGAAGCTGGTTCTTCTTGGTGTTCAGCTTAAGAATAAACAAGCTTACTATTATGAAATCAGATATTCTAGGGTAAGCAGATCCAACAACAAAATACAGAGGATGCAATTACAGTATAGAGAGTACAAAAGGAAGGGAGTATGGTGGTGAGGATTAGCCTCTCTGAAAAAGATACAGCTGGTCCTCAAGTATTCCGATAATAAGCTCTCCTCTTATTGTTCCTCCCCTACCCATTACTTTCCCCCCCTCTAGTGTGTACTATGAAGCAACTGAGGACAGGTAAAGAGGGAAGGTAAATCATTATCCTGATGATTAAAACATCTACAAGCTCTAATTTATATACAGAACTGGAAAGATATAGAAAGTTTTCCATAAGCAAACTAGTCTCTCTGGTAAATACTACCCAAATTGTCCTTATCAGGCCTTCCTGACTCTGAAAACTCAAGGCCTGGATTTGAATCAGAACTCAACTTGTGTAGATCTTTGTGCGCAAGACTCAAAAGGGATGTGATCCAAATCATCAAGTTCAAATTGCATCGCTGTGCTTGTTTTTCATGTTAGGAGGCACGGTGAAATATGTAGTCACCCCCTCCACACACTGGGAGTTTGGGGGGTGGGGGTTAAAACTGGCAGACAGGCTCATGCTTGATCCTCAAAGGCAGCTCAAAACCAGTAGATCTGTGAACAGAAAAGCCGTGGGTCCCACAATGGATAAGTTGGCAACATCAGAAAGGTAATTTTAGTCACACCTGGGCCAGCTATGCTTGAAGGATTTTAACAAACTTGGACATTTAGTGATAAATCTTGAGTTTCCCAAGTGACTGGTATTTGAAGAAGAAAACAATTACCAGGAAACCTTCACTAGAATTTTCAAAAAAAGGAGCATTCACACAAATGTTCTGTCCCTGAGGGAAGGAAGCAAGAAGGAATTAGTGGAAATCTTTAGATCCTAAATCTATGTGAACAGTGAAGTCACCCACTCTGGTCCTCCTATAACCCTCGCTCACCCTGCTTTATGATGTGTACTGTGAGATACCACCAATTCCCAGGACCCAGGAGCTACTCTTACACCACTGTGGATAAAGCCAGAAATCTTTCTGAAACCACCTGTCCTTGAGGTCTTGAGCCAGGACATGAAGTTTCCCAGGTGCCTCTCCTTTGACTATCTGTCAATGAAAGAGATCTTAAGGCAGAGCTGGGGGTATACTGCAATGCCAGTGCCCACTGGGGCTAAGTGCCTCCCCGACTAAGGAGATTTGAGAAGATAGAGGAAAAGAGAGCTGTTTTCTCCGGTCCTATATCTGGTGCTCATGACCAGTCCCCACCACCACATTGGTCTCATCTAGGGAATGCAAGCAGGTGCTATGCCTACAAGAATGGTGCCTGGTCACCTGACTCCTGGCTATTTGGCAACGAAACTAGGAGATGTAGAACTTGGAAAGTGCTGAGGCCACAGTCTCAAGGGGTACATGCACACGATGGGCAGGGGACCTTGAAGAGGTTGTCCATGTGGTTTGAAAAGAGCTTCATTGCCCTGTGGCTGGCCCTTACACCCTCCCAATCACCAAGCTGGTAGTCCAATGTCTAGACTGGCCTGATAGGAGCAGGCACTGTGACGAGGTATGGTCTTCCCTACTCATACAGAAATATTTCTAACCTTTACAATAAACAAAACAAAACAAAACCCAAACCAGACTTCAAGTCCCTTAATTTGGATGGGGACACAATATTAGGGAGAAAGGCATCTATTCTAACAACACCAGAAATAAAAAATAAGCTCCTTACTGAGAAAGGGTTTATTTTCTTAAATACTTCATATTCTCCAATGATACAAACAAAAGGGGGGAGTTAAGGATAAAAGAAAATTAAAGGGTTTCCTAATTATAAAATGTGCCCATAAACTTTGTTTATATCAAGCAAAGCAAATATTTTCATTAACTGCAAGTATGGTGGGGATGAGTTTCCAAAGCAGGCTGTTAACCATGAGGACCTTCAGCCTTCTGAGCAGCTGCACTCTGACACTCTGATTTTATCTGGTCTGCAATAAAAAGGGACTCAGAGATGGGGCTCGGGAAGGAAGGGTTTCTATTTCAGGATTACTTGAACATCTTACTATATTATCATTCCCAAACATTTTCTGTTGGTTTGTCCTTCAGACACAAAGACCCCTAACTTCCAGTTTCTTTTTATTAGAAAGGCACAAAGCAGGGAGAGAAATTTTATGTATGAACAGGCAGCATGAAACAAGTGGGGTGATTCAGCAGCTTAGAAGCTGGAGGCAGCATTCCGGGGCCTGGTGCTTTAACTACTTGTAGGCAAAGGGGTTCAGGTCAAAGTAAATCTCGAGAGCATCACAAGGATGCAGATGACGCCAGGGGCAGAAAGTGAAAATCTCCTAAGGGTATCCACAAGAATTATACAATACTGGTTCTGGCAACAGGACACCAGAAATTCTCTGGTTGATTTAACATTCCACAGCAGATGCTTAAAGAGGTTTTAAGAAGAATTAAAAACATTTCACTCCAATAACCAGCACTGTGGACACATTTCCTTTAGCTCCAAATAGTTGGTGTCCTGTGAACTGTGACCTATTTTATTCCCACCTCAATTAAGTGATAAGATACACTTTGATCACCATTCCTGCTACTCCAGAAATGCCAGGCTAGGTAGGATGACCATGTTATCAACCACCAATGATCTATCAGGTCCCCTCCTGTTCCACTGGCAGGTGTTTCCCATGAAACATTCATACACCACAGATACATGCACCCACCCCACCATGCTTTTAATCTCAGAGAGTATCTAGTTCAATCACATTGTTTCACAGACAGGAAACAATGGGACATAGGGGCTGAAATTGACGAGCAGGGGTCAAACACCTAGAATGACCTTCTCTCCCAATTCCTAAAACTGGCCAGCTCAGGCTCTAACACACTACCCCACACATCTGAGGGGTGCCTAGATGGCTCAGTCGGCTGAGCACCTGACTTCGGTTCAGGTCATGATCTCACAATTTGTGAGTTTGAGCCCCGTGTTGGGCTCTGTGCTGACAGCTCAGAGCCTGGAGTCTGCTTTGGATTCTGTCTCCCTCTCTCTCTGCCCTTTGCCTGCTCTTGCTTGGTCTCTCTCTCTCAAAAATAAACAAACAAAAAAAAAAAAAGACCTGTACTTTGAAAAAAAAAAATGGAGGTACCCCAAACAGACACATTTTTAAGTAACAAGTCTATAAAGGGTCAGCACAGTTTTGCTTTTAAAGTTTAGGCTTTGCAGGTCACATACAGCCTCCAGCACACGCATGCACACACACGCACACACACGCACATACACACACGCACACACACACCACAAACCCACACATACTTTTATTTTAAAATCACCACTTCTTTGAATTCCAAAAATAAAAGACCATAAATGGCACGGGGGCATAAGGTTCTTCCTAGTTGTAATACATATAACTAAGTATGTACATATGCACATATGTATAACACAAAGGAACTATAAGTCCCAGTCATAGTTTGCCAAGATAATGGAATTATCAAAGGGGATAAAGCCATCCAATAAGGCATTTTAAATTGGCAGAAATGGCTTTTGATAACACTTCTTTATTTTAAATTTTTTTTCTACTGTTATAGACTGTGAAAAGGGATTTAAGTTCATAATGGAAGAAAATGCAAATCTGGGAGATGATGAATGTTTAAAGGTGTCTATGCAGAATGGCAATGTCCAACATTACAGATTAAAGTAAATGGAGTGCAGGATTAGAGAAGGCTTAAAAAACGAGGGCAAAGAAGCCAGGGAGATGAAAGCAAAATCGCATTTCAGAAAGAGCAGACCTGAGAAAGGCAAGGGTGAGCTCAGACATTCAGGTAAATAGGTCTGCAGATGCAGGAAATAAGATTTCCATTTATTGTGCCATTGAAATCACTAGGTGGGGGGTGGGGAGGGTCAGGTGGAGGGGGGAGGATGGAAGCTCAGAATAGAAAGAAAGAATGTTCTGTTTATCCAGTTCCAGAAAACGGGACTTGTGCAGTACATTTAACTAGG
This sequence comes from Prionailurus viverrinus, assembly GCF_022837055.1. NCBI lineage: Eukaryota > Metazoa > Chordata > Mammalia > Carnivora > Felidae > Prionailurus > Prionailurus viverrinus. The sequence continues at coordinate 68,414,045 of NC_062568.1, forward strand.
GCATTAAATGTGTTAGGGCATCTTTTGTGCAGTCCCCGTCTGGGAGTGCATTAATGTTTCTTAAACATATTTTCCATCATAAGGTTTTATAACCACATAACTCATATATATTTACAGAAACCTAGAAAATTGGAAGATTTCCTCCCACAAGATCCAAGTATCATTTTGGGAGCCTTTGGAAGGCTCCCTCTGCAACCGAAAGCATTTTAAACCGTTTTATGTCTTATAGGATCTCCCCAAGTAACCAGCCAAAGCTACTGATTGTTAATGTACATTTTCAAAAAGAGAGTCAAGATAAATGTATCCAAGAAAGCAATTTTCCAGAACATTATTCACAGAGTCGTGACTAAGACTCAAACAATACTGTTAGGAGGCAACAAAGCAGCTAACTTCCACCCCCACTCCCCAGTACAGAAAAACCTGGTCAACAGGACAAGTTTATCCTTTTGTCTTCAAAAATCCACGAAGCAGATTCTACATGGAGATCAGTAAATACTATCCTCACAGTTTTATTCTCAATACTCAGTGGTTACAGAACCAGACATACTTTACCCTGACACAGACGATGAGGAAAGAGACTGGCATTTCCTCTCTTATTGTCAAAATTCTCCTTTAAGGCAGGTCCACCAGGCAAGAGTTTCTAAGCTTAAAGAATACAAGACCTCAGAAAAATTCCTACCCCCAAGCCCTAGAGGGGTGTATTTCAACACAGTAAGTGCCTTCTTTGACGTACTATGTGTTAGGACAGGGTTCGTTGGAGACACTTTATACCCATTATCTCATATCCTCACAACGACCTCATGAAGTGGGTGTTGTTTTTAATACTCCTCTGACAAGGAGTCTACCACACAGAAAGTACCCAGCATCTTGCCCAAGGACACCGACCAATGGCAGGGCTGACTCTGAATCCAGGCAGTCCAATCCAGAATCCATTCCACTACCCTGAATAAAGGGTACTGAGCTATGCCTTTCAACATTACGTCATTTTGAATACTTAATAGGGAATGCCAAAAATAGTATATGTAGGTCTATGCACAGTACCAGGCCACTGTGAAAAGAAACCTGTTCCCTCATCTATTTTCACTTTTCGTGCAGGCTGGTTAATTAGCTCCACAGCACTCCTGGACCATTCCATTTGGGAGGCACCCGGGCTCAGATCATTAATTTTCTTTCAGTCAGTCACACCTTATGCTGTCACCATGCAAGCAAAGTGGATCTGAGTTAGATGTTTAGTAACCAAGCACCTTAAATAGTTTCTTCTCCTTTCCCTTTGCACTGTAAATTCATTTAACTCTTGCAGCATTGGGCCCTGCTCTCTCTGCCCAGGGTGTATGTGCTGAGTGTCATTCTTGCCTCATCGAACCAAGAATGTGGCCACTCTATCCGGCCCAGAGGAAGAAGCAAGCAGTGGGCCGGCTGTGGTCAAAGCAGCCTGGTAGGACTCATCCTCAATCTACATGGAATCCGTTATTCTGTATTTCCTTGTCAGGTACACTCAGTACTCGGGTCCCTGAGTCCACTGGGCCTGCTGCTCCTGCACACGACTAAAGCTGCAGTGCCCAATCCCTGCACACAGGGAAACCTGAGCCCTTCCCAGCGAGGCTGTTGTAACTGGTCTGGGGTATGGTTCAGGCACTGACAGTTCTCCCCCAAGTGATTCTCAGGTACAGCCAGGATTGAGAACCACTGAGGCAGGAAGGTGGTCAAAGAGATCCAAAATGTTTATGCTCCTATTCCAAGACAGAGGTGGGAGAGATGAAAGGGGAAAGAAATTGGAGAACACCATACAGATGATTATAACACAATGTACATTCCTTGAGTGTGTGTGTGTGTATGTATATATGCGTGCCTATCTGTATACACATCTGTATATACACTATAAACTTATGTATATAAATCTGTGTAAACATACACAGTTGTACATGTGTGGGGTCTCTAGAAGGACACACAGGAACCAGCAGCAGTGGCTGACTCTGGGAAAGGGAAATGACCAGTTGGGAGCATGGATGAGAGGTGTATACTTTTATATGGTTTACATTTTATGTGCATATGTTTCCTGTAAATATTTTATATTTGCATCCCCTAGGATTGAGCCTTGTATGGACATGAAGATCTTAAGTCTAAATGGGCCACCCACCATGGCCTGACCTGGCAAGTGGATGAAATGAAGATCTGTTCCACAAAGATCATCCAAAGTGACCGTGTTTGGGGCTGACCGCTAGAGGAGCTTATGTTCTACTGACTGAAGTGGACGCAGTACAGGACCCTGCTCTGAAGAAGGTCGGATTCTCGGTAGCACAGAACACACGTGCTCCCGTCATCGATGGGCTCTGTGTAGGCACACGTTTCATTTCTTTTCTGCCCACCCTGCATTCCGGCTCTCTTCCAGGTCCTGGGCGTCTCTGCTGCTGGTGGTGGAGTGTGAGCACACCTGTGGTTGCAGCACACACAGGATAATCCAGAGGTCTGCCAGGGAAGAGGGCAGGAAGAGAGACAGGCTTGGCAGGGGGGTAGAGGGGATGGGGAGGAAGCAGAGGCTGAAAGGGCTAGGAATGAAACAGGCAGGACCAAGGACTATGGAAGTACAAGGAAGAGGGGGGACAGCCCATAGTACAGGGGGTGGGGTGATGGTAGGCTAAAGGTGGTAATTCCTGTTTCACTTAAAACTATCTCCCAAGACCCTGATAAAATACTTGTAACTACAAAGTAAGAGGCAAGCTCATAAATGTAAAAAGCATATGGAAAGATAAGGGAGTGTCAGAAAAGGAAAGAACTTCCAATAATGTAAGGATAGTAACAGGGCATCTTTTGTTGTTATTGAAACAACCAGGGGCCTAAGCACACTTAGCCCACCAGGTCAAAGAGCTATCCAGGCCCTTTCCTGGGCATCTGCTCCTGTCTTTCCCCCACACCTACCAACAGGAACCAACAGATCAATCCATGTAGGTAAAACAGGGCTGACTAGGGGCACCCGGGTGGCTCCGTTGGTTAGGAGTCTGACTTTGGCTCAGGTCATGATCTCACCATTCATGAGTTTGAGCCCTGCGTTGGGCTCTGTGCTGACAGCTCAGAGCCTGGAGCCTGCTTCATATTCTGTGTGTGTCTCTCTCTGCCCCTCCCCAGCTCGTACTCTATGTCTCTCTCTTTCTCAAAAACAAAACAAACAAATCAAAATAAACAACAACAACAACAAAAAACAGGGCTGACTATACCTTTTCTCTTTGATGAAAAGCCTCCCCTACAAACACCCCCAAAATAATAAATGATGGCAGAATGAGCAAACATATAGCTTATGAGAGAAAGGAAAAGAGTATCTTCTTGAAGACTCAAAAAAAAAAAAAAAAAAAGACGGAGAAAAAAAATTCAGTGAATTGCATGGCACCCTCAGTAGAATACAGGATAATATGGCCTCTATACCCTTCATATGCTGTGTTATTTTGATTATTTCATCTATACACTAGATTCACACTAAAAATAAGGGAAGACAAGAAAGGAAATTTAAAAAGCAGTAACCAGATTTCGATCCACATTTCAGGCATAAAGAATAAAATTAACACTACAGAAAATCCACTCGGTGATAAAGAACAAGGTTGAGGAAGTCTCCCCAGAATCAGAGGAGAAGGGCAAACATTTTAATGATGTGAGTAAAGATTATAGATATGAAAAACAAAAGGTGTTTTTGAGATGAAATGAGGACATGATATTTTAAAAACTAAAAACAAACAAATCTTGGGGCACCTGGGTGGCTCAGTGAGTTAAGCATCCGACTCTTAATTTCAGCTCAGCTCATGAGCTCACAGTTTGTGGGTTCAAGCCCTACACGGGGTTTCATGCTGCTAGTACAGAACCTGCTTGGGCTTCTCTCTGCCCCTCTCTGCTCATGTGTTCTCTCTTTCTCAAAATAAATAAATACACTTTAGAAAAAAAGAAAACAAACCCAACAGGGTACCTGGCAGGCTCAGTCAGTTAAGCATCCGACTTTGGCTCAGGTCATGATTTCATAGTTCTTGAGTTCAAGCCCTGCATAGGGCTTTCTGCTGTCAGCACAGAGACGGCTTCAAATCCTCTGTCCCCCTCTCTCTCTCCACCCCTCCCCTGCTTGTGTGCACACACACATGCTCTTTCTCTCTCAAAAATAAACAAACATTAAAAAAATATTTTTTCTGAATTAAAGTATGCAGATAAAAAGAACCCACCATACCCCAGGCTGTTTCCCTGAAGGGACTGCACCTTGACTCATCTTGGCAAAACTAAGCTGATAATTTTTTCTTTATCACAAATATCCAGGTAAGGGGAGAGAGAGAGAGAGAGAGAGAGAGAGAGAGAGAGAGAGAGAGAGAGAGAGAAAGAAAGAAAGAAAGAAAGAAAGAAAGAAAGAAAGAAAAGGAAAGAAAGGAAAGGAAAGAAAGAAAGAAAGAGAAAGAAAGAGAAAAAGTAAAAAAAAAAAAAAAAAAAGTTTAATGGGCTACAAAACCACAGAGACTTTCAAAGGAACCAGAACCCAACTCCCCTCAGACTGCTTATCTTAGTTTCTCAGGCTGCTGTAACAGAGTACCATAAACTGGGTAGCTTAAACAGAAATTGAATGCTTCAAGTCTACAATTTAAGGGTTGGGCAGAGCCAGGCTCTCTCTGAACGCTCCAGAGGAGAATCTAGTCCAAGCCTTTCTTGGTTTCCGGTGTTGCTTGTTATCTTTAGCTTGTAGACACATCAATCTCTGCCTGTGTCATCACATGGCCTCCTCCCCTATGTCTGTGCTTCTTTTCTTCTAAGGGCAGTCATAGTAAATTAGGGCCTACCCTAGTCCTGTACAATCTCATTTTATCTCAATTATGTCTACAATGACCCTACTTCCAAATAAGGTCACCTTCACAGGTATTGAGGGTTAGAACCTCAACATTTTTTGGCGGGGACAGAATTCAACCCACAACACTTCTCCTCTCCAACCAATACCAAAAAAACAGAAGTCAAAAGCAACACCCACAGAATTTGAGGGAGGGAATAGCAAGACCAAACCTTATAAAACTATACCAAGTTTTCCATTAAGTACAGTATCAACCAGAAAAAAAAAATTATCAGAAACTCAAAGGCTCAGAAAATGCCCAGCCCATTTATCCTTCTTGAGAAAAAAAGTTACTTAAGAACTAAAATTAACTACTCAATACTGAGGACATTACCATTAAAAAAAAAAAAAAAAAAAAAAAAGACAAGAGAAAAGAAAAGAAAAGAAAAGAAAAGAAAAGAAAAGAAAAGAAAAGAAAAAAAGGCAATAAACTCTAGCCCAAGCCCAGCCTCCAAACACCTCATTCAGCTGTCTCCCTCTTCTGCTTCCAGTCCCTGCTCATTCAGGAAATGTGGTTTTTGAACCATATCCTTCACCCCTTAGTGCAGAAACAATCTCTTACCTTATCTGGCAAACTCTTAAAACAATAATGCCCTGTGCCAGAACTTGCTAACAATGGCTAACATTTTTTGCATGGTTGTGACACTGGGCAGAGAGAGCTCTCCCACACCACCGCCCCACCGTTTCCTAAACAAGCAGAGGAGTGCAGAACACCACAACAACCATTTTCATTGCCAAGGAACTGAAATTACGAAAAAGAAAGATTTGAGTTTACCATATGATCAACTTTAAAAAAAAAACAGGGGTGCCTGGGTGGCGCAGTCGGTTAAGCGTCCGACTTCAGCCAGGTCACGATCTCGCGGTCCGTGAGTTCGAGCCCCGCATCAGGCTCTGGGCTGATGGCTCAGAGCCTGGAGCCTGTTTCCGATTCTGTGTCTCCCTCTCTCTCTGTCCCTCCCCTGTTCATGCTCTGTCTCTCTCTGTCCCAAAAATAAATAAACATTGAAAAAAAAATTTTTTTTTTAAAAAAACAAAGGGAGCAACATTTAAGCCAGTATACACAATTTTGTATATGCTGTATACCAATGGGAAAAGAATATGCACAACCAAAAGCCAGAAGAAGGTTTGATAAAATGCTGATGGTTATTCTTAAGGGGATGGAAGCAGCAATGGTTTTTCCCTTTTACATTTTTCATTTGACATATCTTCTGACATTTTTATAATGAGAATGTTTTATAAGAAAACACACTTGGGGCTTCTGGGTGGCTCAGTCAATTGACTGTCTGACTTCGGCCCAGGTCATGATCTCACGGTCTGCGGGTTCGAGCCCCACATCAGGCTCTGTGCTGACTGACAGCTTGGAGTCTATGGAGCCTGCTTCAGATTCTGTGTCTCCCTCTGTCTCTCAAAAATAAACATTAAAAAAGATTGCTTAAAAAAAGAAAAAGAAAACACAATTTATTTTCCATCAAACATTTATTTGAAACATAAATTTGTACCTATCTCTTTCTACTTCTGGAGGTTTCCCAGTAAGCCCCTGATGGATACCTGCCAAGTTATTGCTCTTATGAATACCCTTCTCCAGGAACAGAGACTCACTTTTCCCTTATCCATGCACCTCCAACTATGCCTACTCAACCACCTGGCTCAGACTTGCCCTTGTCCATGTAGCTTAAACTGTCTATGGTCCTCTTTTCCCCAAGTCTTACAGATATGAAAAAGTCTTCCTTATTGGTTGATCTCACAGGGAAGGTCTGTTCTGGCTGTATTCTATGGTCATTGTGCAGTCCAAGATCCAGTTCCTTGTTCTATATACTTCAAAGTACTTAACAGAACCTCACTGCCCCAGCTCTGTCTACACTCTGATTTCTCTGCTTACAACCTCCAATCTCCAACCAAACTTCTCTTAACATTAAACTTTCTCAAAAACAATATCCTGAATATGACTTCTTAATAACATAGAAAACTCCACTTTTTCTGTAGATCTTGAGTGTGATGTGAGGAAGAATGACAGTAGGATCACTGTGCTGCATGTCTCACGTCTATTGTGAATGGTGCCTTGGAACTGCAAGGAGGCAGCCCTGAGGACTGCAGCTACCCATTGAATATCCAACTCCTCAAGCTATTCTCCATCTCAATTACACGCTTAGCCCCACTATGACTGCTGGAGCTCACTTACCCTGGAATTTCACATTGCAGGAAGTACCCAAGTAACACATCAGGATTTACAGAGAGTTCTCTGCTCTAACTAGATATACATGTTCATCAAATGTAACTGTCCTAATAATAATGAGGGTGATTAAGTTAGCAGTAAAGGCCTTACTTTGTGTACCAGACATCTTGCTAAGCACTATATACACGTTAGCTTATTTATTCATCCTATTCCATTTGGTGGCATTGCTCCTGGGCTATAGCTGAGAAAACTATTGCTTAGGGAGCCTACTAAGTGAGCTGCCTAGGGCCCCACAGCCTGTAAGTGCTACATGTGGATTTGAACCCAGGCAGTCTGACCCACAGAGTTCTGCATCATGGCTTTACACTGGCCTGCTTCTGTGTACACCATGGATCTCCTAGCCAAGGTGTGTACCAAGCATGGAATGCTTTTCAGTGCTTAAGAAATTCTGACTGTCATCCACAGATAATTTAGCAAGTCATGTTTCCCTGAATGATAATCACCAGGAACATTCTGTCATATTGGACACGATGACATTTTGGGGGTGGAAAAGTAAGTGGAGGGAAAAAGACTTAGAACAATACCATAACCAGCACACCACCCCCTCACTGACTACTCAAATCCAAACCCTGGCAGGCCCATCAGCAATACTCCTGCCAACAGGCCTTGTTACAAGAGAAAGGAAGGAGAAGAGGGAGCTGCCACCATTTATCTCATTTCAACTCCTTACAAGGAAAACGGGATCTATAAACATTTGGGGGGAAATGCCTCCAAGTTTCTAGGCAGCCCTGAAAGTTTCTTCCCTACAAAAACACGTTAAAAATGCAATGTAACCAATTCAGCACACATCCTAGAAAAAAGCAGACTAAATCAATTGTGTACATGTGGCTGTTTAACAAGATCCTTTTCAGGCCTGTACTGCGGGGCAGGGAGTGGGAGAATGAGAAGACATTTTCTGCATCTGTTATTTTATTTGCTATATTCCTGCTTCACCAGCACCACCAGCACCACAAATTGGGGCAGGGGAGGGGGGGTGTTGGGGGGGGGAGCATCACTCAGTTTCGGAAAAAAAGCAGCCTCAATGACATGTCTGGTACAATATCTTAGCAACAATGTCAATATTGTCTCACCACAGCTAACCATATTCACATTCCACTCTAATCATGATTTCTCGACTATAAAATGGAATGTGAGCTACTCCATTCATTCTCTGAGCACTGCACTGGGAAACACAGCCCTCTAACAACTTCCATTAAGCTGCATGTAAATTAAATATCAAAATTACATTCAATAGCTATTACTTTCTGTGTATGTAACTTCGAAGCATGAGAATAAGCAAATATTGATGAGGCATCGACATAAACACAAGACCTAAATAAAATATAACTAAAATTAATTTGATGAAATCCTGTCCCTGGTTATTTCTGGAATGGAACCCCTATCACTCACCTGCTTGTAGACCTGTATTTCCAATTCATCTTTAGAGGGCTGCCAAGAATGATTAGATAATGGGGAAGTTCCTTCTCCCAAGACTTTTCAAGTCATACACACACACACACACACACACACACACACACACACACACACACACACTTCTGCCATGGCTGGCTGGGGGTGGCCCTGCACAGACTCAGAAACAAACAGCATCCTAGTGGCTCTCAAACCTGGCTAACCATTCAAAAGCCATTATAGGGGCACCTGGGTGGCTCAGTCAATTAAGCATCTGACTCTTGATTTCAGCTCAGGTCATGATCTCATAATTCATGGGATCGGGCCCCACATCGGGCTCTGTGCTGACAGCATGGAGTCTGCTTGAGGTTCTCTCTGCTCCTCCCCACTCACACACATGTGCACACACACACTCTCTCAAAATAAATAAACAAACTTAAAAAAATTACAAATACAGATGCTTGGGTCCCACCACTGAGGAGTGATCCAATACGCAGGATGGGAATTTAACTCACAAATGCCTCCAGTGAATCAGCCACGTTTGGCAATGAATGCACTAGACAATTATACTAGAGCACACTCTTATAAAGGCAAGGTGAACACCAAATCATGCAGGCACTACACCTTTGAGTGCACACACATCTTCTCTTGGCAGATAAAGAGGCTTCTGGTGGCGGGTCCTTGTGTTTGGGGCTCAAATCCTTTCCCCCTTCCCTGTCCTAGCCAGCACATGCCATCTCAGACTATTTACAGCAACTGCCCCCACAGCACTTCGCTAAGGCCAGGCCCATCACCACGGCTCTCCTCCATCTGCACCAGATGAAACGGCCAGGGCTGTGTCTGCCACACAGGCAAAGAAACAAAAATATCCAAGAGGCTGCCAATTATTAAATGCTAAAGGAGGAGATTAAGGGGTGGGGGGGGGGGGGGAAGAACCAGAATGATAAAGTACCATCAATTACAATAAGAGCAAGCCTAAAATGCTCACTATGGTCCAGGCACTGTTCTAAGCCCTTTAACTCACTGGATCATCAGAAAAACCAACACCCCTAGAAGACAGATACTGTTGTTATCTCCATTTTGCAGATTTTAAAACGGAACTGAACTTAGGCAACCTGGCTGCTATACTAAAGAGAACACAGCCTTTGGAGACAAACTGGGTTCGAATCTTGGCTCTGCCACTTAGTAACTGCACAGTCTTAAATCAGCTCTTTAAGCTCTACTTAATAACCCATCCATGATATGGCATAACTGTTTATAAGCACTTAGCACACTGTCTGATACATAATAAGTACTCAAAGAGCAACTTTTATCAGTGCCACCATATCCTCTCCCAGGGGATTCACTTCCTAGTTTCTTTAATATATTTGAGGAAGAAAAAGAGGTATTGCACCCCTCCCTCACAACACTTGGGTATCAAAAACTCCTGATATGAATTTAAATATTCATGAGTGTATTTTATTTTCTCACTTAATGGGCATTTCCCCCAAACCAAGAATACCATGTGGTTAAAAACAAAACAAATTCCCCACATCACCAATATTACGGTGCCAGAAGTTAAACAAAACAAAACAACACAGCGTCATCTGACCTTTACAATTAGTATATGACAGACGATTACCTTCATTTTACAGGCAAGGAAACAGAGCTTCAGAAAAGTGAAACACTTGTTCACAGAGAGCTAGTAGCTACATTAAACCAGAACTCCAAGTTTCCTGAAGCCAAAGCAGCAGAGCGTTGTTCTTCTTGGAGACGCCGCTTCCACAAAGCACAAGGGATTTGAAGTACGGTTTGCGAAGTCCAATAACCATGGAAACCATTTAATGGATAAAGGGGGGAAAACTCGAGAACCTCTAATCTTAACAATCTTAGAGCTAAGGATGTAGCTTTAAAAGGTTTAATCAGATTAGCGCATCAAAACTCTCACACAAAGCAGGGAAAGAGAGAGAGCTGACCTCCCTGAAATAATGATGTGTAACCTCTCAGTCAGTTTTCAACACTGAACTTACAGAATTAAAACAAAAGCCTTCACTTAATCCTACCAAAAACGAAGGATGACTTGTATGAATCCTTTTAGGGTTTATAGTTCAAAATTAAACAGGACACGTGTAACTTCCTTAGAACTCCAGCTGGTAAACAATTAATGGTTCACCACTTACCAAATTTTAAAACAAATTTAAAACAGTGAACCCAACAGAAAAATAGGTAAACATACAGGCAAGAGAGAAAAAAACTTAAATATTTATGACAAATACTCATATAACATATACTATATGTCAAGCACGGATTTAAGCCCTTTATAAATATTAACTCATTTAATCCTCATAAGTGACCCAGGAAGCACAGAAAGGTTAAGTAATTTGCTCATGTTCACACAGCTGGCAAACTATGGAGCTAGGATACAAATCCAGGCAGTAGGATTTCAAACAGCCAATAAACAGAAAAATGTGTATGAATTCATTCTGAAGAACCGCGTAATTAAAACAATGAGATACAATTTTTGCCTATCACACTGCAAAGATAAACAATTTGATTATAACCCATGTTAGTAAGTGTATAAAGAGACATTTTCATATATTGAAAGTGGAACTATACATTTTTATTTTACAGGTTTTAAGTTTATTTATTTTGAGGGAGGTGGAGCATAATGAAAGGGAGAGAAAGATACCCAAGCTGGGCTCCACACCAAGCCCAGATGATCTCATGATGGTGAGATCATGACCTGAGCCAAAACCAAGAGTTGGACACTTAACCAATTGAGCCAGCCAGGAGTCCCACAAGTGGAGTTGCAAATTTAATGCCATCTTTTTGAAGGGCAGTTTGACAAAAATCTAGGAAGTTTATAAATGAACAAACTTGTTAACTAACTTTTTCTTATAGTTATTTTTATGAAAGCGCAGGCAGGTATGTACAAGGAAGTTCAGTCTAGTACTAATGATAATGACAACAAAAGAGATACAACCGTCAACAGGGGAATAAAGAAACCACAGGCTACCTGTCCAATGTAATAAATACTGAGCAACTTTTTAAAAGCCTATATATTAGTGTGTGCTAATATGAAAAAGGTCTAAAAACACAATCAACAAATCTGCAAAATAAAACACTGTAAAGTCTGGATTTTCTTAAGGATCTACACATGTACATATGTGTGTACATATACGCATATATGCATAGAAAATACTTAGAAAGATCAAATAAACTATGAATGTTAATTGCCTTTAGGGAGTACAAAGGAAAAAGCAGAGAAGAAATAGGAATGCTGTCTATCTCTAATACCATTGTATAGCTTTTTATTTTTTTATTTATTTTTTTTTTCATTTTTTTTTTCGACGTTTATTTATTTTGGGGACAGAGAGAGACAGAGCATGAACGGGGGAAGGGCAGAGAGAGAGGGAGACACAGAATCAGAAACAGGGTCCAGGCTCTGAGCCATCAGCCCAGAGCCCGACGCAGGGATCGAACTCACAGACCGCAAGATCGTGACCTGGCTGAAGTCGGACGCTTAACCGACTGCGCCACCCAGGCGCCCCTGTATAGCTTTTTAAAAAACAATTGCATTATATTTAACTATTACATTTACGGTATTTTAATGGCTTTACAAAAACTAAATAGGGCTGATTTGTAACAGTCTCAAAGACACCAAGCAGAAATGGTCCTTAAGATAAAGAAAAAGAAGACATATCACTCACAGTTACTGGGTCTAGATAAAGACCACGTAAGAAACTCAGAAATAATCCTTTGGGGCTGGGGCTGGGTGGAAATCAAAATAATCCCTGTAGAGAAAAATTATAAATATATAGGAAATCTATCTTCTATCTCAGGGACAGGTTTTCTATTTATTCAGTGCTAGAAACAAAAATAATGCAGCTAGCCAGAGACATAGAAACTGAACTAGTCTGGAGTCAGAAACTACACTTGGACTCCATATTTGTTTCAACCAGCTATATAATGCTGGACAGTTGCTCAGTGCCTCTTTTCCAAATATTCCTCAAAAAAATGAAGACAGTGAATTTCTTAAGACTCCTCTAGATCTAAATCCTTTCATTATTTTACCTTAGTTTGAAAAAGAATCCCTACACATAACAAGCTAAGATTTTGAGCCATGGATTAAAAACTTTTACACTTGAGAATACAGCAATTTATTAAGGAGATGCTAATTATCTGGAACTATCCCTGCCTGCTGTTAGCAACTCACCGGGAGTCCAGCTTTGGGCACCTCCAGGTGGTAGGAGGTATTTAGACTTTTTGACTGTGCACAGAGACAGAATGCTATCAAGTACTGTGAAAAATTTGATGATTCATTTTGAGTTGGTTTTATGCTTTTATTTTGGTTTCTCTACAAATTTATTAAATAGAGCCAATCAGACTAACATATCTCCAGCCTCAGCACAAACTGAAACTTCAACAATGCAGGGGACACTTCTACCAATGGAACACAGGCAAGTTTTAGTAAGTTCAATAAAAATTCTTCGGTGAGTGACTTTATAAAGAAACCCCATTCTGACATACCAGGGGCCATACTAGGAAAAGGGAAGAACCAGAATGAAGAGCCTCTCACATTCCCAACAGATAAAAAAAATAAACAGTTGATTCTTGAACAACACAGATTTGAACTACATGGGTCCACTTAAGTGCAGATTTTTTTTTTCAGTAAATACAGTACAATACTGTAAATATTGTAAATTTTTCAGTAAATACAGTAGATTTTTTTTCAGTAAATACAGTACAATATTGTAAATATTGTAAATATTTTCTCTTCTTTATGATTTTAACCTTTTTTTCTCTAGCTTATTGTTTTTTAAGAATACAGTAATAAATATACAAAATGTGTTAATGTTTATGTTATCAGGAAGTCTGGTCAAAAACAGACTATTAATTAAGTTTTGGGGAGTCAAAAGTTATACTCGAATTTTTGACTGTGGTAGGGAGGGAGGTGGAGGGTTGGTGTCTCTAACCCCCATGTTGTTCAAGAGTCAACTAGACACGGGCATAAAAAGACAATAAAGAGAAAATATAAATGGGCAGTAAATACTTAAGAGGTCTACCAATCTAAAAAAAAAAAAAGCTAATTAAATGCAAATAACATGTTTTAAGTTATAAAATTGGCAAAGATTGTTAAAACCTACAAATACCCAACACTAGTAAGAGTCACGCAAGCAGGCACATGCACATACTGCTTACACAGGTGGCAATCAATATAATCCTCCTGGAAAACAATTTGGCAAGAGGTACGACCAGCTTCTGAAAAGTTTGCTTACTTGCACTATTAATTCCTTGCCTAGAAACATTCTACTAAAATAATCAGAGATTTGTATACAGATACCTATTTTCCAGACGTTGTTTCTGTTTTGTTTTCAATGAATGAGAAAAGCACATACCCAAGCAAAATCATGGTATATGAGTTCAATAAAATATTAGGCATTGATCAAAGACTAATGGCATTGGAGAGGTAAGGCAAAAGACAAAGAATATCCTGGGTTTTTTTCTTTATTCTTATTAGTATTTTCCAAATTTTTTACAATAAACACATGCTATACTGGGCATAGATTCAAAGACCTATATTTGTTTTCACTACCAAAATGTACGTTAACAGTCGATGGCATCTTAAAAATCACTATCAGCCAAGCAGTGATTGTAATGTGGAGGCCACTGACCACAAACCTAGGGTGACTAGACAATTTTAAGCCTTTCCAGGTTTCAGTCAACAAAGCACTTAAGATCAACTGTGGAATGAAGAAGAACCCTGGATTTTATCTGAAAACTTTCCATTAAAATCTCCTTTGGAGATCATGAAAGGATAGTATCAAATATGCAGAATGAAGATCTTCAGCTTGGAAGAAAGCCCTGGAGAATATAGTAACCGACTCAAAAAACACTCTATCATTAATGCTCTCAAAGGCAGGTAAGATAATGTAGTGTGTAGAAAAATGGATGGTGACAACTAGGTTAAAAAAAAAATAAGGACTTACAAAAATAAGGCTCTGAATATAAATTAGAAATGCCTTAACCAACCTGTTTATATTTTCTTTCAGTTTTATGAAAAAGATTAAGATATGTAAAAATAACTCTCTGAAAAAGGGAAAACTTAAGTCAAATGAACATTTTAATTAATAAAGTATTATGTCAGTAGGTCAGTAGGTCTTTCTTCCTTAGAGGTACATGAAATAATGGTGTGTTTTATAATCAATGAAATACAATATTACATTTGTAATTAGAATAGAGACAAGTGCTGTGGGCTGAATTGTGTCCCCTGAAAATTCATTTATTGAAGCCCCAAATCCCCATATGATGGTATTTGGAGATGGGGCCCTTGGGAGATAATTAGTTTTAAATGACATCACGAGGGTGGGGCCCTCATGATGGAATTAGTGTCCTTCTAAGAAGGGGTACCAGAGAGCTTGTGGTCTCTCTCACCATTTGAGGACACAGGAAGGTAACCGTCTACAAAACAGAGTCTTCCCCAAAACCCAACAATACTGGTGCTCTGGTATCAGACATCTGGCCTCCAGAACTGTGAGAAAATAAATTTCTGTTTTTTAAGCCACTCAGTCCATGGTATTTTGTTATGGCAGCATGAACTAAGACAATAAGAAAACATACCATCAAACAAATATATATATTTTTAATATCTGACACTTGGAAATAAATTTTCTATATAACTCAAAAGTTATCTACAAAATTTTCTTGGGGGAGCGGTGAGAGGTAGGGACAAAGAAGCCCCTTTTAAAGTTTATTTATTTAATTTCTGTGAGAGAGAGACTGTTAGCAGGGGAGGGGCAAAGACAGAAGGAGAGAGAATCCCATCGTGACTGTCACTGTCAACGCAGAGCCCGATTTGGGGCTCAAATTCATGAACCGTGAAATCATGACCTGAGCTGAAATCAGACACTTAACCAACTGAGCCACCCAGGTGCCCAAAGACAAAAATTATTAACATATAAATTGTTCAATTTTGAGAACTGAAATAGAAGTGCAATCATCGGAAATCAGCAGTATACAGGTAGCTCTCTCCCATCCTTACTCAGGAGTTTGCATCCAGGCTCCTAGCCTCTGCTGCCGGTCGGCTCCTTATCTATAAAAACTCCAGACAAGTGCTCAAACTATTACAGCCACCTATGTATGTATCCCCTATCAGAGACATCATCCTTCCTAAGTACTCTGTGTTCCAGGACAGTCTCAGGACACAAAGACCGTCATTATATACCAAATCCAGTAGTTTGGTGTCCCCAAACTCCCTTAAAGATGGGAAACTTTTGGGGTGCCTGGGTGGCTTGGTCGGTTAAGCGTCCGACTTCGGCTCAGGTCATGATCTCACGGTCTGTGAGTTCGAGCCCCACGTCGGGCTCTGTGCTGACCGCTCAGAGCCTGCAGCCTGTTTCAGATTCTGTGTCTCCCTCTCTCTCTGCCCCTCCCCTGTTCATGCTCTGTCTCTCTCTGTCTCAAAAATAAATAAACATTAAAAAAATAAAAAAAAAAGATGGGAAACTTTGACATAAATAAACTTGAAAGTAAAGAATTAAAAACCAACTGCTCATGTCTTATTTTTACCCCTAAAATAGTGCTGCGGTCGCCAAAACTTAAAAATTCTCCAACTCTA
The DNA here is from genome assembly GCF_022837055.1 of Prionailurus viverrinus. Lineage (NCBI taxonomy): Eukaryota > Metazoa > Chordata > Mammalia > Carnivora > Felidae > Prionailurus > Prionailurus viverrinus. Next base: position 68,430,107 of record NC_062568.1, read on the forward strand.
GGGGCACATCTGGGTGGCTCAGTTGGCTAGGCATCCGACTTCAGCTCGAGCCATGACCCCACAGTTCATAGGTTCGAGGCCCGCATCAAGCTCTGTACTGACAGCTCAGAGCCTGGAGACTGCTTCAGATTCTGTGTCTCCTCCTCTCTCTGCCCCTCCCCCACTCACACTCTCTCTCAAAAATACATAAACTTTAAAAAAAAAAAAAAAGAATTCTCCGAGTCTATCTACACCAGCACCTTTAATGGCTGTTTCACAACTAGCCTGCTACCAAAGCAGGGAGAAATGTGGGATAGAGACCTACTTTCCAATGCCATGATTTCAGATGTGAATAAAGGTTTCTCAATTTAAAGCTCTACACCAAGGCTAGGGCTACCCAGCTGATTACCCCTAGTGGCCATCCATCAGCTGCAGGACAAATGCAAGGTCAAAGCCTCATCCTCCTAAGAGGAATAATAAGTTCATATCATCCTTCACAGAACAAAAAGAAAAAAAAAAGTCTATCTAGATCAAATCTTTGGTAGCTTACCTCCCCCCCTCAGAAACTATATTTTCCGGTAGCTTATATGAAATCAAGATTTTTATATTCCTGTAGAAGAGAAATAAAACCTTGGAATTCCCCTAGAAAATGCAAATTGGTCACATAAAAATTCAAATATAGAGCTTCTATGAGAATTAAGAAATTACACATGACAAAGTTCTTTGAAAACTCGATATATAGAAAATAAGACCATTGTTTGGGGGGTTTATTTGTTTACAGAAAAGCAACTTTATTTTTTAAAAAGTATTGATAGGGGCACCTGGGTGGTTCAGTTAGGTATCCAATTCTTGATCTCAGGGTCATGAGTTCAAGCTTTGCATTGGATTCCATGCTGGGCATGATGCCTACTTAAAAAAATAAAAACCAGGGGTGCCTGGGTGGCTCAGTCAGTTGAACATCTGACTTCAGCTCAGGTCATGATCTCACAGCTTGTGAGTTCGAGCCCCACATCAGGCTCTGTGCTGCTGGCTCGGAGCCTGCTTCCAATCCTGTGCCTCCCTCACTCTCTGCCCCTCCCCTGCTCACGCTCTCTCTCCCCCAAAAATAAATAAACATTAAAAAAAAAATTTTTAATAAAATAAAACAATAAATAAAAACTAGGGGTGCCTGGTGGCTCATTTGGTTAAGCAACTGACTCTTAATTTCAGCTTGGATCATGATCTCATGTTTGGTAGAACTGAACCTCATGTCAGGCTCTGCTCAGACAGCACGGAGCCTGCTTGGGATTTGCTTTCTCCCTCTCTCTCAGCTCCCCCTCCACTTGCACACACACACTGTCTCCCTCAAAGGAAGTATTTTTAAAAATTAAAATAAAAAATATTTAGGGACTCCTGGGTGACTCAGTCGGTTAAGCATCCAACTTCCGCTCACATCATGATCTTGTGTTTGTGGGTTCGAGCCCAGCATCAGACTCTGTGCTGACAGCTCAGAGCCTGGAGCCTGCTTCAAATTCTGTGCTTCCCTCTCTCTCTGCCCCTCCCCCACTTGCACTCTGTCTCCCTCTCTCTCTCAAAAATAAACATTAAAAAAATTTTTTTTAATATGGTATTTATAAATGAAATTAGATTTGACCCAAAAAACCGGACTCTGAGTTGTTACTTTGTATTTCTCTATTAAGTTTCCTACTACATTTACACATATACAGTTGGCCCTTGAACAACACAGGTTTGAACTGCATTGGTCCACTTATACGTGGATTTTTTTTCTTCAATAAATACAGTCAGTACTGTAAATATATATTTTTCTCTTCCTTAGGATTTTCCTAGCAAATTTTTTTTCTAGCTTACCTTATTTTAAGAATACAGTATATAATACTATGTATAAAATATATGTTAATAGACTGTTTATGTTATCGATAAGGCTTCCAGTCCAACAGGTTATTAGTAGTTAAGTTTTGGGGAGTGAAAAGTTACATGTTGATTTTCAACTATGTGGGGGTCGGGAATCCCTAATCCCTGCATTGTTTCGTGGTCAACTATACATGCCAAGAAGGACCCAAGTAAATAAGTGCTGCTGTTTGAGAATTCTGCCACAAACTTTATGATGGAAGTCTTGGAAGTCTTACTGGCCAAAAAACAAAGAAGATCCAGGCAGGCTCTTGATTTCACTTTCTGTGTCCAGAGCTTTCACTGATTATGCCCTTCACAGGAAACAGGCTGTTCAGGATGAACCAGCTTGGTCCATTATGTGTAGGCACCTAACACATGATAAATGCTAAGTATTTGTTCTCTTCCTTCTCTCTTTCATCCTTTATAGCTCCCTAAAACATATGGAAAAGGTACAAAGAGGATGGAAGGCAGAGCCTTCTAAACAGGAAGACCTTCATTAATTAAGGACGTGTTGAAATGAAACATCTCAGAAACTACATAAACTGTACTTAGAAATCTATTCTTAAAGCTGCTCGCTGACTCCCAAAATCTCTTTAAGCAAAGGAAAGAGGCTTTTCATTTAATTTCACAAAGAAAAAGGATAAAATGGCAGTACTTGATATAGGCTAAAAGGTAAAGGACTTCTAAAGAATAGACCACCATACAACAGACAAATGACTCAGCTTTCTCAGTTTTATTATGAGGGAAAGGGTAAAGATGGCACAAAAAGACTTCAGTATGCAAAGACGATGGCAGAGTATTTGGAAATGGGAAGTCGTGGAAAGAAGCTTCTAGAACATCACTCCTGAGAGCAGTCCCACCTTCTCTTCAAGGAAAGAACAAGAAGCTTTACAAGGGTTTTGTTTGTTCTTAAAGGCACCACACAGTGTTCTAAGGAAAGCAAAGCTCTACTGAATATTTAGCAGAAGCCATGTGTCAAGTGAGACTTCTGCAAAAAGGTCCTTGTATTTAACCTTGACAACATCCCTGTAAGGTAGCTTAGTGAATAAATTTGTCCAAATTCAAGTAAACTAGGAGGTGATCAAGCTGGGATTTGAATCTGTGACTTCTAATTCCAAAGTCTGTGCTTTTTATAGACTTTGAGACATGTATAGACAACAAAGAAAAAATGGTGAAGGAACCAATCAAACCAGAGGGAACAGCATTCCTGACTTTACCAAAAACCAACCTGGCTTCTATTCTGTTTTTATATCATGTCCCAATATTTTACAGAATTTTCTTAAGTGCCCTGGTAAAGAGAAATACAATACCTTTAGATTGAACTATTTCTGCCTGTTTTGTTGCTTGGGAAACATTTTTGGAGTCTGTTAACAACACGATACCATATATCCATAGCTCAGCAAGACAGTCACTGCACTAAATTCCTAAATAATAGTCCACAACCACAGAAAATGGGCAATGCAGCACAGAATAATCAAAAGCAGCTTCATATTTTCCAGATAAAACAAAGCATCGTTTGTATGGAGGCATTTTTAGAAGGTACCACTGAAAACCAGACTGCAGCCTGGAATGGCTTAAAATACCACATTTAACAATCACATCAGTGGCTTTTAAACTTTAGAGGCAAACAGCTTCCTTTTACTACAAATTCAAAGTGAAGGATTAGATGCAAAGCTAACAGATTAATTCAGTACACATTCAAGTTTAGAGACTATCCAATGCCTTAATTAACACCATTACAAGTGCACTTAGCCAACCAGCTGGGTTTTAACGATGAAAAGGTGAAGGTCAAATGTGTTTTTTTTTTTAATAAATTGCTTCAAACTAAGCCTCCCTGCTGAAAAAAAAGAACACAAATAATTAAACTGAAAGGAAAAGGCTAATAAACAATTATTTGGGCATATTAAGCAACCCTTCTTTACCCAGTCTATATTTTAATTGAGGCAGTGCTTCAATTAGAAGTTCGCCAAACTTTGTTCTTCTTCCTCAACTTGGAGCTTCTTCCCCACCAAAACAGAACAATTGCAAAAGTTGGATACGGCAAAAGACTACGGTTTCAAGCTTAGCACAGAGCAGAAGGGAGGGATACAGAGAGAGGGATGAACCCTCTCTAGGAGGGCAACAGGTCTTGCCTATTGCTTCCAGAAGGATGCCACTATCTCCAGGATTAAAAGAAAAAAACCCAAACTGCTAGCAACTGTAAGATGCAATTATATCAAAGATGTTAGCAAAAAATTAGGTTTCATTTCTGGGAGCCCAATAGGAAAAAAAAAAAAAAGTCCAAAAAACTAGCCAACTCATTTATTCACTCTGGAAGTGGCAGCTATTCCAAAGAGCTATCCTACAGATTTGTGCTTGGTTTCTGAAGTGGAGGGGACCTGCCAATGTCTAGGACAGAAGAATCCTCTTCAATGCATGTCTCAGTGGGAGGTGAAGTCCACCCTGTAAAAGTTAAGAAGTCAAAATACACACCTGTCCCACTTCTGCAGCTAGAACCCAGCATGGGAACCAGGCTCAGTCATTTAGATACACTTGCCCCACACTTTCAGTTATTCCTTGGCCATTTTTAACCATGTTTTCTCCCAGATGAATTTTTAAATCAATTGGCTATGTTGTGTTAAAAAAAAAAAAAATGACAGGATTTTTTTGAGCAGTGAAAATACTCTGTAGGATACTATAATAGGTACAGGTCATTACACATTTGTCCAAACTCATAGAATGTACCACATCAAGAGTGAACCCTAATGTAAACTATGGGATTTGGGTGACTGTGATGTGTCAGTGTAGGTTCATCTATCGTAACAAACGTACTACTCTGGTGGGGGTGTTGATCACGGGGGAGGCTGTGAGTAAGTGGGGGCAGAGGATATATGGGAAACCTCTGTACCTTCTGCTCAATTTTGCTATGAACCTAAAACTGCTCTAAAAGAACCATGTCTTTAGGGCACCTGGTTAAAGTATCTGACTTCGGCTCTGGTCATGATCTCACAGTTTGTGAGTTCAAACCCTGCATCAGGCTCTCTGCTGTCAGCACAGAGCCGGCTTCAGAAACTGTCCCGCTCTCTCTCAGCCCCTTCCCAACTTGCATGCATATGCTCTCTCTCTCTCTCAAAAACAAAATAAACAATGTCTTTAAAAATAAAATAGGATTTCATTAGTGATTAAATGAAATGTATAGGTAATTCTATGAGAGTTAATCGGTTTAAAATAATGCCTTTGTCCACTTGGAAAACACAGTATTTCTTTCCATTTATTCAAGTCTTCCTGTAAGTGCTTCAGCAAAGTTTCATTTTATTTTATTTTATTTTCAATGTAAGGCTTGTACATTTTTTCTTAGGTTGATCTATGAAAGTTTTTCTTTCTATTATAAAATGGGACTTTTCCCTATTGGTTTTCTAAACAGTGCTGTTCTATAGAAAAAATATTAATTCCCTACATTGCTCTTTTATCGACTCTAAACTCTTACTTGGTCCATACTTATATCAGAATACTCTCAATATACTCACAGAAATTATTTCATCTTTAAGTAGGTTTAATAATAGTAACTTGAAAGTTTTTTGATAGCAAAGGTCACTTAAAAAGACGTGGTCGCTCCTCTCTGGAGAGCTTCAAAATAAATACATTTGCTTTAGATCAAGGCCTTAACATAAGAGCAGGGAAGGGGAAAAAAAAAAATAGATGCCCTCATCTAGCTCTCCCCACGTTGTGGTTTAATATTGATTTTTGCTCCCTCGGGCCTAACTCAAGGTCAAGAGAAATACAGTACTCATTTGCACTGATGGAATGGTGGGGACAAAGCAAATGTACTTTCCCAAAAAACATTTTCAAGTTTTTAATACTGCATTCTCTGACACAGTTCAACAGCCTCCAGAAAACACGTTTTGCTTAGCTATAAGCATTCCCTACATTATAAAAAGCATAATTAAAAAAAAGAATTTCACCATTTTCAGAGTTCACCCAATGGCTTTTAACAGTTTAATACTCAACATACATTATCTCAAATACCATTATATACATATAAATTTCAATACCTAAAATTTTACCAATAATTTAAAGTACACATATGTGACACTTTCTTTTAGGGATAGGAACTGAGGATGTAATGACTTTTCAATATATATTTCTGAAAAAATGTCTGCTTTCTTTTGAAGAATACTAAATTTAACTCAGTGATTATGTTTTCCAAATTCTCAAAGCTGATTCGATTAAAAAAAAAAAGTATAGTTCAAGATTGTAAAAACAACCTACAAGACATGTATAAAAAGCGAAGCTCAGTACTTTAGACATAAATATTTCCTAAATTTCTGTAATTGTGAGTTCAAGTACATAAAAATGAATTTTCCTTTGTCTTTGCAACAAAGATTGGTTTTAATTGGAAACAGGAGAGCAAAATTTTTCCATTTGTAGGAGATATTATTACCCAAGTCTCAGAGCAGTCTCCATAGATTAACCAGCTTTAATTTACAGAGAAACTTAGCTATGATCTACTTATATAATGAGAGTTGGCACTGAACTTAACATACGATTGGTCAAATTCCAAGTATTTTCCTCAATCATCTTGTGACATAACTTCATCAAGATTTAAAATTCCATCTGCTTTGTTCCCCAACTACCACAACCAGATTCTAGTTAAGAGAAAAAAGGCACATACCATACAGATGTTTTATGAGAAATGTTCCCATTGCTTTTTCAAGTTGGTTTGCATTAGTGAAAAGCCATAGTGTGGGAATTATTATGAAGAAATGATTCAGAAAAAAACAGTAGTTGCTCTTAACAACCAGAGGGGGAAATGAACCCAAAATCACATGCTCTAAAACTGGAAAAGTTACAAATGCAAACTATGTTCACGGTCTGGCCCTTCTGAAAGGCAGGGTGCCCCACATCATTACTGTACTGTTATTTCACTGGCACTGGTCAAAGAGCATCGTGGGTCTGCTGTGAAAGACTCCATTACAAAGTAGGGAGTTTTGGCTTGGAGATCCAGGCCAGTGGTTGGGCAGCTCCAGCTAGATAGACGGCTTAGGACCCAATTTAATGCTGAAAATTCCAAAGGCATGTAAAGAAGCAACTAACAAAGTCCCTAGCATGAGTGTCAGACAAGCCAAAACTGGGCAGGGAAATTTTTTTAAACAGCTTTCAGAGAAATCAAAAGAAGGATATTTTGGCCTTGCCCCAGCAGAGGGTGAATATCCTCCTGGATAGAAATCATGTGTACTGAAAAATCTCTATAGTAACCATTCTAATTAATTACTCAAAAGGTAGGGATTGGTTTTTTAAGATTAAAAGTAGAATACGGTCTCTCGTTTCTATCGTTAAAAACTGGTTTCTTTTTTTTGTATCTGCTATACAGGTATTAATGAGAAGCTTCTAATAGAATCTTAACAGTAACTTTACAATAAAGGGTATCTTTTTTTTAAATATTTATTTGAGAGAGCGAGCATGAGCAGGGGAGGAACGGAAAGAGAGAGAGAGAGAGAGAGAAAGAGAGAGAGAGAGAGGAAGAGAGAATCCAAAGCAGGCTCTGCACTGACAGCAAGAGAGCCGGATGTGGGGCTCGAACTCACAACCGTGAGATCATGACCTGAGCCAAAGTCAGATACTCAACCAACTGAGCCACCCAGGCACTCCTAAAGACTCTACTTTTAAAGTAAGTTTGACATTTTGCAGACTTTTTGGTTTAAGGGTTAATTAATAGAAAATGCGTCTAAATTCCATATAACTAAAAAGTTTAAGCCCACCTATTCTCTTAAGTACAGAAACAACACATATTAACATGATCCTTAACATTACATAACATACATTATGAATCACACACACACATTACATAGTAACATTATGTAATAAAAGCTATTGCAACATCTTTTCAATTGAATAGTTAACTATAATTCAGTGATGTTTTGGTAATAAGTGTACTTATTTATACTTTGATAGAAATTTCAGGACGCCTGGTGGCTCAGTCAGTGAAGCGTCCAACTCTTGATCTCGGCTCAGGTCATCATCTCACCATTCATGCGTGAGACCAAGCCCCGTGCTGGGCTCTGCACTGTGAGCATGAAGTATCCCTGCTTAAGATTCTCTCTCCCTCTTTCTCTCTCTCTCTCTCTCTCTCTCTCTCTCTCTCTCTCTCTCTCTCTCTCGCTCTCCCCCTTCCTGGCATGTGTGCGCACACACATGCTCTCTCTCTAAATAAACATTAAAAAAATAGAAATTAAAACTGCAATGTTATTCAGTATACAATAACTCAGAAAACCAGCCACTCTCCAACTCCAGATCATCATGAGTTTGCAGAGTGAAACAGCACATCTTGGGGAAATCAATCAATGCTAACAGATTTTTTATTGTACAATAAAATGGTAAAAAATATGTAATTTTCCTAGCAAGAGAAACAGACCACTAGTGGCCACCAAAATAACCGTAGAGGAGTTTATCACATGGAATGCAGTGAAGAGTCACAATGACTACATATGCACCAGAACTCTATCAACAGGAATGAAATCCAAGGCAAATTAAGTAGCTCTCATCATAATGAAAACTAGCAGTCTGGCACTGAGTGAGGCTACACCTGTTAGGCGGAAAATTTGATACTCAAAAGAGGAGGACCAGTCAGCCAGCAGTTGGTCAAACATATAAAATGAAATCGTGTGTGGGAAACGGGAAAGAGCTTTCTAGAAATCAAATTCCTGGACACACCTGCTATCCCTCCATGTCTTAACTCTGACTGCCTCTGGATCTGAATGTTCTGTTAAAATTATGAACCTTCCAAGCGTTCTGCGGAAAGGATTTGGTTCGTAACCCAAACTCAGTTTTCAAAGTCACTTCCCATAAAAGAGCTCAGAAATGTATTTAATTTCTCATGGCTTCCAGGATTATGTGCATTCTCACCCAGAGCACTCCTTGGGACCCATTCCCGATGCAAGGGCATCCGTCCAGCCTAGAGTGAGCAGGTGTTGATGTCCCATACCCACCTGCTTGTTCAGCTCATTCCTGTACGTACCTGTCTCCTTCCTGCTCCCCTTTCCTCCCTCTCGGCTCTTTTTCAGCACAGCCTTTAACATTTTCAACACTCTTTTGCTTCTAAAGAGAAAAGGAGGGGAGGGAAGAGGAATTAAGGGTTATGAGTTGGAATATAACTTGCATACTGACACAAAAGATAACCTGTGCCCTAACACATTGCTTAGGAGAATATAAAGGTACCTTGAGTTTTACATTATTTTTCTCTGAAGAGACTAAGATGGGAAACTAAATGCTAAAGACACAAGGAGTATTTTATAACATTTAATGAAGTGATCAGAAGTTCACTGTCTTGTTATAAAAGTTTAAAAAAAAAAAAAAACTCACACCAGGGCATTCTCAGCATTCCACATCTAATTAAGGTTACGAGGCTAAATCTGGGCACGTTACTGTAAGATGTTTGGCACAGGAATTCAGGTCTCCTAACCCCAGTTCATCAAAAGAAAACATTAGAACAGAGAATCAACAAGATAATGGTTAAGAAGAAAGCTACATGTTTAAAGGCACGTTTTGCAGATGCTACTGATTATATAACCACAAGGAAAACGTTTTGTAAGTTTATCAGATTAAAACATAACCTTATAAACATTTATAAAATAAATACAATGGAAACACATTTTAAAGCTGATGTCAGGGGACCCAATCAAACAGCATACATTACAGTGGGTTTTTACTACATATAGTTAGGACTTGGGGTAGGGGGTGGGAGGGTTGGGGATGGGGAAGAAAGTAGAACCGTCTGTGGTGCTACAGCTGAATCCTTTAAACGATAAGCTGCATTTTTAAACAGGGTTGTACTGAGCATGTAAAAACACCACAATGGCCCAGGCCTAAGATGAAACCTAAAACCATCCCTATAGCAAAAGACAGACAAAGGGCCATTATTTCATCGCTGAGTCTCCAGTAGCTCTCTTCCCTCCAGGAACTCAGAGGAGATGGCTGGACAACTCCCAGTGGTCATGAATCCGAGTAGGTTGTGTTACCCATCACACCGTTGTTAACGCACTAAGGACAGGAAGGTGGAAGGCAAGCAGGTTGCTCTTGGAAAAAAGGAGAGAGAGAGAGAGAGAGAGAGAGAGAGAGAGGAGAGGAGAGAAGGGAAAGAGGGAGAAACTGCTGGGGAGAAGAGGGCTCCACCTGCCTAGTGAGCTTGAATGCTTGAAATGGCCTCAATGTAACTAACACCCCGCACAACTGCTCAATCCCAGAGTGAAACAGAGCCTTTGTGGGGACCACGGAGAGCCAAGAGTCTCAAAGTGCTGCCATTCACAGAGTCACACAACATAAGCACACAGCATGACCTTCTATCATTTGGTCCAGGCCTGTATTTATTTTTCCAAGCCCTTTGTTTCCCTGACGAAGAAACAGAGACCCTGGAAGGCTGACTGCCCAGGGTCACACAGCTAATTAACAGCAGGGCCAGAATCCAAATCTGCAGGCCCCCAACAAGGGTCTTCCAACACACTGCCTCTCCTCTCAGAAAGTGAAAGCTTTGGGCAAGAGCAATCAAACCAACAAACAAAAATCAACAACAAATCAACCCACCCTAGAGATACCAGGAAGACAGTATTTTAAGCAGAATTTGGAGAAAGCTAAAGTTTAATGGAGTTAAATCACTTTACAAAACAAGTCTCCACACACAAAAGGCTTACAGTCTAATTTTTTTTAAAAAGTCTGCTTCAGTGAGGGGCGCCCGGGTGGCTCAGTCAGTTGAGTGTCCGACTCTTGGTTTTGGCTCAGGTCATGATCTCACAGTTTGTAGGTTCATGCCCTGTGTCAAGCTCTGTGCTGACAGCATGGAGCCTGCTATGGATTCTCTCTCTGCCCCTCGACCCCACTCAGGCACACCCATGTTCTTTCTCTCTCAGAATAAATTTAAAAACTTAAAAAAATTAAAATGCTACTTCAGCAAAGATTTGTGTTTCACCTGAAGGGCAAGCACTGAACCTGGGAAGACCACCAAATTGTGGCAACACCAATTTCTATGATCATGCTTAAAAGAAACACTGAAATATGTTGTGTAAAAAATGGTGGACAAAATTCAATAATAGATGCCTGCTAAGCTCAGATTTTTTCTTTTCCAAATCAATCAACCTTCAAGGTTTGTCATTTAACAAAGACAACATACTTCAAAAATAAAAGAAAATTATTGATGGAGTCGTGCCAACAGAGCTAGGCTATGGTCCCTTAGTGAGCTCTCCCAGAGCCCTGTACTTCCCTGGACCACAGACTGGCTCAGACCCCACCATGGCAGTGAGGCTGCCCCTGATTAATCACCCTGGTCATCTCCAACCCACAGCATATCTGCTTTGCCATGGGAAAGACATGTCCCACAGGGCGAGGACTAGGAGACACAGGCTTGGGCATCTCATCCCAGACTCCCTGGATGCCTACTTTGGGGAGCTCAGCTATTTTCAGGATAGTCACATCTTCCATATCAGTGGTCTTGAGTTAAGGGAAAGAGGCTATCAGATAGCACTGTAATTTTTCTTCCCAGTTCCTGCTTTCCTCCATAAATAGCAAGTCAAGGGGAAAAACTTAAATTTTTTTTCCAAGACTTATTCGAACTATGACCTGGAGAAACTTTAACTAAGTGTACCTGAGTACAAAAGTAACTTCAGCTTCTATTTCTTTAAATTATATACTTTCGAGGAAGAGAGAAAAGACTAGCCCCTAGATCAGGCTCTGAAATTCTCTAATGGGGGAAAAGTTGCTATAATTTTCATTTAAAAGAAAATAAAATGTGAATAAATAATGTTAACCCTAGACAACCAATGACCTGAAGTGACCTAGATTTCCTTATTTTCCTACTATCATTCAACATCTAAGTTTCCCAAATACCATAGGTTCTTCCTTTTAAAATGCCCAGAAGTTAAATAAACTACCAAGCTTACTTTCACTTTTTGGATTTCTCCTTTAACACAAAGTCTTTGGGGATAGGCACAACATCTCCATGTTATGTGTTAGCATTCTACACAGTAATTACAATGATATGCAAATTATAACAAAGATCACCCTAAGTAAAACAGGGAGGATTTAAATGCAAGACCAAATCTGTTCTGGTTTGCAGTCACAATGGCAGCATCGTAACCATGACCACCTTGTCTGAAATCACAGAGTAACATAGCGTTAAAATTCTCCTCTTCTGGAGTGCCATACTGCCTGTTTACACAATTCCAAGTGGAATCTGTGAGCTGAGGGCAGGGACTGTGCTAATTCTTTAATACAAACAGAAGCCAGAACACAGGCTTCGTACCCACTCTGTTCTCCATATTTGTTGACAGATTTAACTAGGCTGCAATGAACACAGATGAGCGACTTCCTCCAAATCAAGCAATAAGCCAACATTTATAGCAGTTTATAAGTTACAAGGAACATTCCTATAGATTTTCATTCACAAGAAACACAGAAACAGAAAACACAGTTAAATTCATGTGACATCAGGCAACGAGACAGTAGGGAAGGAATGCTACATTTCCTAATACCCCTTCAAGTCAACACCTGAATTAATCTTAAAATCTCCTGGTAACAAAATCTTATTATCCAGTTATCCTGAGTTTGTATGCACTCCACTAGAAGGAGCATCTCCCATCAAACCATATATCTGACCTCAAAGCAACGCTGTTTCTGAAGGTGGCTCCCTTTTGCCAAAATTAAGCAAACCAAAATAGCAATATTTACAAGTGAAACACTGAAAACTAAGTTGTACATAATTAAGGATTTTTTCTTTCCCCAGAAAAGGGAGAGACATCAAAAACATCCTCATCTTTAAGGGTTTGAAAATATTTTTCCACCCTCCTAAGGTCTGACTTATCAAAATAATAGCCATGTCCTCTGGTATGACTACCTGTGGAACTTTCTTTGCATTAGCAATCCTCAGTGTTTATTAAAAGAAAGGAAATGTGTGGTGGCAGTGGGAGGTCTGAAGCACCCTTCAAGATAAATAATATATAGAACAGGGCAAATTAAGAAAACAAAGCAGCATAAAGACCACAAAAGGAAACAAAGGGGCCTGCTAGCTGGGGCACTGGCCCTTGGCTGGATATTCACGGAAAATTACATTATAGAAGCTTCCTGAAAGCAAGAGCCACATCTCAACATTCTTTTAGGGCTCCCACGAAGCTGGGGAAAAAACAACCCCTGATGAATACTTGAAATTCCAGTAGGTCTCTCTCCCCGCTCTGGCTCCTGGTGCCCCGTGCCCCCTAACCCCAGCTTTTTTTCCCCCCTCTTATAGTAGAAGCCGCCTAAGAATCAAGAGACCTAATCCCAGCTGTGGCCCACACATTGTAACTAGGAACAAGTCACTGAACTTCTCCAGGATTCAGATGCGTCAGCCAGAAAAGGTGGGGGAGACACTGGGCTATAATTTATTTCCCAAGACACACAGGCCCAATCATTCACTCTTTATTCAAAACCACTCTACAAACTGTACCTCTAATTCTGCTGTTCTTTTCTTTAGTTAGGCTGGTCATAAGCAAAAAGACTTCTGATTTGAGTATGAGTTATTAAATACATAGTAAATTTACAGTCCCACAGAATGTGAATTTAAAAGATCTATGGGCATGAAGTCTCAACTCAAATGTTTAAATTCTGATGCACAAATTAAGTGGAAACTATCAATTAGATTGAAATCACTTTCAACCCATATTTTACATATTCTGTAGGAAGGTATACACGTTGTTTGGGGAAAAGTTTCTTAAAAAACAAACAAATAAACAAAAACAAGAAAACAAAAAACCTGACTCTCCTAGAGCACCTGGCTGGCTCAGTCAGTAGATCATCTGGCTTATGATCTCAGGATCATGAGTTCAAGCTACACATTAGGTGTAAAGATTCCTGAAAAATAATAAAATCTTTTACAAAATTAAGAAATTAAAAAACCTGACTCTCCCAAGCTGGTATTTCAAATTACTAGACAATTACTATATGCAAGTTTGTTTAAAGAAGTTCTCATTTTGTGAACTAGTTGGCAAAAAGAAATTTTCACTTTAGAAGCAAAACAAGACTAAGCTACTTCCTTCTGACTGCAGGAGCTTTTTTATTTTGTGAAGAGATTTGTTCAGCCCAACTTGTCTACCTCTTCCATAAAGCATTCCCAGGCCATAGCCATAAAAAGTTATCTTTAGTGTTGCCTGGGTGGCTCAGTCAGTTAAGTATCTGACTTCAGCTCAGGTCATGATCTTGCAGTCTGTGGGTTCAAGCCCCACATCAGGCTCTGTGCTGACAGCTCAGAGCCTGGAGCCTGCTTCAGATTCTGTGCCTCCCTCTCTCTCTGCCCCTCCCCTGCTCATGCTCTCGCTCTCAAAAATAAAGAAACACTAAAAAAAATTTTTTTGGGTTATCTTTAATTCCACATCCCACTTTGTACTGATATATGGTTATGACACAAAATCATGCTGAAAAATGTTAATTCTACAAATCCCTCTCAGCACCTTGTAATGTACCTTATACATAATCAACACTAGGTACATTTTTTAAATGAATGAACAACAGGTTGTCATGGAAGGGAACTCAAAAATCAATGGCAAGGGGTGTGGACTAATAATTTAAGATTTTTTCCAGTACTAACCACTGGTTTCCAAGTTTATGGTCAAAGTTATACATTTCCACAGCAGGATCTGTTCTTTTATCAGGCCTTCAGAAGGTCACAGGGAGGTTTTATTTTGGTATTTCAAATATGCATACAGAAGGAAAAAGTACAATGACAGAAAAATCAAACCCTGAAATCAATACATTCTCCTCCAACCAGGAAAAACTCAGATGGGAAGATAACCAAGGGCAGCACTTCTGGCAATAATCTTTATGCCTCCCGGGCCAATGGCTGTTGTACAAGATTGAGCACCAACCTTACAGAAAGCCCCTTATCACCCAGAAGCTGTCTTCGGGTTGGAAGCTCCCCAACCAAGCACATACCTCCCTACTCCAATAGCAATGCTCCTAACTAGAGCTCCTAACTAGAAGACAAAGTAACCACCATATTGTTACCACCACCACCAGCCAGACATTCATAGATATGTAGATCTATTTGAGAAGGCATAGGCATTTCCCCCGAGCCCACTTCAGAAGCCACCTCAAAGCCCCTCCTACTCCTGAGGCCTTCTTACCCACCTGCTTCCTCCTCTAGGTCTGATGGTCAAACCCTGCCCCACTCCCCACATCAGCACAGAATTTGTATGGTCACTCCAGTACCACTGGATACGTTGGGGAGGAACAGAATTTTATTCCATCTATAATTCTCCAAGGGAAGGGTTGAATCTCAAAATAGACTGCCATCCTTTAATAAATTTAAATAAACGTAACAGTGTCATTTAGAATGCAAGTCCCGGGGCGCCTGTGTGGCTCGGTTGGTTGAGCATCTGATTTTGGTTCAGGTCATGAGCTCACAGTTCGTGGGTTCAGGCCCCGCATCCGGCTCTGTGCCAACAGTGCTGAGCCTGCTTGGGATTCTCTGTCTCCTTCTCTCTGCCCCTACCCCGCTCACACTCTCTCAAAGATCAGTAAACATTAACAAAAAAACTTTTTTTAATAAAATGCAAGGCTCTGAGGATTAGAGGAAATTGTCCTGACTCTCCTGGGCCAGCTGGCAGCAAAGAGAGACAGGGTTACAACCTGATTTTCCAATTAAGGAATCAGCCCTATGCTTGGAGTTTTTCATTTTATACACTCCTAAGTATTTGTACCAAGCAAAGGATGAGAAGTCAAACATAATATGATGGAAAGGGAATAAAATGATATTAACAAACATGGACAGGAAGCTAGGAGTTCATGCCTCCATTTTCTCTATAAAGTTAAAATAAGGTATGAAAGGAGCAGTGAAGGTTGAAAACAGCCCTTGCAGAAGAGAGGAAGGTAAGCACAAGATTAAAAGGACAGCTGAACAGCTCTGACTGCCCAATCTAGGCTACAGAGCAAGCCATGGCACCAGATCAGAGTGTGCAACTGTATCCTCATGCTCAGCCCTACAGACCACCCAGAGGAGGAGAGGAATGAGCCAGCGAATGAATGTCCAGCACAGGAGCTCCAAGACTCAGAAGAGTGCTCTTGTGATGTGCTGAAAGTGGTACACCATGGAATGAAGGCTAGACAGGGAGGGAGGGAGGCCCCCGAGAGGTCTGATAGCCAGAGAGAACAGGGACTGTGTCTCAAGGAGATCAAAGAACAAAACAGTCACACTAAGTGAATGAGGAAGTTGAAAAAAAGTCCAGTCCTTCAGAATAAACTTTTAAATTTCGGATGTGATTCCAGACAATGATAAAGGTCACATGATGGCCAACAGCATTGTTTGGTAAAGTGGAATGTCTTCAAGCCCAGGTTGCTGGAAGCAAAGAAATCACGGAACTTGATTCCTGGTGTATGGAAGGGCCATTCAGATGCTTATTACAGTAATGGAGGCAGCATTTGGGATATCAACCATCACCCGAATAGCTAGTATTTACTAAGTTTTACTATATATCAGGTAAAGTGAAGAGTTTTACATACATATATAATCTCTTTTTACCCTCAAAAAAAAAAAATCCTGTGAGATAGCTTACTGATTTTTTTTTTTTTTTTATAACCAGAAGAAGCAGAAAGGCTTAGAGAGATTAACAACTTTCTCAAAGTTACACAATGTGTAAAGGTAGAACTAGAACTTGAAAGCTCAGGCACTGACTGGCTGACTCCAAAGTCCTCAATGAACTGGGGGGAGGGGAGGAGGGGGACAGGGAGGTGACCAGGAGAGTGCATAATACAAGCTTCAAAGACAAGGTGGCTTTTGCATAAGGGTGAAAGTGTAGTTGTTATGGATCCAGCCAAGGCGAGCTGGGAGAAGGCCAACATCAAGCGTGAGCCCCACTGGCCATGAGGTCAAAAGCCCATGGAGGACCACCCAGGGTTTGAATATGAACCACAGTCTTTGAACATGCTTCCTTCCATCCTCTCTCACACAACTCTGTAGAGGATGTAACTAGGGTCACAGGATGCTCCCCTGTAAGGTTTACAGCAACTGGAGACCCAAGCCCTGTTCCTCACAATGGCAGTTAGCTCTATAACAACCACACTGATTACATTTTCTTCTCTTTTCCTTCTCCTTTCTGGGAAGTTTTCCACTTGTGTCATTTAACAGATCTATGAGCTCCCAGCTTACACTGACTACCTTCTTGATGTATAGCAACTACAACTCCCTTAATAAGGATAGAAGGCATTCTGTAAACAAAATAACTGTGGGCTAGTTATTTCCCCTTTTATGGACTCCTGTAACTAACAGGAATACTGCTCCCTTTCTGGCTTGACTGGACAATCAGGCCTCTTCCACCTACAGGTGCTATAATTTCACAGGGAAAATTTTATTTCTGGTTCATAAGACCACTGTAATCATAGTAGCTGGTAAACCACCACTGCTAAACCATCACTGCAGATGAAAAAAGGGCCCCTCATTGGAGTCTATGGCATGGGTGATAAGCCTTTATAGGAAAGGAGAAGAGACCTTGAAGACATGTCAGAAAGTCCATTTTTCAAAAACTGCTAAAAGGTAATCAATCAATGCCAGCTGAATGAAGTCTGGTATTATAAATCTAAAGAAATTAAATTTTTTAAATTGCACTGCATCTGGCCTCAAAGTGAAAAAGGTCAGACAACTTCAAAGATGCCGTGAAAGGCAGCTATTCATTACACAAAGATCTCTTGCTTATGTAGCTGACAGATGGATCCTTCACTTAAAGCCCTACAGAAGACATCAAAATCCCTCCTCCACTCCTGTCAGTGATGTGCTAGGATGCTCCAAACAAGGTTATAACCTCCCCTCCACCGGGTCCTAATTTCATTAGCATGGGAGTTCCCAACACCCAGTGTCATTTTTTTTTAAACTCCCCTAGGTGATTCTAATGTGCACCCAGCAAGACTGATTTAACACTAACTACATACCAGGCCTTGCTCTAAGCACTTAGCCTACATACATTGTTATTTAATCCTTACCACCACCATCCACAGAAGGTACTATTAAGATCCCGATTCTACAAAGGCAGAGAGAAGCTAGTGATTTGCTTGGGGTCACACAGCTCAAGGGAGCAGAACCAGGGTGTCCATCCAGATTGTCCTGCTCTAGAGCCTAACTATATAGTCCCTCCTATGCCTACTTTTTTAATTAAAAAATGAGACAGACTAGCTCCCAGGGGCCTGATGAGATGGACAGACAGAAAAAAACTGCCAAATAGGAGGAAAAAAAAAATCATTGTTGGTCACACACACACACACACACACACACACACACACACACACACCTCCATCCACAGAGCAGCATCCCAGGTCTCAAACCTATACTGAAAAAGAGTCTGGCTCTATTGAGAGACACCTACTGTCCACTTGCTCAAGTTCTGCTAGGCATCCAGGAGTTATTTCAACCACCAGTGTTGTCAATATTTGTGACCTGGAGGTGTCATGCTACAAAATACATGCTAGAATAAGCAAGTTCTTCAATTCCTGAGCTCACAAAAGAACAATACTGGAAGATGTGCCATATTGCCAATGGGGGAGAGTATTTGGGATAGAGACCTCCATGTCACATGGGCAATGCTTCCCTTATTCCTAACATCCAGAAGTTAGGAACGGTGTATTCCAAAGGATCTCAAAAATCCCACCCCATTTCTCACTGAATGAATTTCATAAAACCTGTTAATAGGAGATGGGGCAAGGAATGGCCTGGTGCCCAGCATTTCTCTGGGCAGTTTTACACAGTCCAAATAGACATAATAAGGTTTTAACTTTGGATAGAAAGTTCTAAAATAAACTAGGGTATGCCTGCCACAATAATGCAATGGAGAACTCACTGAAACTAATACAAGTCACACAACATCATCTTTTCCATAGCTACAGCAAATATCAACACACGGAGCACTGTGTATTCTTTTCTGAAATTTGTAAGGGAAACCATTGTTGGCCATAAACACTCGTTGTAGTAAGCCGTCTTAAGGGGGACTGCTACAGTGGGCCCTAAGAAAGGTCACCTGGAAATAGGGGATGGTCTTATTTTATCATTCACCCCAAGAGCCCCAAAATGGGGGGAAGTCAGAGCTCCAGATGATAAAAGTCAAAGACAACTAGGAAGCAAAAGCCGAATATGTTAAGACTTTTTTTTTTTTTAGGTTAACTAATCTAGTCTCAAAGCAAGATGAGAAAGACACAAGGATGCCATCCAAGGCAGAAGCTTATGACCTTTTAAGGGACACGGACTGCTTCAGCAATCTAGATCCTCTCATGAGAATGTTTCTGAATGATTCTGATGAAGAAAATACGCTTACAAAGAAAATCAGTTACGCTGAAATGCACATATAAAACTATTTAAGAAGCAAAGATGTTGGGGCGCCTGGGTGGCGCAGTCAGTTAAGCGTCCGACTTCAGCCAGGTCACGATCTCGCGGTTCGTGGGTTCGAGCCCCGCGTCGGGCTCTGGGCTGACAGCTCAGAGCCTGGAGCCTGTTTCCGATTCTGTGTCTCCCTCTCTCTCTGCCCCTCCCCCATTCATGCTCTGTCTCTCTCTGTCCCAAAAATAAATAAACGTGGAAAAAAAAAAAAAAAAGAAAAAAAGAAGCAAAGATGTGATAATAGTGATGTGTGCTTAACACATACATAACAAGACACAGCAGCAGGGCTAACAGCTACTGTAGTTTTCTAAGCAATGATGGGCATAAACGATGGTTTAAACTATTTCCCACAATGTGATACCAAAATCTGATTTCTACTTGCCAAAGCCACAGGTGCTACTGTATGCTGCATGTTTTCATGACTTAAGGAAAAGCCACATTCTGGTTAAAGGTTGTGAAAATAAAGATGTAAATTTTTTTCTCCATCCATCCACATTCACAGAACCCCTGAAGTGCATCCAATGATCTCAGTATTAGGAACCCTGACTCAAAGAATCAGAGTCAGACTCAACAGGACAATTACTCAGACTTGCTAAGTGGTCTGCTAATAGCCCAGGAGCTTCCGGACAAACAGTAGCTCAGTTTTATCCCACTAACAGAATCACTGAAATTCAGAAAATTAAACAGCAATTTACTGACTGGCACACATTAGCAAGATGGGGTATTTCACGTATGCACCACTCCTAGCAATTAAATGCCAAGTCCCATGATTAGTGTTCATAGTAATCTATAAAAGTTCTACTTAACAAGAAAGTCCATCACCACCAAATTACTAACCCACCCACAACAACCAGCCTGGCATTGCAGGAGAAAAAGACCTGTGGGGATTTACACCGTGAGACAATATACAAAAACAGGAAAACCAGGTTGGATATATGGGACAAGTGTATTTTATTATGGTGTTGTTTTCTTGGATGCTCTCCTTATCCTTTTTAAAAGTGTTTAAGGTCCAGCAAGTATAGTCTTCCAATTAACTGGATCAGGCTTCCTAGTTAAGGGTGATACCCAAGGCTTGGCCTCTCCCACGCGCACTGCCTCATACGGTCAGGCCATTCCCCAGCTGTGTGCCCTAAATCAGGGGATACCCATATGAAGATAAATATAATTCAGAGTCCAAAATACATGGACTTAACATTGGGCTATTGCCAGTTTCTCATGGATCCTGGGTAACTGAGACGGTTTTTGTTTTCATGGCTAGGACCTACAACAACAGCTGCAGGAGCGTAATACTTTTTCTAGACTAATAAAATTACCTAAGTCTGCCTCACAGTTTCAGCTCTGGCAGCAGCCAAATTTCCCAGGAAGATGCAAGCCTTGTGTAGCTGTAGAAGAACCAGGAGGGTAGCGCTGGGCTAAGCTGGTAGCATTCAAACCCGACCCAACAGCAAACACTTTGGCTAAATTGTGAATTACAGAGTAATTCCCTATGCATAGAGATCACAACTGTTATTATTTTTAGGAGTCCCACAGAAGTTTGATCAAACCTATGAAGTTCAAGCTTTACACGTGAAGTTATGTGACATGCTACGTATGAACATCAGATTGTTTTCCCTCTAAAATGCAGTGAAAGGTTCAATTAAAGTCCTTAGTAACTCTGCAGTGAAACCTTTGATCGTGGATTCTGTCGCCACTTCTCTTAACACATACCAACAGTATGAAGCATATCTGAGACCTAAGGAACAAAATCACTATTGTGAAGTCACACATGCACATACCTATACATACACAGATAGATCCCTTTTCTTTGAAGCTGGGGGAGGTGGGGTGGGAGGGTGAGTTTCAGATTCTATAGTCTCCAAACTGAGAAGGTTCCTTGTAGTTGCAGCACAGTTGACAAAGTTATTTCCTAAATAGAAGTGTGTGGTCCCTTTAAGGAAAAACATCCCAATTAGAACCCAGTGAAAAACAGCAACACATGTTTCTTGAATGACTCTGAATTAGAAACAGTGGATGTGAAATTGTTCTAGATATAATGAAGATGTTGCACAGATGTACTAACTTTCCGTGGTCTCAGGGAAATATCTTTCTCGTACAGAAAAATATGTGAGTCTACAACAAAGCTGGATATAGCTTTTTAACTATCTGGTCCTTGTTTTTATGCAAACTTCCCAAGCCGACTCCCTTCTGCCTTCTCACAAACCTAATAAAACACATATTTCAATGTATTGATAATTCACTGAAAACCACAAAGCCATTCATCTCTGATTCAGACTTACGACTTTTTAAAATTATCTCAGTACTTAAACCAATACTGTAAATTTGTTACAAACATAAGACCTTTACTCCACAAATCCAACAAAACATCATAAAAATCACAGCCCAAGTGGAGACACAAAAGCACCCTTCAGCAGGCACGGTTAAGTTTTTCCACAGTGAGGGGTCCTGTTTCGTCCTCACAGCAAGAAGGTAGAACTCTCCTTGTTCTCTTTGACACATAATGAGGCTGAGACCGAGAAATTCAGCGGCCTGCCCCAGGCCACCTTCGCTCTGAATACGGACTCCACAAGAACCTTGCTTTGGCACCCTAAACCTTAGATCCCCGGATTAAATGATGTCCAAGATCAGCCTCTATTGCACAGAATGGGGCCTCTAAAGATAGCATTATGAAACACTCCAACGTGTTTGTGATAATCTGGTTTCATTTAAAACTATTATCATAATGTATTCCTCAATATTTCTACTTATACTGCCGAAGGAGAAACTGAATGCTATTATCGCAAACATCCAATTCCAAACCCATCAATCTCAGCTCTTTTCTGTGCACCATTTTCCTCGGAAAAATTATCTGAATACCCACGTCAACAGCTGCCTTCACTCAGGCAGCTCACAAATATGGTTTCCCCATTGTTTTACCTGTGCTGCGGTTCCAGTACTCTATTTCCAACTTGCTGACATCAACCCTGGCAACACAAACTCAAAGTGTCCCAAACTAAACTCACCTTTCTCTTCCCCTGACCTCCAACACCCACTCACCAGACTGGGCTCCAGGTTCCTGTTGATAGCACCACCCCCGCTTAGTCTACCAGACTCAAGCCCCCTACATCCTCATGGCCTCCTTCCTGGTCTGATCAATAGCCAATCAAATTACTAAGTCTCACCAGTTCCAGCCCCTCTCCACTCCCACAATTCTGGCGAGGTCTTCACTATATCCCCCCCACTGGACTACTTGGGGAGCCTGCAGCCTAATTTTTCTAATTTCAGGTCAGTTAAAGTGCATCAAAATCCCCTCTAGGGCTTGCTAATAAGGCAAATTGTGGAGTCCCACTGCCACTGATTTTTAGGTCTGGTTTGAAGCTGAGACATTATATTTCTAGTAAGTCTGAGCTTGTGAAGACTCTGCTCCTCAAGGTCCAACGCCTGGGAACCACTGCCTTAGACTCTCCTGACTCCCTTCCCATCTCACATCAATCCTTCCCCAATTTTTTCTTCATGGACCAGCAAAAGCCTTTTTAAATCTGAAACTGTAGGCTTCTGATAACTAAGTGGGTACAATAGGAGCTACTATTCACCGAGGACCCACTATGCTTTAGGTTACCTCTGTTATATTCTAGTTGAAACAACCCTACAAAATACAGCATTGCCTCCAAAGTTACAGGGCAACTTTGTTTAAAAAAAAAAAAAAAAGAGAGAGAGACTTTGAAATGTTAAGCAATTTTTAAATTCTACAATGACAAATTGGTTTTATGTATTTATTAAAGGGGACACTCTCCTTAGAAAAACTTTTGTTATCAAAATTTGATGCAAAAGGGAGAAGGATGATGGAAAACAAAAAGTATTTCCCTCTCAGGACAGGGCAAAAGGAGAGACCTATGAGGATACAAAGTATAGAACCTCCTCTCCTTGATTTGGAGTTTGCTTTAGTATACCACAACCTATGTTCAAATCCATCCTCCCAAGATCAATTTAACTAAATAAAAAATGTCAATAGACTCTGTTTAATTCACCTGCCTCAGGGTGCCTGGGTGGCTCAGTCGGTTAGGTGACCGACTTCAGCTCAGGTCATGATCTCCTGGTTTGTGGGTTCAAGCCTTACATCAGGCTCTGTGCTGAACACTTGCTGGGAGCCTGAAGACTGCTTCAGATTCTGTGTCTCCTTCTCTCTGCCCCTTCCCTGCTTGTGCTCTGT
Source organism: Prionailurus viverrinus (assembly GCF_022837055.1). Taxonomy (NCBI): domain Eukaryota; kingdom Metazoa; phylum Chordata; class Mammalia; order Carnivora; family Felidae; genus Prionailurus; species Prionailurus viverrinus. Next base: position 68,453,512 of record NC_062568.1, read on the forward strand.
CTCACTCTGTCTCTCAAAAATAAATTAATGTAAATCAATCAATCAATCAATAATTCACCTGCCTCTACTTACATACGTACTCTCTCTGGTTTTTGTACCCTCACCTGTTCTAACACAGCTAAGCTTGAATAACTAGATCTATGTATGCTATCCTTATCCACAAAGTCTTTACTTGAAAGGGCTTTTTCTGCCTACATTATGACCAGCATGTGAATGAGTCAAACAACATGACCAGAGATTCAGAAGAATCTACATTTTCACATGCTGTTATGTAAAAACAAAGATAAAAGCTCCAAGGCTCCACAAGAGATTCATTTCAAACCAACAGGCACCTGCAGATTGAAAGTGAGGAGACGGAGAAATATTTATCATGCAAATGGATATCAAAAGAGAACTGGAGTAGCAATACATATATGGGACAAAATGGACTTTAAAGCAAAGACTGTATTTAAAGACAAAGAATAACACTATATAATAATAAAGGAGACAATCTAACAAGAAGATGTAATGACTATTAATATTTATTTACCCAAATGGGAGCACCCAAATACATTAAACAGTTAATAACAAACATAAAGGAACTAATGGATCAAAATACAATAATAGAAGGGGACCGTAACATCCAGGACAGATCATCTGAGCAGAAAATTAACAAGGAAACAACGGCTTTGAATGACACACTGGACCAGATGGACTTAAGAGGTATATTCAGAACATTTCATCCTAAAACAGCAGAATACACATTATTTTCAAGTGCACATGGACCATTCTCCAGAATAGAACACCTACTAGCCGACAAAATAAACCTCAACAAATTCAAGATCAAAATCATACCATGAGTACTTTCTGACCACAATACTATGAAACTAGAAGTCAACCACAAGAAAAAACCTGGAAAGACCACAAATACATGGTGGTTAAACAACACGTTACTAAAAATGGATCAACCAGGAAATAAAATTTAAAAAGTACATGGAAACAAATGAAAATTAAGATGGCCCAAAATCCCTGGGATGCAGCAAAAGCAGTTCTAGGAGGGAAGTTTATAGCAATACAGGCCTACCTCAAGAATTAAAAAAAAAAAAGTCTCAAATAACCTAACCTTACACATAAAGGAGCTAGAAAAAGAACAAACAAAACCTAAAGCTAGCAACAGGAAGCAACTAATAAATATTAGAGCAAAATAAACAATATAGAAACTAAAAAAGGACAATACAACAGGTCAATGAAACCGGGAGCTAGTTCTTCGGGGGAAAAAAAATTCAATAAAACTAATAAAACCTCTAGGCAGACTCACCAAGAAAACAAAGATAAAGTACTCAATAAAATCACAAATGAGAGAAGAGAAATAACTGCCAACACCACAGAAATACCAATAATCATAAGTGTATTATTCAAAATTATATGTCAACAGGTTGGATAACCTAGAAGAAATAGATCAATTCCTAGAAACATACAAACTACCAAAACTGAAACAAGAAGAAAAAAAAACTTGAACAGAATGATGACCAGCAAAGAAATTTAATTTTTTAATTGAAAAAATTCCCAGATGACTTCATGGCAAATTCCACCGAACATTTAAAGAAGAGTTAATACCTATTCTCAAACTACATTAAAAAAAACAGAAAGGGAAGGAACACTTCCAAATTCATTCTATGAGGGCAGCATTATTCTGATACCAAAACCAGATAAAAAGTCCACCAAAAAAGAACTATAGGCAGTGTCCCTGATGAACATAAATGAAAAAATTCTCAATAAAATACTAACAAACTGAATTCAACAGTACATTTAAAAAAAAAAAAAATCATTCACCACAACCAAGTGGGATTTACTCCTGGGTTGCAAGGATGGTTCAATATTCTCAAATCAACGTGATACACCACATTAGTAAAAGAAAGGATAAGAACCATGTGATCATTTCAACAGATGTAGAAAAAGCATTTGACCAAGTACAACATCCATTTGTGCTAAAAACCCTCAAAGTAGGTTTAGAGGGAACATACCTCAACATAATAAAGGCCATATATGAAAAAAAGCATAGCTAACATCATCCTAAAGGGGGGAAAACAGAGCTTTTCTCCTAAAGTCAGAAACAAAACAAGGATGTCCACTCTCACCACTTCGATTCAACATACTAGTAGAAGTCCTGGCCACAACAGTCAGACAACAAAAAGAAGTAAAAGGATGGGGTGCCTGGGTGGCTCAGTCGGTTAAGCGGCCGACTTCGGCTCAGGTCATGATCTCACGGTCCGTGAGTTCAAGCCCCACGTTGGGCTCTGTGCTGACAGCTCAGAGCCTGGAGCCTGTTTCAGAGTCTGTGTCTCCCTCTCTCTCTGACCCTCCCCCATTCATGCTCTGTCTCTCTCTGTCTCAAAAATAAAATAAACGTTAAAAAAAAAAAAAGAAGTAAAAGGAAACCAAATCAATACGGAAGAAGTAAAACTTTTAACTATTTGCAGATTACAGGATATTGTATACACGAAACCTAAAAGACTCCATCAAAAAACTGCTAGAACCAATAAACAAATTCAGTAAAGTCTCAGGGTACAAAGTCAATGTACAGAAATCTGTTGCATTTCTATACATTAAAAATGAAGAAGAGTAAGGAATCAATCCCATATACAATTGCTCAAAAAAAACCAATACGATACCTAGGAATAAACCTAACCAAAGTGGTGAAAAAACCTATACTCCGGAAAGTATAAAATACTGATGAAAAAAACTGAAGACAAGGTGAAAAAAATGGAAAGATGTTCCATGCTCAAGGACTGGCTGGCTCAGCAGGTAGAGCATGCAACTCTTTATCTCAGGGTTGTTAAGAGCCCCCACTTGGGTGTAGAGATTACTTACAATCTTAAAACAAAAACAAAACAAACCCCCCCCCCCAAAGTTGTAGTAATCAAAACAGTATGGTACTGGCACAAAAACAGACACACAGATAAATAGAACAGAGTAGAAAATCCAGAAATAAACCCAAAATTATATGGTCAATCTTCAACAAAGCAGGAAAGAATATCCAATCGGATAAAGAAAGTCTCTTCATCAAAAGGTGCTGGGAAAACTGGATACCAACATGGTAGACAATGAAATTGGACCAGTTTCTTACCCCATACACAAAAATAAATTCAAAATGGATTAAAGATCTAAATGCGAGACCTGAAACCATAAAAATCTTCAAAGAACACAGACTTAAGTAACCTCCTTGACATCAGCCCTAGCAACTTCTTTTTCGATAGGTCTCATGAGGCAAGAAAAACAAAAGCAAAAATAAACTAATGGGTTTACATCAAAATGAAAAGCTTCTGCACAGCGAAGGAAACAACAAAAATAAAAGGCAACTACAGAATGAGAGAAGATATTTGCAAATGACTTAACACAATACAGGGTTAGTATCCAAAATATATAAAGAACTTCTACAACTCAACACACAAAAAACAAATAATCCAGTTAAGAAATGGGAAGAAGACAGGGTGCCTGGGTGGCTCAGTCAGTTAAACATCCGACTCTTGGTTTTGGCTCAGGTCACATTTCGCAGTTTCATGAATCTGAGCCCTGCATCATCAGGTTCTGTGCTGGCGGCACAGAGCTTGCTTAGGATTCTCTCTCTCTCCCCTTCTCTCTCTACCCCTCCCCAACTTGTGCTGTCTCAGTCTCTATCAAATAAATAAAAGAACAAACAAACAAACAAAAACAAAAAAAGGAATGGGCAGAAGACATAAATAGACATTTCTCCAAAGAAGACATACAGATGGCCAACCCATGAAAGAATGCTCATCATCACTTATCAGGGAAATGTAAATCAATAAGCTATCACCTCACACCCATCAGAATGGCTAAAATCAACAACACAAGAAACAACAGGTGTTGGCAAGGATGTGGAGATAAAGGAACCCTAGTGCACTATTGGTAGGAATGCAAACTGGTGTTGATACTGTGGAAAACAATATGGAGGTTCCTCAAAACTTTTAAAATGTAACTACCTTATGATCCAGCAATTGCACTACTGGCTATTTACTCAAAGAGTAGAAAAACACTAATTCAAAGGGATACACACACACCTATGTTTATATCAACATTATCAACAATAGCCAAATTATAACTGATGAGTGGATAAAGAAGATGAGGTTATGTATACATATATATATATGTATATATACATACACCTACATACGTATATGTATATACATACAACAGAATATTACTCAACCATAAAAAAGAATGAAATCTTGCCATCTGCAACAACATGGAGCTAGATATTAAAATGCTAAGCGAAGTAAGTCAGAGAAAAGGCAAATATCTATGATTTCACTCATATGTGGAATTTAAGAAACAAAAATGAGCAAAGGAAAAAAATGAGAGAGACAAACCAAGAAACAGACTCTTAATTATAGATAACTGATGGTTACCAGAGGGGAAGTGGGCAGGGAGGGGTGAAAGAGATGATGAGGATTAAGGAGTGCACTGGTAATGATGAGCACCAACCAGTGTATGGAAGTGTTGAATCACTATATTGTACACTTGAAACTAATATAAATACTGTATGCTAACTAAATGTAATTATAAAGTAAAAACTTAAAGAGAGGCTCATCTGAGCAGTCAATTATTGACATCCACAACTGATCATTTCCCCCAAAACGCACCCAAATTTTAGAGCACTTTTTCTTCTGCTATCCCACCTGTTTCTCATAAGAACTCTGGGAGGATAAGCAGCATGATCCCACCATCCTAACCTCGGCTACCTAGCTAATGCACATCTAAGAACCAGGAACTGAACCCAGATAAAGCCACAGAAGACATGGTCCATGGCTTTGCCATTAAGAATCTTGTCTTTAGCAGTGCCTGGGTGGCTCAGTTGGTTAAGTGTCTAACTCTTGATTTCGGCTCAGGTAATGATCTCACCGTTCTTGGGATCAAGCCCTGTGTCGGGCTCTGCACTCACAGCACAGATCCTTCTTGGGATTCTCTCTCTCCTACTCTCTCTGCCCCTTCCTCGTTTGTGTGTGCACTCTCTCTCTCAGGATAAATGAATAAACACTTTTTTAGAAAGTCCCCATTTAAAAAAAAATCTTGCCTTTAGCACCTACTATTATGAAAAAAATATAGGACACACAAATTTGAATAACACCCAGTTCCTCAACAAAGTCAACCTACCAACCAGAGGTCTACAATGGCACGGTGGCATTATGGGAACACAGCAAGACAGAGTGACATGGTGTTAAAGGCTTTGGAGTCAGGCAGACCAACCCACAGGTTTAAAATCCCCCCATCCCAACCCCACCATGCTTTACTTGCCCTGTGATCCTAGGCCAGTAATTTAATCTCTCTGAACCTTAGAGTCCTCATTTATAACAGAGATAATATGCCACGGAATAGTTGTGAAAATTAGAAATAACATGACAACATATGTAGGCCTACGCTGAGCATAAAATGTGTATTATATAAATGGTCACAATTGTCTCATGTTATTCTATCTGCTTATATAAACCAAACTGCAACTTTTTTTTTTTTCAACGTTTATTTATTTTTGGGACAGAGAGAGACAGAGCATGAACGGGGGAGGGGCAGAGAGAGAGGGAGACACAGAATCGGAAACAGGCTCCAGGCTCTGAGCCATCAGCCCAGAGCCCGACGCGGGGCTCGAACTCACGGACCTCGAGATCGTGACCTGGCTGAAGTCGGACGCTTAACCGAATGCGCCACCCAGACGTCCCCAAACTGCAACTTTTAATACCTATAATATTTAAATGTCAGTGGACTGGCCTTTTCCTTTATTATTTAGGTTATTAAAGTGATAGAACTTAATTGCAAATAAAGATATGGGCTGACTGAGGGAGGATGAAGGATGAGTCACATTTCTGGCTTGAATAGTGCCAATGACCAATGTGGGAAAAGCAGACAGAAGCCTAGAGATGAGGTGCCTTGTAGAGGCAGGGGAGGGGGCAGGGATGCAAATGTCAGAAATGGTGCAAAAGGGGCACCTAGGTGGCTCAGTCAGTTGATCATCCGACTTCAGCTCAGGGCATGATCTTACAGTTCATGAGTTCGAGCCCTTCATTGGGCTCGCTGCTGTCAGTGCAGAGCCACCTTCGGATCCTCTGCCCCCACTCCTGCCCCTCCTCCACTCGTGCTCTCTCAAAACTAAAGAAGTCAGTAGTATCAAGTGCTACAGAAAAGTCACGCCAAGAGTCCTAGCAGAGGTCATTTGTAACCTTAACAAGAGCAGTTTCCATGAAGTTGAGGAAATAAAAAACAGATAATAGGCCATCTGTGAAGTCCTACTAAACAGTAAGATTCTTTGATCTTGAAAAGAAACCTATTCTCTGTCAAATCAATTAAACTATTAAAACCTCAAGTAACAAGTTGCAAGGTTTTCTTCCAGAGAAAGGGAATTTGCAAAAAAGACATAGTTAAAAAACATTTAACTTGATCTTTGCTATTAAGCTCCTATCTACTTCCTGAAGATGGTCCCAGGGAAGGAATAAAGAAAAATTAGCTAATTCTCTACCACCAAGAAACGTCCCGGAAGGGGAAAAAAATGTATACCTTACTAAATAAATTTCCTGTCAAATAAATCTCTAAGGGCAATATATTTAAATTGCTATTTCAATATTACTTTGAAAAAGGTGTCACCACAGGTCAAAAAGCTTTGGTTTCAATATGCAAATCTCTACATACTTTGGGTGAAATTCCATTTAAGCAGATTCCCACCTGGATTTCTAAATAAGCCCTAACTCTTATTAAATTTAGAAAATTGTTCTTCAATGTCATTTTTTTCTCGTTCTTTGTACACTTACAACCATAGAAAGTGTTGTCTCCCAGGCAATTTTAACTTAAAGTTATAAAATGGTTCTACAATACAAATTATGGCACAACAAGGGAATGTTTGGCTTGGCTGTATAAACTGGTTAAACTAGTTAGTAGACTTCAAAAATAATTCCCCCAAACATCTTCTCAGCCTAAGAAAGAACTTCTTTGTTTTTAAGTCTACTCCACATACAAATATTTTTCAAGAAGTTATACACTATCACCTCTTGAGGAGCTTTTAAAAAAACAAACATAAATAGTAAGGACTCCCTCCCCATCCCCAAAATTCTAGCTTAGCACACCTTGGCAGGGGGGGGGGGGGGTAGTCCCGGTATTCTAATTTCTAAAGCTTCATGTTAGATTCTGATGTGTATTCCCCAGCCATGCTCCTTCTGACAAGCTTTACTTTTTGTCAGGATCCCCCAAAGTTTTAGGGGAAATGTGACCACTGTGTTCTTCATGGAAGAGTGAGGCATGGCAGGAGGGGTGAGTACAGGATATGAAATCCTGCCAGCAAGCCACACAAGACAGATGGCATAGTGCACCTGCACGTTGCATGCACGTTTTGAGAATTCACGGAAGTTTGGAGGCAGCTTTAACCTTGACCCTCATCTCCTATGGGGGCCCCTTCCACCACTCAGAGAAGGGAAGGAATATGGAGTGGTCTTCAGAACCCTCAGTCAACCACTCTGTCCTGGACCTCCTAGGGATTCCTGCTCCATGGTCTCAACTGTGAGCAGTGGAGGATAAATAACAGCCCTCCAAGCTGGGCTCACTTAAGATGGGATTGAAGATTCTGTTCTCAGCCAACTCTCTTCTTAAAGGAAAGAGCGAATATTTGAGCCCTACTAACTGCTACACATTAGAGATAGGGAATATAACAATGTGAACAGAAGTTTTATATATATATATATATATATATATATATATACATACATACATATATGTATATATATATACACACATACATATATGTATATATATATATGTATGTATTTTTTTTTTATCATTTGTTTATTTTTGAGAGAGAGATTGAAAGAGAGTAAGAGAGGAGCAGAGAGAGAAGGAGACAGAGGATCCAAAGCAGGCTCTGTGCTGACAGCAGAGAGCCTAACACGGGGCTTGAAATCACAAAGATTTCATGCAAGATCATGCCCTGAGCCAACGTCAGACGCTTAACTGACTGAGCCACCCAGGTGCCCCTGAAAAGAACAAAAGTTTTAGCCATCGGGAGCCTCCAGCCTCACCAAAACCCTTGAGGTAGGTATTTTTGTTTCAAAATTTACATATAGAACTGCAGTACAGGAAAACCATAGTACAGAAGTTTCTAAAGGAACACAACTAAACAATCCTCCTTAAAACCCAGGAAAGAGAAGAGACACAACTCAGAATAACTTAACAGGACTTCTGTATTTGCAAACTGTCAGCCCTAAGGTATTAAGCTATTCACACAACACATACTAAATGTTTTCACTGGAAGAGTACCATGCTAGGAACCATAAAGAGAGACCCAAAAACTCAGAAAAGTTCTGGAAAAAAATGTATTGAAGCATCCTTATTAACAAGAGTGTTTTCACCTAATAATTAAGACACCAATTTTAAAAATTTCTTCTTAAATTTGACTAAAAACCCAATTTACTTCCAAAGTCCTCAAAATTTTCAGAGAATAACCAATCTTGGAAAAGGTGGTCTGTCAGAGGATGGGTTTTCCATGGATCTCACTCACCTTGCCTCACCCTAGACTCCACTTGTTTGCAACAGAAAGAAGCTGGCTCACTCGGGGTGCACCCAGAAAGTTCCTCGGGACAAGTCAACCACAGAAAGCTAGAAAGAGAACTGGAAAAAAGACAACATGTGAGCACATTCACCCTAGGAGATGAGAAGCAAAGAGTTTATAAAACCAGCCACAACTTCCCTGAAACTCCCGACCAAGCCATGAAAAGAGACGTCAACCCATATACATACTCTTAACAGAGGGGAAAGCAGGTTGAGGGGATGGCAAAACTGAGAAAATTTGTTCTTTCTTCTGATGCCCTCTATCCAAGCTGACCGGGGACATTTACTGAAAGTTCCTTGTCTTGAGCAAGGTACTGAAGTATCTGTTTACTTCTCCTAGCTCAGGTTTTAAGTGAGGCTAATCGGTTTGCAACCCAGTACACAAAGACATGTTTCAAAGGTTTGAGATAAGGAGCCCAGAACCTCTCTAAAACACTCAGGGTGCTGAAGTTCCGACACTTCCTGCCTCACTCCTCACAGGTCCCAGCTCTGGACACAGCTCACTCTGAACACACTGCTCAATTTCACACCTCTGCTCTCCCGGGTCCCTCATCCTGAAGCACCTCTCTTGCACTTTGGAAATTAGTCATCCTCCACACACAGCTCAAACACCCCCATTGCATGCCCTGCCCCACCCCTACAGCATCCCACCAGCCCCTCCTCTGAGCTCAAAAAGCCTCTCAGGGATCTGAGTTCTAGCATCTGTTTCCTTCTGCCTTGACCTCCCCTCCTACCAGTCTCCCCAGAGCTGGTGTTACCTGTCACCCCCTATCCCAACCTCCTGTTCTTGTCACAAGAAGATGCCGACCACAGGCTTGTTGAAAGAAGAACTCCAATAAGAGGTTCCCCATGACTGACTCAGTCTCTTTCCCTGGGAAATGCTCTTCTACAAGGGTGCTATCCATGCTCAACCACACCAGCCATCAGGCTCAGTCCAAGTCAATGCCTTCCAGGCTTCACTGCCTAATAGGACAGAATCATGTGTAGTCACGTTTAGGCCAACAAAAGCACCTTGGCAGGGCAGCAGAATATAATAGGTTTGTGCATGCAAAGGCTGGGTGGAGGCCTTTTCTCCCCTTTAAGTCTGTTTAATGAGGAGCTCTAAAAGACATGCCCCCCTTGCCCACCAGGACTTCAAAGTTGAGAACGGAGCACAGGAGCCTTTCTCTAGGAGGAAACCAGAGACAGAGGCAGGGCACAGGTTCATGTCTTCCTCCGCTTCAGAGACAACAGAGATCTCACTGAAGCAGAACGTGGAAGAGAAACCTACACGAACCAGGTGATAGCGCTTGGGTCAGATGTTTCCTCCAAAAGAGTCTCATCTCACGTCCAGTGACAGCCAACAAATGCTACCAAGTCTTCCAGGCACCCCAGACCTTTCTTCCACCAGGTTGCTGACCTCACTTGTAGTATTTAAGCATTCACTGCAGGACAGCACCACCTGGTGAACAGCAGCTCAAATATCTCAGGGCGTCTTCCTATTATTTGCCCATAATAGGGATCACCTGCCTCTTTATGGAGGGTTCTGGCAGCTAGGGAGGGAATCCATCTCACAGCTGGTGTGAGTACTTCAGCCAACCTCCTTTCTTAAAACACACCTCAGCAGAAAAGGCAGGCTTCTCATCTGTCCCAACCACACCGACACACAAGTATAAAAGAATATCCATCACAGCCCAGACATGCCGGCTGTCAGGCAGACCTGCCCAGAGGACCCAAAGATGTGTGGGCACCCTTAAAATTACATCTGTAACAGGTTATGCACACACTTTCCCTCTGGCCCCTTCTCCACCTAGAACAACCCATCTGTTACACAACTTCTGTTAAGGACAGGGGGAAATGCCCTTTCTAAGTTCAAGACCACAAAGGCACCACTATAAATTATGGAGTTACAGTGGTCCCAAAGGGAGGCGGCTTCCGGCGAGAAGGAGGACTGTCCCTATAGTCTGTTTTTGTGGTGATGAGATCACAGAGTTTAGATTCTGTATTTGGCCCTACATGGGTTTTCAGGGCCATGTTCAGTAATTACAGAAAGGAAAAAGGGAGGTCAATGAGACCAGAGGAACTCTGAGTGGTGTTTGAGAAGTTACTTATAACTGCAGTTACATCACTCACCTACCCAAACTCAGAACAGACCCTATGCCTGGACTTTTCACCTTTTGTCCTTCAGAATCTGTATTAGATTAAAGTGGAACTGTCTACTTTTTACTTGTTTTTGTTTCATTATTCCTCCATTCAAAGGGATCCATTCATTTTCAATGCATAATCTGAAATTTGGGCCCAAGAAAGTTTTGAAAACCAAGCATTATGTGATAAAATATTCTCACGTAAAATCCAAAAGACCACAAAGTACACTTATTGGGAAAAATTTTATGGAACATAAAACATGGGAGTTTAGAGCCCAGGTGAATGATAACCCTCAACTGCCAATCATTAGTTTTTACTTTGCAGATCTAATCTCCAATTGGCTCCTAAAAAAAAAAAATCAAACAAAAATAAAACAAACAAGGGGCGCCTGGGTGGCGCAGTCGGTTAAGCGTCCGACTTCAGCCAGGTCACGATCTCGCGGTCCGTGAGTTCGAGCCCCGCGTCAGGCTCTGGGCGGATGGCTCGGAGCCTGGAGCCTGTTTCCGATTCTGTGTCTCCCTCTCTCTCTGCCCCTCCCCCGTTCATGCTCTGTCTCTCTCTGTCCCAAAAATAAATAAAAACGTTGAAAAAAATAAATAAATAAAAAATAAAACAAACAATAAAACTTAAAATGCTTTTAAGAATTTTTAGGGTTTACTTCCTGCCAAACTTTCTTACTCGCTTTCAAGGATGAACAAAGAGACTCCCAAGTTGTTCATCCAATAGAAGTTAAGTATTCATCAAAAATTTTTTTTTTTACCTCTCAAGTTTCTCCCCCAACGCTAGCAGTGGGCCTCTTCAGCCGACAAAACAAGGACTACTGTATGTGTTCATGGACTAAAGTGTGTGGCCACTCGTTCGTGTGACAGTCCACCAGCCCTGGTTGTACAGGGTTCTGCAGCCCCGAATGCTGCTCCATTAGAACATGAGGCCCAGAGAGGTGATGAAGGTCACAGCCTGCTGGGTCTGAGAGTTCACAGAGGTGCAAGTCACAATCAGCTAGCTGCATGGACAGAATGGAAAACAATACCACAGAAATGCTAAAGCAAGGAAAAGAATGTTCTCGGGTTTTTTTGTTTTGTTTCATTTTGAATGCTGGTGCTTAATAGAAAGCAGGCTTATATAAAGGAGGAAGACAGGGGGAAGGACAACCTGGGGACTCGACATGCATTTGAAACACGAGCAGCAAAAAGCATTATTTTAAAATACTACCTATGTTCATGCTAAATCCTGCAGCTTCCATTTTCCTTAAGACACATGTACAGCTAATATCATTACATCTAACTTACAGTGAGGTGGCCACCAGATCAGAATCTCCTGGCAAGCTTTAAAAGTTCTGACGCCCGGAAGAATGGAAACGGAATCTCCGGGGATGAGGCTCAACTGTTGATACTCCATAAAGCTGACCAGCTGACCTTAATGTATAGCCAGGACTGTGAACCTCCGCCCCTGCCCTATCCCCAGAGTGTTTTCTTTTTTCTTGAAGGTATGGGGGCAGCAGTAAATATTTATGCCTAAAATAAGGGGTAGCAGGACAAACAAATGGACCGGGGAGAGGGCTGGAGGAAGCTGAAATGAGTAACAACTTACAGCTGGTGATCACTAAAGTGAGTGCAAGGTGTGCCTGCAGGGAACACTCCCTCAGGGAGAAAACATGGGGGGCGGGGGGGAAGCCTGGGTCATTCCCCAAGTACGCTCTGGATGGCCCTGCCACGGGGATGACAAGAGGTAACAATTCAAAGCTCATCTGTAAAGAACATCCCTAGGTTAAGCGTCTGCTATGTAAGAAGTGATTATATAACATGATGGTTTTCATATGTGAAGAATCAACTAAACTGTATTTACCGCTATGATTTCTCCTGGTCCTTTTGCTAACAGTATTAACAGGTTTGTTGTTTTTCTTTAACTGATGATGCTTATTTCCTTGCTCACCAAATCTAACAAAGCACATACTCATTAAGAGATAACGCCTGGAGTTATAGCACCCAAAAAACAGATCTTCCCTAGACAGAAAACCAGCTGGCTCATAAGGGGCTGAACCCAGATGTGATTTCAATTAGCATCATTATGTTCTATGACGTGACAGTGACTGGCTAGGGAGGAGAACGTGGGTATCAGGGTGAAGGGTGAGGATGGCAGGAACACTGTCTCCAGTTGAGGAGCTTATTCTCACGTCCATGTTCTTTAATTCTTAGGCCAACCTGCTCTCCATTCATCCTTCTGAAATAGTGACAAAAATCAGGCAGCCCAGCTTGGATGCCTCCTTCCCAATTCCTGTGTCTCATGGAGGAATTAATCAGCTTTGCCTAATTCATCCTTGACCAATATTTCCTAAAATATGTCCTGCAGGCCAGTGTACCTGAATGATCTGGGCCATCCCTGGAGACCACCCCAGACCACATAAGAAGGGGATCATACTATCTGGAGTAGTGCCCAAAAGTCTACATTTTAATCAACCACGCAGACACAACAGTGAACCAAAAACTCTCCTCCGTTTCTCCTTTGAAATGGGTTTACCAGATGTGCTGCTAAACCTCTCCATAACCTCTGCCACTTCCTCACTGGGGTTACATTCTCCCAGTGTAGCTGTTTTCTCCAATGTCACTGCATGGCCACTTTCTCAGATACCGCTTGGACCCCAGCACAGCCAGCTCAAAGTTCCTGACTCAAGTCACACCCGACGCAAAACTTCTCTAGTACTTTCACTTTAGGATTTCGGGTCTGTTAGTTCTCTCTCCCAACTACACATTCAGCTTCTTGAAGGCAAGCTCCACATAATCCCTCAGTATCTTCCACAGAGATCAGTCTATCTTAGGTTTCAAGAATAATGGTTGACAGACCAATGGTTGACAGACCAAACGCTTGCCTCAGCCCTGGGTTTTTCCTTCATTCACCTTCTCATTTTCCCTGAGAAAAATTCATTCTCTCCTCTCCATAATAAAATTGCTTCAGGCACAGGTGGGGGGAAAATTTTACACACTATTGGGGGTAGTAGGAAAGGGACAGAAGTCATAAGCTAACAACCTCAACTATCCAGCAAACAGCTACAAACCAAAATTTAGTCTTTGCTGCTGCCAAAATCTGTGAATAAATTCACACACAGCTCAAAAGAGAACTCCCTAGCCTCTCTCCACCTTGATCCAGCACCTTTTTCGCAGGCCCTCCTGAGAGCTATTTTACTCCTCTTTTAGATAGGATTCTAACAGGAGGAAAATATTTGGTTTCCCCAACCACTGTAAATCAAGAGGGTGGTTGGTGACTGCTAGATCAAGGCATAATGACAGCCCTGAGCAATTATGACTGACAGGAGACAACTTATAAAATCCCAAATAGTAGATTATAATTTAAATATAGTTATAGTTTAAATAGCCTTTCAATCCCCAAAAGTGTCCAAGGACACCAAAACAAGGCATTCCAAAACAGCACAATCAGTGGCCCTGAAAGATTATGCTGGGCACTAGGAAAAGGTTATTTCACTTTTAGTGGGTCTACAAGACACTCTGTCGAGGAGAGAAGATGCTCACATGGTCACCCTCTGTCCCTAAGACCCATGTGTTCTCAAAAATAAGAACGGGCACTGTATCCAACTGCAATGCACTGTCTCTATGCGGTCTCCAACAGCACTGAACACCAGGACAGACTTTCAGAGGCAGGAACACAACCCTCAGCATTGCCATTCTGATCAGAAACCTTCCATCTGGCTACTCCCATACTCTCCACACACTAGTCACTTCTCATCTACCTTTTCTTGTATTTGTAAGCTAAGACCCTTACCAGATTTAAGCATCCTTGAACAGGGGAGTCTGGGTAGCTCAGTTGGCTGAGTGACCAACTTCAGCTCAGGTTATGATCTCATGGTCCATGGGTTCAAGCCCCGCATTGGGCTCTGTGCTCACAGCTCAGAGCCTGGAGTCTGCTTTGGATTCTGTGTGTGTGTCTCTCTCTCTCCCCCTCCCCACTTGTGCACTCACGTTCTCTCTCTCTCTCAAAAATAAACAAGTCTTAAAAATTAAAAAAAATAAACATCCTCGAGCACAGGAACACCATGTATGGACACCATGCCCCCCACCTCTGCATCTCACAGCTGATGCCTCCTGACCCTGTGTCGGTTCACTTAATCTAGAAGCCCTATAGGCCAGATAATCTTAAGGAAAGAGGGATTTAAATTTAAGTAAGTGTGTTTTAAGATAGCCCAAGCATCTCTTCCTTTTTTTTTTTTTTAATTTTAATTCCAGTATAGGTAACATAAGCCCTAGCATTTCTACGGTCTTTAAAGATACAGATTTTCCTGCTCTCTTAAGGAGCTAAAAAATAAAAGTTTAAATGTTAGGATTCAACAATGGGACAAGCTTTGGTTTATCTTGGAATCTAATCCATATGGGATATGGAGCCAAGGAATAAATTCTGCACCACTGCATGTACCTATCTGAACCACAAAGGTGAGGGTGAGTTTTTCCTTCATCTAAAAGCAACCCAACCTCAAATGGCTTCAATTAGTTATCTATTCAGAACTGATCACTGGGTAACTTCCCATTTTTGTTTTGATAAGTAATAGCACTCACAAGTACTGATTTGTTTTGGGATTACTAAAGAGAGTACTTTAATGAACTTATTTTGTAGTTCTATAAATGAAAGGTTATGATTTACACTTTGTTCAAGGAATTTTTTTATCTAAAGTTAACTATCTACACTTAACTCTAAACTGAGTTAAAAACTAAATCTATTTGCAGATTCACAAAAGCAATTCTCAGTTTTGTTTCAGGCTCATTGTTGAATATGTCCCTTATACTCAGACCCATTCATTGTACAAACAGGCTACAATGACCTACCAGGGTACTGACGATCTATTTTAGGAGGGTGGAGGTCAAGGTTGTCAGGACATCCAGGCCTAGTCTGCTGTTTTCAGCTTCTACAGCCCTTCCTTCCCACAGCTGAAGCCTCTTGACCCTTGCCCCACCCTCCCTGGCTGGCTCAACCCAGCGGGAATTTCTAGAATAGAGATTTAAACAGTTTGGGCCAAGTTGCTTTTGCTGCTTAACAGGCCCTGACCTTGTGTCTAGTGACTCGACTTCTTTCTCCCACATTCCACAGGCCTAACTCACCCTCTAGCTCAGTTCTGATAAACTGCAAGACTCTGGGGGCTGAGGTGCTTCCTTGCTCTTGGCAATCATCCAGGGAACCAGAGGTCTTCTCTGAACCCATGGGGGGGGGGGGGGGGGGCATGAGTACCCATGTCAGGAGACTCTGATGTTCTGGGCCACTCTA
Source organism: Prionailurus viverrinus (assembly GCF_022837055.1). Taxonomy (NCBI): domain Eukaryota; kingdom Metazoa; phylum Chordata; class Mammalia; order Carnivora; family Felidae; genus Prionailurus; species Prionailurus viverrinus. The sequence continues at coordinate 68,469,481 of NC_062568.1, forward strand.
GACCACTGTCTCCCAGACCACTAGCACTAAAGACCCCTGTTCTTTCCTCCTGGTACACTAGACTTCCTCCCAGCTGCACAGTAGGTCTGTTGCCCCCACTACATGTCCCCCACCACTAGGCGTGGAGTTTCAGGCCCAAACCGGGCCTCAGAAGTAAATTACTCGGATCACACAAAGCTGAGGGTCCCCTGGCCAGAACACAAATAAGTCACAAGATCTGGATCTTAACCTATCAGAAATTAAAATCCCAGCAACAAAACATCAACAAAGCAAGAGAAAACAGAACATGTCTTTTTCTATTAAAATATAGAATAAATGCGTAAAAATGCCCCCATGCTGACTACGGGTATGCTGAAGCCATAATACCTTCATTCACTAATTCTAAGGTGAAACCTGAGGAAAATCAGAGAAATGGCAGCAAACTGCATCTTCCCTGGATGGAAGGGAGCAAAAAGGCTTCTACAAACCACTCCAAAGCTAACACCGGTGGCTACTAAAATTACAAATACAAAAACAATGAGGTAGGTCTTCTCTCCACAGAAATCAAGTCCTGTTCTAAAACCCTGTTAACAAGGCTAAATTTATATATACATTTTTATCAACATCTTAAAAAAAAAATCAGACATTAAAAACTCTAGCTGGCTAAACTGTATTCCAATTCAAAATAACATGAAAAACAGCAACCTTCATTTTCTGGTCAAAGCTTATTTTTGTAATACCTATCATTTTCTACAGAATTCTAGCATTTTCTGCTTTCCGCCACCATTTTATAGAAAGACTTTTCCCTCTTGGCTTTATATCTTTGCTTTTTGATCTTGTTAACAATCCTGAAAATTCCAACCTTGCAATTTTTTCAGTCCTGGGAAGGAATAACACACAGTCATTTAAAAACCAAAAGCAGTGTCAACACTTCCTCAATGACACAGCTGCTGTGACTGACCAGTGAAAAAAAGCTTGTTTTTCCTTTTTTCTTTTTGGAAAATGATGACTTTGCCTCAAAATAATTCTCAAAGTTACTGAACACATGATCAAAAACAGTAAGGCATTAGTAAAGCAAAAAGTACTCACTACCTATGATAAAACACAGTGAAATAAATACATGAACAAGAGGGGCTGTGGAAGGGAACAAAATTGTGTGTGTGTGTGTGTGTGTGTGTGTGTGTGTGGCATATATTCCAGCATTCCAGCAATCCCACTTCCAGGTATTTATCCATAAGAACTGAAATCAGGACCCCAAAGAGAGACCCACACTTCAGTGTTCATTGCAGCATTATTGATACTAGCCAAGACTGTAGAAGCAACCTAACTGTCCCCTGACAGATGAATGGATAAAGAAACTGAGGTACAGACACACATAGACTATTACTCAGCCCTAAAAAAAAAAAAAAAAAAAAAAAAAAAAAAGGAGGGGCACCTGGGTGGCTCAGTCAGTGGAATGTCCTTCACTCAGGTCATGATCTCACGGTTTGTCAGACCAAGTCCTGAATTGAGCTCTGCACTGACAGTGTGGAGCTTGTTTGGGATTCTCTCTCTCTCCCTCTCTCTCTGCCCCTCCCCCACTTGCACACGTGCTCTCTCCCTCTCTCTCAAAATAAATAAAATAAACATTTAAAAAAAAGAAGGAAATCCTGTCACATACTAAAACATGGATGAAACTGGAGGGTTATGCTAAGTGAAAGAAGCCAGTCACAGAAGGTCAAATACTGTGTGATCCCATACTAGGTATCTGAAGTAGTCAAACTCACAGAGGCAGAAAGTAGAATGGCTGGTTGCCAGGGGCTGAAGGGAGGGGGAAACAGGGAAATGTTGTTCACTGGATATAAAGTTTCACTTGTATGAAATGAAAAAGTTGGAGAGATCTGCTGTACAACATTGTGCCTATAGTTAAAAATACTATAAAGCACACTTAAAAATTTGTTTGTTTAAAGAGTAGATCTCATGTTATGTACGTGTGGGTGTTTTACCACAATTTACAAAAAGGAAAAAGAAGAAGAAGAAACAAGCTCAGCAATTCAGATTATGCTGGCTTCAAAGTTCCCATCCCTTCTACTGCTTCATACTGCCTTCATGCAAATGAAGTATATAGGATATAGATTAGCATATAATTAAAGGCCAGGAAGAATGGAGAGGGGACAGAGAACCAAAGAAGGCTCAAGTAGTTGAGGAAAGCATCAAAATGGAGGGTAACTCAGGCCAACCCCTGGAGGATTAAGCTGAGCCTGTGGAGCATGCAACGAGCCTGGCATGTGAATCTGGATAGACACTAAGCTGGTCCAAGCCAAGAAGGCATGCTAGGAAAGAGCTTTCAAAGGCTACGGGGGTAATACTATGTAGCATGAACTCCACACTTCCAGCCCATGAATTAGTCACTGACAGCTAGAAATTGAAGCAAAACCAAAGGAACTGGTCAGAGTATCCTAAGCCATTTATAATCTAGCTCTCAGAGTCTGAGTTTTTCCAAATCCTGGAAAAGTACGTAATATAGAAAATCATAAGACACAGCTCTCCAACAGGGCCAGTCTGAGCTAAAATGATCAGAAGACCAAATAAAGTGTATAACATTTCTTAAGAAAGGAATAAAAATATGGTATTAGAGTAATGCCCCATTTATCCAACATCTCTGAAAAATTAGGTATGCTAAATAAAGTCATCTTTTAGATAATGAAATGGCTCCCTTTAAGTATAAAACCTGTATTAACAGGGAACATCTGCATGTGGACTGGTGTCAGACAGATATTATGGAAATACCCTTATTTTATTGTGTGATAATGGCATGGGGGGATCTTATCAATTAGAGATGCATACTGAACTCTTTACAAGTAAAATTACATAATGTCTGGAATTTGCTTTTAAAACGGTCCAACCATGGGCGCCTGGGTGGCTCAGTCGGCTAAGCATCTGACTTCGGCTTAGGTCATGATCTCACGGTTTGTGGGTTCGAGCCCCTCATGGGGCTCTGTGCTGACAACTCCGAGTCTGGAGCCTGCTTCAGATTCTGTGTCTCCCCCTCTCTCTCTGCCCCTCCCCTGCTCACACTCTCTCTCTCTCAAAAATAAATATTTAAAAAAAATTTTTTAATAATAAAATGGTCTAACCACATAAAAAACAGTGAAGGGTTAGTAAAACAAGACTGGCAAAATAGTAGTGTTTGTGAAGCTGGTTGATCGGTATACAGCAGTTCATTATATTCTCACTACTTGTATGTTTTTGATGATTTTTATAATAACTTTTAAAAGCCCCAAGTTACGCATTTGGAATAGAATTGTCTCTAACATTTATAACCCAGATTCCAGCCACCTTATTAGTGTACACAGGTCTCTCTCAACCTGGGGTATCTTTTTAATCCACTTGGACAAATCCTATTCACTCCCCAAGACCCCATCACCTTACGTTCACTCCAGAGTAGAGGTCTCAATTTTCCCTCTGCTCCCACTATATCCCATTCATCTCTACTCTGTACCCCTTATTATACTGTCTTGTATTTACAGATGAAACCATCCACCCTCTTAGCCTGTAAGAAAGGGACCCTAATTTATCATCATACGCCCAGAGCTTGGCACATAGTACACACCAAATAAATATTTGGGAATATAACAAGACCTAACCTGCAGTCATCACAAAAACCCAGTTACCATCCTGCCAAGGGATCTCAGAAAAGCCTGTCAGGCTGCACAGCATGTGTTCTTCCCAAGCTGATGTCCTTACACAGTCAAGCATGTCTACAATTTCCAGACTGTGATTTCTATGGAAAGAATCCCTGAACACATTTCAATGCTCACAATTCAAATGACCTCCAAATAAAAGAGCTCCTGGACTCAGGAGATAGGTGCACATAAACTCACATGAACTACGTATTCTGGACTGCTCAGAGGGCTTTTCTGCTTAATTCCAAAAGTGTAACTGTGTTCAGGATAACTAGACTGCCAGGTGATACATAACTGTTCCTGTGCAGTATCTACATCTCCTGCCTGGGTGTAGACCACTAAGAACGCCAAGCTGAGAGAGGGTGGTACTCTAGCCACTCCCTTGACAAGCAGTATCACCTCAATGGAGTTGTGTCATCCCCACCACCCAACCTCCGCCACCAGTAGACTTCAAGTCTTAATGATCCAAGAAGAAATACCTCCGAAGGCTGTTGTGAGCAAGTAACATCACATATTTCCAACCAGGGTTTTCAAACCCATTTTGACATAGCAGAACTCTTTTCTTGTATAATCTTGAAATGTCGAAAAAAGACACCGATTAATTTATCTAGGAAAAATTTTCAGCTTAAGTTTTTAAGTTTAAACATTTAAAAATGTTTATTTATTTTGACAGAGAGAGAGAGAGAGAGAGAGAGAGAGAGAGAGAGCGCGCACGCACACACATGAGCAGGGGAGGGACAGAGAGAGACAAAGAGAGAGAGAATCCCAAGCAGGCTGCTCACTGTCAGCACAGAGCATGTCGAAGAGATGCTTGAGATCACAACCTGAGCTGAAACAAAGAGTTGGACGCTTAACTAACTGAGCCACCCAAGCACCCCTCAAGTTTTTAAGTTTTTTAAATGGGAGTTTACAAGTCCCCTTTCTAGTCCTCAAACTTTGACCCAAGGCCTGTATCACATACTCTAGTCCTTAATTATATGTCACTCCATAGTGTTTATCCTTCTCTTGCATGTGGACCATCTGGTAAAGTAGAAAAGACAGGAATTCTGAAGTTAAAGTAATCTAGATTCTTGTGCTGGCTTGTCAATATCTTTCATATACCTTTTTTTTTTAAATTTTAGAGCAATATTGTTGGGGTGTGTGCAGGAGACATTAAATTTGAAAAAAACATTTAAGTTCGGCAATTCCTTCAGTTTTAATTTCAGTTGCATTTTGTTCCATTTAAATAAAACTAAATTTACCGTCTCATTTTAAATGTGTGCAGTAAAGCTCTGAATGGTAAAAATTACTCTTCTGTCTTTTTTTTTTTAATTTGTACCAAAAGCATAGATTACTTTTGTCATCAGGAAAATAACTTAAAAAAAAAAAAGCCTTAATATTTTTCAGTTGAATGAGAGAAGTATCCAAGCCCCGCCCTCCAGCTTCAAATGTAGACTTGAAAACCACAGACACCTACCAAGTATGGGCAAAGGATCAAATATTAGATTAATGTGATGAATACTGTATCATCTGTAAATTACCTGTTGTAAGTTAACCATTCTCCTTACATTCTCATTTACAGTATTCTCTGTGGGATGATGAGATATTTCAGTTTAGGGTCCTGTGCTAATTAGGTAAGGAGTTGGGTATCTTTTCTTTCTTTCTTATTTATTTTTTTAAGATTTTATTTTTTAGTAATCTCTACACCCAACTTGTGGCTCGAACCCACAACCCTGAGATCAAGAGTCACATGCTCCACCAACTGAGCCATCCAGGCAGGCACCCCCTTGGGTATATTTTCTTAGCCTCATGTAACTCCAGACTCCAGGCATCTCACAAAGGCACAACAGATGATCCAAAACCACACCTGTACTAACAAACCATTTCAAATACCCTAGTAACAATCCATAGCTCAGAAGCTATTTATAGGAATGATAACACATTACACTTTAAGTTAACAAGCCCTACTTTCCCACAGATGACAGAAAGATCCAAGTAGCAGTACTATGGTGTCTAGAAAAAGACCATGGAACCAGAGGTCAAGAAAAAGGAGACACAGGCTACAGCCACTCAACAGACATTTATGTCCAAAAGGGTTCTGGCTATACCACTCAACAGATGTATGACCTTGAACTAGGCTCTTAAATTCACTGGCCCTAATCAGCTTCATATGCAAAGTCAGCAAATTGGATTAGGTGTGTACAACCACTTCCAATTCTAAAATTCAACCTAAATCCAAATTCTTAACCGACTGAATGTAAAGAAATAGGCGTGTACAATCCTTAACATTTTGGCTAGCTTACAGTAAGCATGTCAAAAATGCTAGCAGCTGTTTTTAGAATAAGGAGGTTTAGGTTTATGTGTGTTGTACACAGCATATATTTGAATTTCTCTGGTGTGATTTTCTAAAGGAAAAAAAAAACACTTTAAAGTCTTATTTTAATCAGCACTGTTAAGTCAAAAAAGCCCAAAATGAAACAATAAACTATGAAGCTCTACAGGAAAGGACATGAACCTCTCAAAATCGACTGGCTTTGTTTTGTTTTAAATTAGACTTTCAGTGAACTCTTGCGGCACGCAGGAAGAAATCGTGAGTGCTGTAGAGACTCACTCAGCGCACATTCACTAAACATTGCTCTACGAAAGCTGCGGCTGGGGAAGCAAAGATCAGCAAAGACCTGCCTATGGGTCCAAACAATGGCAAGTGTTGACAGTGCCAGAGACACTCTGTTGAGGGGCCTGGACAAGTAAAAGGTTATCCAGAAACCTCCAGTAGCAGGCTACAGAAATTCTGTTCCGCCCACATGCTTTGTTTTTGTTTTTAATCAAGTTAGGTTGCCAAGACCGAGGAATAGCAAGGTCGTACCTAAAGAAGGGATTCTAGCTTCTCTTGGAAATTTAGAAGTGCCAGGAGTACCGAGTTCACATTCCCACTCAGCAGCATCTCCACATCTACCACTCCCTTAATTAACCCCAACACAGGGGTTAAGAATCAGATGCCATCTATGGTCAGCTCACTCTGTCCCAGGCTCAGGATTCCATTTTCCTTTGTCCATGCCACCTGCACACAACAAAGGAGCTTCTTAGGAGTCCAGGCTCTGGCACAGAGACTACTGTGCTGAATCTCCGCTCTGCCATATACGAGCCAGGTCATTATCTCAGACAAATAATTCATCTCTCAGTTTCCCTCTGCAAAACTGGGATATGAATAGTAGTTACCTCATGGCGCTGGGGTGAGGCGAGATATGTAGTCACCTGCAAAGTGCTTAGAGCTGTACCTGATAGACAGCAACGGCTTTATAAATATCAGATGTTACTACTGGCTGGCCCCTGAAGGCATATGAGTTTTGAACTTCTGTCCTACAGCTTTAATATCCTCAAGTTATCTACTATATTATTTTATGATCAAAGAGAGAATGGCATATGGTGAAAGCTGTTCAGATACAACGTAAGAATTACCAAACCTGCCAGATACAAAGGACAAATATTATACAATTGTACTTACAAACGGTACCCAGAATAGAGTCAGAGAGTCAGAAAGCAGAATTCCTATTAGAGGGGCATGGGGAAGGGGGAAAGGGGGGAATGAGGGCTTAGCGTTCAATGTCACAGCAATGTTAGAGTTTCTCTTAGGAATGATGAAAAAGTTCTGGAGACGGAAGGTGGTGATGACTGGGCAACAATTTGAATATTCTTGATGCCACTGAAGTATACACTTAAAAACGGTTAAAATGTCAATTTTGCTGTGTATATTTTAGCACGATTTTTAAAAATTAATTATTAGAGGGGTGCCTGGCCAGCCCAGTAGGGGAAGAAGCATGCAACTCTAGATCTCAGGGTTGTGAGTTCGAGCCCCACGTTGGGTGTAGAGATTACTTAAAAAGAAAATCTTAAAAAAAAAAAAAAATGAATTAGCAGAGCCTACACAATTTAGTCTGCTGCTATTTGCTAGAATTAAATTGTTAATGATCTCAAAGACCCCAAATGCACTCTAAGTTCATGTTCTCAAAAGCCAGATACTGTATTTCCCATAATAGTTTAGGAAGAACAGCATTAACTATTTTAACAGCTGTACTGCACAAGAGTGGGCTTTCTCTCAATTTGGTGACCTCATGGGAATGCATGTGCAGCACATACAGTATGAGGCCAGTGGGATAGGCTTTTAGTACCTGCCTACAGCAGTCGGGCTGGTCTTCCCTCATTATAAAATGCTCCACATAGATGCCTCGTTCTCTCTCAACAAATATACAGAATGGGAGGCTTCCTGCCAAGCACTATGTTACTGGCTGCCTTTGAACTCCGGGATACTGGGCAACAGTGACAAGAGGTTTTGATCTCCACGCCTGTTCTATAACAGCATTCAAAACACACACACACACACACACACACACACACACACACACACACACACACGAGTCCTGCCAGGCTATAAATCAACATGCAGAAGAGAATATCCTAAACTGTTTCAATCAGGGTCTTATTTTTAAATTTCAACATGCTGGTATCTGTTCTTCATTTAAAAAAAAAGATTTAAAATATAAGCAAACTTAAAACTACTTTGACAACTGCATTTAACCTGTGTGTGCACACACAATACATTCAGTATGTGTTTGTAGTTGTCTGATTCAGAACCACTGAAAATAGTTATTTCCTAACATTTACAGGGCCATTTCCTATGAGTTTACAACCCTGAGTCAGACAAACTGGGCCTATCTCTAAGGAGAAACTGCATGACACTCGGAGATTTCTTAAATAAACTGATACCTTTTGGGCAGGAAAGATCCCTGGATTTTTTTAAAAATTTTTAATGTTTATTTATTTTTGAGAGAGAGAGAGTCAGAGCACAAGCAGGGGAGGGGCAGAGAAAGAGAGAGACACAGAATCTGAAGCAGGCTCCAGGCTCTGAGCTGTTAGCACAGAGCCCGATGTGGGTGGGGTTCGAACCCACAAACCGTGAGATCATGACCGGAGCCAAAGTCGGACACTCAACCGACTGAGCCACCCAGGTGCCCCTGATCCCTTTAAATATTACTGAAAATTCAAAGTGAGAGGATATATTTTATCTTTTCGATATAATATTCTGAGTACCAACCCAAACTTGGAGTGGGAGAACTACCTGAAACGTTGATTTTTACTGACACCTGGTAGTTAAAAGACCAACCATCCAGGTGGCTGCGTGTCCTATATATAAACCCTCAAACACTGGCAATCATTTTCGCCTGCTAAGAGAAGAAAAAAAAAAAAAAAAAACTAAAAAAGAAAAGATCATAGGCAAAGTGCACATATATTGGTTTATATGTCTTAAACTGATGTGTACATTAAATGACAAGAATTTTATATTCCAGGGATCTAGAGGGAGAAGATATATGTTTTTAAAACACGTTAATAAACAGCCTCAAGCAAAACTGCTGTGATCTAAGAAATGACTTCTATCTATAAACCAGCATATCAGGGAACCACTGAAGAGCTGGTATTTCTGTGAGTAGAAAATTTGGCTTTCCCTGTCCAAACTGCATACAAGCCAATCAACAAATATTTAATAAACAGACTGAGAAAGTTGCTGGAATTCGGAGACAAAAGGAAAGTGTGACCCCAAGATGTGCTGCTGTTATGAACTGAATTGTGTCTCTCCAAAATCCACTATAGTCCTAACTCCCAGCACCTCAGAAGATGAATTTATTTGGAAACGGGGTCTTTATACAGAGGTAATCAAGTTAAAATGAAATCATTAGAGTGGGCCCTACAACGTGACTGGTGTCCTTAAGAAAAGGAGAAATTTGGACACAGAGACAGAGATGCACAGAGGGAGATGTCATAAAGGCACACAGAGAAGACAGTCCTCCATAAGACAAGCAGGGATGGCCAGAAACAGATCCTTCCCTCCTCACAGGCTTAAAAGGAGGAGGCTTAAAACTGCTAGCACCTTGATCTTCGACTCCCAGCCTCCAGAGCTGTGAGACCATACGTTTCTGTTGTGTAAGCCACCCAATTTGTGGTACTTTGTTACGGCAGCCTTCCCACACTAATACAGCTAATACAGACTAATACAGCTACCCACTGTGTGGCCTCAGACTTCACAGAACCCAGTCGTCGGGAGCATCTCCATTCAGGTGCACATAAGACAACATCCATGGGAGTTTCCTGCAAATCTGCAACTGGCTATGTAGCTAGTCAGCGCTGTGTCAGGCACAGTGGGTTATCTAGAACTCTCTCTACCCTCTCCTGCAAAGATCTTACCACCTCACTGGCACAACAGGATGTATAATGCATTGTAAATTGACCATGCTGCTATAAATCAAAGCCAAGAATGCATTTTTTAAAAAATCAAATTCTTTACTTATCAGCTAACAACCAAAAAACCAGAGGTAATTTTTAAGACCAGATTTTTGCCCAGGACAAATGGCAAGCATGTTATAAAAATTCCCATGTTCTGTGAAGTTTGGGTACATCACGATGTGTTATCCTTGGTGTTTCACCCCCTTGGGACACAATCTTACTGCAGGAATATGACGTAACTGCCCTGCTTTGTCCACCAAACAGAATACAATATGCCTTCAATATGTCAGCCCGTTTCATCTTCCTAAATACATAATTGATTTTCAACATTTTATGCTCCAGTTACTGCCCAAAAGCAGACTGGGACAAGTTCACATGTCAATGCTCCTTCCTTTAAAGTACAAAAGGAGTGATCGGAACAATTAACAAACGGTCTTTAATTTTTCTGGGAGGAGTCATGTGTTTATTATTCTCTACAGTTTCTTTCTCACTCACACATATACCCCTCATGTATCAGAAAAGATACAGAACTTACACAACCTGGCTAAAAATCAGAGCCACATATACCATGAGAAACGACCAAAAAAACAAACAAACAAACAAACAAACCATACACATACACACACACAAACAAGAGAGGAAGGAATTTTATTTATTTAGAACAATGAAAGGCTAGCTTCTTACATTCCCAATAGAAACAGAATTAGGACCAATGTCAAGCAAAAATTAAAAGCTTAAACTTCCCTTAAAAAAAATTAGAACTATATATTTAGGTCATTTTATTTTTAACCACAGTCTTCTAGATGACCTGAATATCCTAACATCCACTCTAAATGACAAGTTTTATAATTCCTATGAATAATTTAGTTGGGCAAATTTGTTTTACTTGTTGAATAAAAATGTTACTTTAGAAAATGGCAAGCCAGTTGCCCACAATAATTTTCAGTCTGAGTATGTTCCATTACTCTTAGGAAAAAAACAGTGTGTGAGGGGGGAGAACAACATTAAAACTGGGACTCTTGCAGAGCAGAGACTTTGACAAGCCATACGGAAAAGGGTGGCTTTTGTCTACCTGAAGTTTTCCATCTATTCACCATCTCCCAAAAAGAATAGAAGCACCAAAGTATTTTAAAGTTCCAAAGGCATGTGTTTGAATTCAGTTTCTGAAAGACACTTCTATTAGCACAATTACAGGGACTTTCTTAGAACATGGAGTGAACAATATACCGGACAATAGTTTACTCTGACTCCTACTAAAATGGAAACCAGAGCAGCTTGCCTCAGCAACAACACAGGTAGGGGGTTTTTTGTTTTGTTTTGTTTTGAAATCCAATTTCACTTTTACAAAAGCCAGTATCTCAAGTAGAAGAGAACAATTTATTCAGAATGTTGTTGACTTTGGGAAACAGAACAGCATTTATTATGGGGGGGATATATATAAATAATATATATAAAAATATATATATTTATAAATATATATAAATAAATAAATAAATATATATATAAATATATATAAATAATAATATATAAATAATATATATTTATAAATATATATATAAATAAATATATTATATATAAATATATATATATAAATAAATAATATATTTATTAGGGGGGGGGGATACCTGGTTCCTATTTCCTTTCATGTGGAGAGCAGGCCTCCAGCTCCCATCTGCGCCTTTCCACTGGCCCCTCACTCACTCCCTCCCTCCTAAAAGCCATGGTGATTTATCTAATCCTTGTGGTTTGGAAACAGTAACTGGGGATGAGGACCCAGCCCCTCCCCTCTTCCTCTCCTTGAGTGCCAAGCTACTCTCTGGAGACACACAATTAAGTCTTCTTAAAATTCTGGCTACATGGGAGCAGGCCTCCATGTCAAGGAGCCTCAGTGGTCCAACACATATTCTCCAATATCAGTTCTATCAGTAAAAAAGGGTGCAGTGTGAACTCCCAATGTCTTCTTCCCTCTTGTCCCTGTCAGAACTGGGTCAGCTCTCAGACTGACAGGAAAAACTGGGATGAAGCTTATTGCCCCTCCCCAAATCCCAACAATCCAAAACATGAGCTTTTCCTCTTTGAGGGGTGGAATTTCAGATCTTGCTGGTTTTTTTTTTTTTAAGTTTTTACTTTTTTCTAAATGTTTATTTATTTTTGAGAGAGAGAGAGAGACAGCATAAGCAGGGGAGGGGCAGAGAAAGAGGGGAACAGAGGATCTGAAACGGGCTCTGTGCTGACAGCAGAGAGCCCGATGTGGGACTCAAACTCACGAACCGTGAGATCATGATCTGAGCTGAAGTTGGACACGTAAGCGACTGAGCCACCCAGGTGCCCCTAAAGATTTTAGTTTTAAGTAATCTCTACACCCAGTGTGGGGCTCAAACTTACAATCCCAAGATCAAGAGTTGCATGCTCCAACTGACTGAGCCAGTCAGGCACCCCAAGATCTTGCTATCTTTAAAGAGCCTGTTTTACTTCCAAGTAACCTCTGAGAAAATAGAACAACTCCAATACCCCACTTTTTTTTTCATTTCATTCAAAACTTATGATGAATCACTGTTACTATTATTACCACCATTTCTCTCTGTATTCTAGCTCAGCCACATATTAGTGGTGGCCGAGTGACCTTGTCCACGTGACTCACACTCATTTGTAAACTGGGAATAATGATGTCACTACCTCACGGGTAGGATTTAGAATGAATCAAGGATGAGGATTAAAGGAACTTTTATACATAAAGCACCAGGAACATATGTAGTAGGTAGTGTTAAATGCTACCTCTCGCCCTCAGCTACTCAAAATGGACACATATTTAGAAGCAGAAGGGGCTTTCAGAGACTATTTCAATAAACCTCTCTTTTATCTTTAGAGGAGGAAATTGAGACCCAATGTAAACAAGTGATGTACCTAAGGTTACTCAGAGAAAAATTTTAAAAGCGTTTCATTCATTTCCTCAAACAGTTCTGAATGTTATCCCCTTCCCACATCCTTGAAATAGTGTTTGGCAGATTATAGAATCTGTACACTAGAGCCACACGTTATTATGAATTCCGTTACTGTCCGAACAATGGGTTTATGGGCACCCCTGCAGTAAGATAGGATGCTCCCAGGAATTCTCATTCAGAGAGGAAGGGCTCGGTTGCATTGCCCTAATGAGTAATGTTTCTGGAATCAATATAACTTTCTTTGATTCACTTCTTTAGTGAGGTCACCTTTCTCAAGGACTCCCAGCAACCCCAAATCCTTATTTTATCAGTTTCTAATTCTATTCCTGGCACTAAGTAGTTGCCAACTATCACAGTTTCTCATATTCCCCATGAAGCCACAAACACACCAACCAGTAATTTATGAGTGACTAAGCCTTTTTTATGTAACATTAAGGACAGGAATGTTCTACGAATGTTCTATGAATGATACTGGGTTTTTGTTTTTGGGTTTTGTTTTTTGTTTTGTTTTTGTTTTTTTGAGAGAGAGAGAGAGAGAGAGAGAGAGAGAGCGCGCAAGAGCAGGGGAGAATCAGAGAGAGAGAGAGACAGAGAGAGACAGAGAGAGAGAGACAGAGTCTGATGCTGGTCTCCATGCAGACTCTATCAGACTCTATCCCATGACCCTGGGATCATGACCTGAGCTGAAATCAAGAGTCAGATGTTCAGACAACTGAGCCACCCAGGTGCCCCTAAGAATGATATTGTAACTATCATTTTAAAAAACTTCTCCAGAGCCGAATGCTGCCAAAGACTGGGTCCCTCTATTTATTTTGTCTTTCAAAGAAGTTCCGAAGGGAAAGGAAGGTACCCTTCAGTGGCCCATGTTGCCTTTTCCTCTGGTTCTTTAATATCTGGTCCACCTATTTCCAGAAGAGGCTTTTTTCTCTCTTGTTGTAAAATGCCTCTCCCGAAAATATTCCAATAATACTCAAGTATTTTATTTGTAGATAATGAATAAAAGAAAATGAAGCTTTGGGTAATCAATCAGTTATTTCTCCAGTCTGCTTTTAGTCCTTCAAGAAACAATTTGAATTCTCTGTCTGCATTTCCCCACTTATCCCAGTAGTGAAACCCAGTCCCAGAGATTAACAGAAAACTAGGTGATCAATCTGCCTCAACCATCATCTCAAAAAAATTCATATTCATTACCACTTGTTGTTGTGAAGCACTTACCAATGTTGCCAGGCTGACGACTACTGCCATGGAATGCTACTACAGGACTCTCCCCAGATAAGCAAACAACAGTTTGTTAACTTGACAGCCTCCCTTCCCTATGATCTTTTTATTTCTTTTATTTGAGAGGGAGAGAGAACAAATGTGTGTGTGTGGGAGAGATGGAGAGAGAGGGAGGAAGGAAGGAAGGAAGGAAGGAAGGAAGAAGGAAGGAAGGAAGGGAGGGAGGGGGAGGGAGAGGGAGGGAGGGAGGGAGGGAGGGAGGGAGGGAGGGAGGGAGGGAGGGAGGGAGAGAGGATCTTAAGCAGGCTCCACACTCAGCATAGAGCCCAATGCAGGGCTCCATTCCATGACCCTGGGATCATGACCAGAGCTGAAATCAAGAGTCAGTCACTCAACTGAATGAGCCAGCCAGGTGCCCCACCCCACCTCCATGGTCTTTAAATCCAGAAACAGGTAAGGTATTTGACAATCTTAGAAAATGTTAATTTGTGGGGAAACTACGACTAATTTACCAGCAGATATTCCATAATAACCACAGTAAGTGCCCCACTCTCTGCTCTACTCCTGCCTTTCCAGAGGCCTCAATAGCCTCCACCCTGATCTCTCCTGGAGCCACAATCAACACCTCCTCACTACCCCTCTACCCACCCACACCTCTTCCCAAGGTCAGGTCCAGTGATTTCATCTTACTCCACTTGCTCACTTGCAAACAATTAACTTGACTTCCATACTACTCCATTCAGGTCTATTCCTTAAAAATAGTTGAAATACCTTTCAATGAGGGGTGCCTGGGTGGCTCAGTTGGTTAAGAGTCCAACTTCAGCTCAGGTCATATCACAGTTCATGGGTTCCAGCCCCTCATTGGGCTCTGTGCCGACAGCTAGCTCTGAGCCTGAAACCTGCTTCAGATTCTGTGTCTCCCTCTCTCTCTCTGCCCCTCCCCAACTCGCACTCTGTCTCTCAAAAATAAACAAACATTAAAAAAAAAAATTTTTTTAAGCAATTTTGCAAACCTTAGCGTATGTACTTTCTCCCTCTAACTCAGCGAGTCTAGCACAAGCAGTTATGAGGAAGTGATGTGACCATTCTAATGGGGACACTTTAATCCTCAGGAGTTTAGTTTGTGACCACCTCACCAACATTTTCAAGCAGATGGCCAGGCACAGTGTTCTGGTTCACTCTGCAAAACATCCTACACTCAATCTGCCTGACAGTTTACCTCTCTGTCAATTGCTCATCCCCACACCACTCCATCCAACAGACCCTCCTTCAGAAAATGCTATGTGCTTTCTCTTCTGGATTACTTTCAGTATTTCTAAACCGGATCAGATGTGGAAGGTGCAAGGTGACCTCCTGGACATAGAAAACATCAGAATGTTTAATCATGTTTATTTGTCTCATTCTTTTATTTTTATTTTTGTGTGTTTTATAATGACTATAATTCATAAATATACAAATGTTCTAGCTGTGACCAAAAGTATTTTACTGATAGGTCTCTGTGTCAAAAATGTTTAGACTATCAGGCTCAACAATGACACATTCTTCTAAAATACCTTTCTTGGTGCTCTACAGACTACTCCTACTAAAATACTGTATTCTAGTTGTTTGGCTAAGAAAATATTTTGTATTCATCTTGTGTTTGGATGGTAACATAACATTGTTATTACTAAACTCAGACCTCACTCCTGGCTTTCCTATAATGTCTCTGAATTATATTTTCTCATGCAGATCTACCTTTAAAGACAGTCCCCATTGTGAAAAAAAATTATTTTTTCTTTACTTCAAAATTAAAACCAAGTGAACCATCAAACATCCTTTAAAAGATAAAGGATCCTCAAGGCAAATTTTCAAACACGATGAGCGTGTATAGTATAGGCAGTGTTCCAAGTTCTTTCTCACGTAATCTTCATGTAAGCAGTATTACAATTATAAAATTATATAATTACATTTATTAATAAAATTAATTATAAAGATTAGTTTTTAATAGATGGATAAATTAACTTTTGTAAAACCCAAGACACCTCTGTGACCATAGTAAATAATATTTTCAATCAAGAGGTTTCAAAGATACATTATTATTTTCTGTGCCTTCCACACTATCAACCTATTCTCAAAGAATCTCACTTATTAATGGTGTGGCCTTGGGCAGGCAATTTACCCTCTCTGTGCCTTAGAATCCTTATCTGTGCTAAATTCATCCACTGGAGTGCTTCCTCTGTGCCAGGCACTGTTTTTGGCTGGAGGAATATAGCTGTGAACAAAAGACATGATCCTGTTCTCAGAGAGGCTTTTAGATAATACCCGGAAGGCACTTGGCCCAGAAGATAACCGCTCATTATAATGTCAGCCATTATTATTTCCCAAACTAAGGGCTACCGTTGTTATTGTTATTTTAGTCCTATTTTCATGCTAAGGTAAATCCCATTTGCCTTCTTCTACCTGGCCCCCAAGTGTTTCTTAGCCAGAGAAAAAGGGCAGCAAAGAGGACATTTAAATGATTCATCAGAGTTTGGCACCAGCAACCATATAAACTCTCTACTTCCCTTGAAAAGAATTGTTGTAAAGGTCTGTAGATCCAGCCAGCTATTGGGCGTAAAACATATCACAGCCAGGAACAAGGTTCTGCAAATGACTTTGGATGGATAGCATCCTGCTGAGCTCAGATCCTCCCAGCACTTTTCAACGATGCTGATGAAGGTCTGTTTACACCTGGAGGTTAGGGTTGACATGCTGCGGCACCTCTGACAGCTGCAAATTTTAACTGCAGTGCAACTTAATCCCTTATGATGCTGGCTTCCAGGCTGCCCTTGCAGGACCTGTCATGAGAACATCTCTTTATTTATTCAAAATTATTATATAATCACAGGCCACGCTCTCCACGGTCACCACTGTTACACAGACAGCATTGCTCAAGGAGCCTGTCTCTCGGCACAGAATTGAAAACCACCAGCAGGAGAATAAAAGAATTCTGCTGAATCCAAAGTAAGCACGTGAAGTAAAATAATAACAGGAACTCTCAACAGAGCACTTCCCTTATAAACAGCTCAGATCACCTCACAAACACCTCGCCGAATCCCAATATCTGAGATAGAGTCACATCTCCACCCTGGGATCACAAATGCCAACTGGCCACCACTGAAGCCAGGATACACGTTAGGAGTTTCAGGTTACAACCTCAAAAACTTCGTGGAGAGACAGGTATCTCTATTTCCTGCTATATATATTTCACACCATTCTGTTTCAAAGAAAGAAAAGCTGCAGCAAAACTTTTGCAGTTTGCTGATCAGCTACAGAGAGCTGGCCATGATTTGACCTCACCCTTGGTATTTGCTCTGTCAGCATTAGAAATATAGCCAATCCTTTCCCCTGTCTCCACCACCTCCTCCTCCCTGCGTTCATGCACCTGAATTCAACATCAGGCTGACTTCAGATTCAACAGGCAGTGTAAAGAAGTTCAGGAGGAAAACGGTAAGTTCAGAAAGAGGGTACAGGCTGAGCCCCGTCTCTGCACTTTCCACACCTCCAGCCCCTCCTCCTGCAGGTCCAGAAAGAACCTTCTGCCAACAAAACTGCAGATGGCAGACACCCCCCCACACACTCTGCCCTTAGCACTCTCTGTAGCCCCAGCCCCTTCAGAGACAGGTCAGTATTGGCCGGCCTTTCCACAAGTTCTATCAGGGCTCGTGCCCAATCTAGACACAGGAGTCCTTGCATCTAGCCTCCCATCCCCATGGTCCTACTGCTCTCCCTCCTTGCCCAACCTCATCGTCCAGCATTTTCCTTATTCCAGTCCCCCTCTGCAAACAACCCGGCCCTCACCCTCTCCACCATTGCCTCTGGAACCATCTTTCCATTGTTCAATTCCCTAGGAGTTAATGGCAAGGGCTTTGGAGTCAGGGGGATCTGGTAGTGCCTGGCCTCTGCCTTTTCTGCATACATGAACTTGGGTGAGTTGCCTAATCTCTTCAAACCTGAGATTCCTCATCTGTACCACAGAATTTACCTCATCTCTGAAGTTGGATTAAATAAAACTACACGTAGAGCACTTAGCAGAATCCTCAGCATACATTCAAATATTAAATGCATCCATCTTATACTGGGGAAATCGTTAAGTGGTAGCAATTATCATTGTCTCCTTCACCATCTTTTTTTTTTATTGTGACAAAACATACCACAACATAAAATTTACCATTTCAGCCATTTTTCAATGTACACTTCAGTGGCATTAAGTGCCTTCACATTGTTGTGCAACTGTCACCATCATTCATCTCTAGAACTTTCTCAGCTTCCTCAACTGACATTCTGTGTCCATTAAACACTAACTCCCCAGCCCCCTCCCCGCCTTTGACAGGGCCCCTCTCCACCAGAAGACACTGGCCAAACCCATTTTTCTTACAAACTCATGTTAAAAATACACACTTCTTTGAGTTTGTCCCCCTCTTGGAGACTCACTACCCACAGTCACACCACCCTCCACTCCAATTCTCAGCTGTCACCTACCTGGTTTTGGTAACTTCTCATATACTAGAAAAAGGAGGAAGGGATTTGGCTCTTTGGCCAAAGGTCAGCTCCTAAAGGAACGACAGCATAGGAGTTTGGGGGTGGAGGACAGACAACCTACATTAGAACCCCATAATCTATTAACTGTGACCTTGACCAATTACTTATCGTCCCGGGGGCCTCCGTTTCCTATGAGTGGGTATAATAATGTGCCTACTCACAGAGCCAGCATACAGCACTTAGTAGTTGACCTGAATTACCCTCACTGTTACTGCACTTGGGCTTCTAATCCTTGGCTCCTGACTCTAGTCAGCCATTCCCAGGACCACAGTTTAGAGTCAGAGGTCACAATTCAATGCTCTGGCATGATGACCACACCTCTTATCCTTCCAGTTCTTACATCCCCTCACTCCCAGGATACGTGTTCTTTGATGCCCTGGAGTGTGTCCTCTTCTTCCTTCCTTGATAGCATGGACCCCACCGTTGATCATCTGACTTACCTCCACAGCCACACCCTCCGTTCTCTACAACCCTCTCCTTTTACCACATCCACGGGAATCAATACCACAGCTCTGCTTCCCCATACCTAAACTCCGGGCCAGAAATCCCTGAAGAGAACTCACACCACTCACAGAAAGATGCCACCAAGTGCATCAAATGTCTTTGACCCTGAAAAGCTCTCAGCGGCTTTTTTAAAAAGTCCCAACCAAGTCCCCTCAACAACTATCTCAAACTTTTATCATCATTCTCCCCAGTCCTGCTCTAGCAAACGACCTTGCCTCCCACTTCACCCAGAAAACGGAAGCTGGCAGGCTTGACAGGCTAACACCCCAATTTCCTGTCCCTGACCTTACCCAATGGCATCTGTATGCAACTCCCTAGCTTTTCCTCTTGGCTCCTTTTCCAAAGCAACCTTACATGGACCTCTCCTGAACTTCCCACTGAACTCCATGTTCCCTCCACTTTGTTCCTACACACCATTTACCTTTCTCATTTCAGTCCTCTCCATTCAACCCACACCTCACCTGACTACTCCCCTGAGCTGTGGCTCAAGAATCATCTCCTCCAGGAAGTCTCCCCTCACTCCTCCTCTGACTTCTTCACTGGTCCACTCATACCTCTGCAAACTTCACTTTGCCATTTCCTCTGTTTGTGTCTCTCCCTGAGAGCAGAGGTTTCATGGTCCACCGTGAATCCTCAGTGTCTGGCACATAGCTGACAACTCCAAATAAATCAAAGGATGGGTACAGGAGACTCTGCCTTCTGCTCTCAAGTGTTTCATTAAATGTTTTATTAAAATGTTTTCTTGAAAACATCACCAATTAAGACTCATAATCAGCCACTTACATATGGTGCCGTACATTTTCTTCCTCTGGTCTAGACTGAGAAACATCCCTTCCCCCTGCTTTCCCAGAACAAATATTCCTTTGATGAAAGAAAAAACCAGAAACAAAAACACTACTTCCTCCTCAACCAAAACAGAAAACCCAAAATAGCAAGACAGTTTATGAAAAATATCCAGCTGACACTGGCTTAGGTGGGGATAAGTGCAGTTGTCCGCACTTAAGAGGAGAAAGGGAAGTTTACTTTGGATGGCTATTGGGGGAAGCAATGATATTCAAGTACTAAACAAGAAAGTTGACCAAATAATAAGTCTCAGGTCTATTTATAAGGCAAGGGAGGAAGAGGGAGTGGGTAACTCCAGTGGAAATTTCCTTCCTTTGTCTAGTTTTACTACAGGTATGTCTTCCATACTAATTTCTCAATAGTGACTTACAATGATTTAATTTATAGGAAGCAATTTCGAAGGGTCCCAGGGAGCTGCAGATGGTACCTCGGGGGCCCATCTGTTTGAGGATGAAAGCTTGGCACACACCATTACATCACCCTGACCTTCCTCAGCAACTTCCTATCCAACAAAATCTAGATGTTTGCTCTGTCAACAAGATATTTGTGTTTGTCCCCCCTGCCTCCGGCTTTGGTTCCTGATTAGTCTAAAAATCATTATGCACCCAAGCTGAATAGGGCTACTGTTAGCAGCTGTAAGGTCCTCTTCTGGGCAAATCCCCAAGTCTGTGGCCTTCAGGGAGTGATTTCTGTCCTTTCCACATAATTACACACTCTCCTGATTGATGAGCTGATCAGTCCTCCTACCCCTGCTCAGAGCTAAGCCTCTCTCTTCCCGCTCTATTTATTTTCCCAGGGGACCAGAGAGAAGGGAAGAATGGCATGGGCAGGGAGGCCTTGGGCTCTCCCCAAATAAATGCTCAGGCGCTATACATTCCCACCTGAGCATTCAACACGGTCCCACTCCAGACCCGCCTTCTCCTCTAGCTATCCTGTGAGCCGCCCTCTAGCTATCCTGTGAGCTGTGATCTTGGTTAAGATCATGTGAGGTATTGGAAACATGCGGCAGGAAAACAGCTGCTATTTCCTGGATACTCACAGGCCCCACAACACCTCTGTGCCCACAAGCAGAGTTCCATTTCAGTCCAGCATGGCCTCCTAATCATACGCTACTGTGATCACCTCTGGAAAGCGCCTACATAACCTACAACTTCTCTAACCTTTCATCCCCCTCTGGGCACAACCACAGACATAATGTCAACTGTGAGTGCTGGCAGGTACCGGACAACAACCTTGGCAGAAATTACATTCTCACCAAGTTTGGGTTTTTTTTTTCTGTGGCAGAGTAGGGCGGGGGGAGGTAATGTGTACTGATGTTTGCAACTTACTGTGAAATACTTTAAATTGGTGGGTTAGGTATGTAATAAAGCAAAGACCACAAAATCTTTTTTTTTTTTAATTTTTTTATTTTTGGGACAGAGAGACAGAGCATGAACGGGGGAGGGGCAGAGAGAGAGGGAGACACAGAATCGGAAACAGGCTCCAGGCTCCGAGCCATCAGCCCAGAGCCTGACGCGGGGCTCGAACTCACGGACCGCGAGATCGTGACCTGGCTGAAGTCGGACACTTAACCGACTGCGCCACCCAGGCGCCCCCAAAGACCACAAAATCTTAATTGTAGAATCTAGTTGTGGGTATGTGGCTGTTCACTGTACACATCTTTCAACTTTTCTTTACATTTATTTGAATGTTTTTATAATAAATGTTGAGAAAAAAATTTTAATATCTTTTGAAAAAAATTAACCAAATTCCAGACCTCATTTGGGTTTTTCTAATTTTTCCACTAATGTCCTTTTTCCACTCCGCTTTGTAATTATTCATGCTATCTACTTAGTCTTGTCTGTTCCATCACAGTTTCTCAGTCCTTCCTTGTCTTTCATGACTTTAACAGTTTTGAGGAATACTGATCAAGTACTGTGTATTAAGATCCTAGTTGAGATTTCCTGATGTTTTTCTCCCAATGAGACCAGGGTTCGGAGGGGAAACCACAGAGGTAAAGTGCCCTTCTCATCATACGATTATAAGGGCACATGCTAACACTGGTGATGTCAACCTTGATCACTCGGTTAAGGTAGTGTTTGTCAGTTTTCTTCACTATAAAATACCTTTCACCCTTTCCGCACTGTGTCCTTTAGAAGTGAGTCACTAAAGTCAGCACACTTTCAAGGGAATGAGGAAAATTAAGCCGCAGCTCCTAAAGGGGTAAGTGTCTACATAAACTATTTGGAATTCTTCTATGAGGAGGATGTCTCTTCTCCCTGTACAAACTCATGTTTATTTATTTATTTTATACTCTGGGTTATAATGCAGTACTACACTATTTTGTTGCTCAAAGTATTCCAGCGTTGGCTATTAGGGGCTCTTTGAGTAAGGCTCCTAAGCCCTTTTGACTTTTCTGAACACTTCATAATTTTCTCATAATACAAGATGCTCTAAACCTATAATTATCCATGTTTCAAGGAGCCCTGGTTACTTTTATTAAAGAATGGTATTTAGAAACAAAAATTTGGGAATGTTGCTACTACTGGAATGTCATTGCTTTCAAGTCCTTGCAGTGGATCAGATCTAGGAAATACATGCATGTATAAAAGTCCACATATGTATACACATCTATAACTTCCGTGTCCATATTAATCTAAACATAAGTTCATACTGACATCTCCAACTCCAATCCAGTACCACATGGTTCACTGTAGCCTTGTGCCCCTGCTTATCTGTAACTTACCTCTCCAACAGCAAGAAAATCGGGTCCCAGCATCCACCATCATTTGTTAGACCCCTGAACACATGTAAAGCAGTTCATAATTGCTAACCTGTACTCCATGAGAAACAATCTTACCAACTACAATAGTGTCTACTCAAAACACCATCTTCCAAAGCTGTCAGGTCTATGCTTTTTGTCCCTCATTCCTTTCAGTGAGGTTATATCATACAACTATAATACAGGTAGATTCTTTTGTCAAAGTCTACATTCACGCTGAGACACATACCCGCACACACATGCACAGTCCTCTTTTTGTTTTTTAATGTGCATACAATTCCTAAATAAAATTATTTTTCTTTTCTAGCTGTACTGATACCTGACAAAACTGTAAGACGTACATTGTACACAATGTGATGTTCTGATATACATAAATTATGAAAGGATTTCTCCCAAGTTAATTCATATATTTGTCATCCCAGGAATGCTTGGGTGGCTCAGTCAGTTGAGCGTCTGGCTTCGGCTCAGGTCACGATCTCATGGTTCGTGAGTTCGAGCCCCGCATGGGACTCTCTGCTGGCAGCATAGAGCCTGGAGCCTGCTTCGAATTCTGTCTCTCTCTCTCTCTCTCTCTGCTCCTCCCTCCGCTCATGCTCTCTCTCTCTCTCTCTCCTTCAAAAATAAATAAAAACATTAAAACAATTTAAAAAAAAAAATAAAAGGCTCCTGGGTGGCTCAGTCAGATGAGTGTCCAGCTTCGGCTCAGGTCATGATCTCCCAGTTTGTGGGTTCGAGCCTCACATAGGGCTCTGTGCTGACAGCTTAGAGCCTGGAGCCTGCTTGGGATTCTGTGTCTCCCTCGCTCTCTGCCCCTCCCCCTCTCATGCTCTGTCTCTCTCTCCTTCAAAATAAGTAAATAAATAAAAACATTAAAAACATATATATCTGTCATCCCACATAATTACCTCTTTTTTTTTTTTTTGGTGAGAACTTTATGTTCTACTTTCTTAGCAAATTTATTTCATTAGTTTATGTAGTATTACCAACTACATAATAGTTGTCCAACTTCAACTTCAATTACCAACTTGTGTCCTGAAGGTCCATGTTATACATCAGATCCTCAGACTTTATTCATCTTATAACTGAAAGTTTCTACTATTTTACCAAATTCTATCCCTCCCATCCCCTGTTCACTATTTTTCTACTTTCTTTCTATGAATTAATTTTTTTTTTAATGATTTCACATATAAATGGTATCATGCACTGTTTGTCTTCTTCTGTCTGGCTCATCTCACTTAGCATAATGCCCTCCAGTTTCCTACATGTTGCCACAAAGACTACAATTTCCTTCCTTTTTTTAGGGCTGAATATTATTCCATTGTGTGTGTGTGTATATATTTTTTTCTTTATCCATTCATCCCCTGATGGACACTTAGATTGTTTCCATAAGTTCTTTAGTGTCTATTTTATATAAACAGTCTATTTAAATATGTGACATCCCTTTGTATTAGTATATATGTTTTATTTGATCCTTCATTCTTTAATACTTATTTCTGAGTGGACCCCACAACAACTAGAACAGTTCCAGACCATGGAGATTACTCAGATACTAATACAATAAGCAGATTCTACAAATTTATCTTCTTAAACTACTATATTGATGTTAACACAGAAGAATGTTCACTACAGTGTTATTTAAAATTCAGTAACAAGTGGGGCATCAGTGTGGCTCAGTCAGTTGAGCAACCAACTCTTGATTTTGGCTCAAGTCATAATCCCAGGATCGTGGGATCCAGCCCTGCATGAGGCTCTGAGCTGAGCACGGAGCCTACTTGAGAGTCTCTCTCTCTCTCTCTCTCTCTCTCTCTCTCTCTCTGCTTCTGCCTCTCCCCCATTCGTGCACACTCTCTCTCTCTAAAATAAGTAATAAGTATTTTAAAAAATTATGTTACGCCTATAGGCTGGAATACGACCAACACACAACCATTAGAGATCATTGGTAAAATACATATTAATATGAGATAATATGCACCATATGTGTACATAAAAACAGCAAACTATACAAAAAGTACAGCATGTAATTTAACATATATATCATGTGCATGTATGCCTATGAAAAGAAAACACTGAAGGAAAGAGCACACACCAAAAAAATTATTTTTTAAGCTCCTTCTTGTCTTCTTTTTTTTTTTTTTTTTTTAATTAAAAGTAAAGAAGAGAAGACTTTGCTGTGTGGAAAACTTTACAGAGGATTTTTCCAAGACACAGGTGTTGGGCCAAAGAGGAAGAAACAAAATCAGCAGCTGTGTCCTGAAGGTCCACATTGCATCCAGGTAGGAGATGTAAATAAAGAAAAGCAAGTAAAAGGCATGGCTGTGGGTGTCCCCAGGTCAGTCATAATCTCAGACTAACAAATAAAAGGCAGGGACAGTGGTGTTTGCGCTAATATGTTCACTACAGGCAGAAGTACAAGAGTGGAGATGAGAGAAGTCTGGGAAGCATCCAGAGAAATGTGGGTGCTGGATGAAGCTTTCAAGGGCAGGAAAGATTTAAGTGAGAGGAAGAAGGGAGGTGGAGTGTGAATGGAGACAGGTATTAATAAGTGCACCTATCTGGAAGTTTTCTCATTATCTCATTCTATAAAAACCCAAGGAAGATCCTAAGCAATGGCAGCCATTTGGGGAGCTTCAGTTTCAAGTGTCTGACCCTCTGGCTACCCGCCATCTGGCCAAGTGCTTGGGGGTGGGTGGGGAGGATTACCCAATAGGATCTGGTTAGCCTGTAGCAGATTTGATAACACTCAAGTGGCTGATAACAGGAACCTAGCTCTGGGTTTTCAAAGATTAACATTTTTACATTGGAATTTGCACTCCATCCCTACAATTTTTGCTTTTTAAAAGGGAGTAAGACAAATAAACACTGGTAACCAGCCATTACACTAGAAAGTTCAATGGCAATAATGACTGAATTTCAGCTTGTCATAATTTTTCAGTGCACAACACTGTGCCCACCACCTAGCCACCTCTAGGGCTGGATCACACATGGCGTAAACACAGGGAGAGAATCTTCATCTCAACTTTAAGAGCTCAGGAGGAACTAGTATGTGCCGGACGTCTAACTGGACAAGGCAGCAGATGTTTCACACATTGTCCCTCAGTCTTCACAACCAGTGAGGCAAGGATTAGTCTTGGAAATTGCCACTCGGTGTGGAAATGGCAGAATAAATTCACACTCAGCTCTGTCCAGCTCCAAGCCTGTCATCTTTCCACTTAGACTGGTGTCAGGTGTTTCAACAAACTCGAAAGCAGACTTAAACATACCTTTAGTAGCACTCTTTAAAAAAAAAAAAAAAAAGAAAAGAAAAAAAAAACAGTTTTCCAATCCATTTTTCCCTCAAAATAATAGTTCTTTTACAATATAATTCATATACAATGCAAAACATTCAATTTTAAAATCTAAAGCATATTCTCAAACCCCAATAAAGCTAACCAGTTATGATTTAGCAAAATAATATTTTACAAAGTCCACAAGTAAGTTAACTTGATTACAAGTTTTTTAAATGATTGCAAACCTAAAATATTAAAAAGTCAACATTTTTCAATATGAAGGTCTCAAATTGAGCCATGAACATCAGCACTGATGTTTTCTTCCTTCTCAGTAAGGACTAAGGTAGTTTGTGTTCTAAAACATATTACCCAATTCCTCTCTTTACCCTTTCTTCTCCCCTTCCACTCACTCTCCCCTCCCCACAAAAAGAGATCCTGCTCCTACAGTTAACTGCAAAACAACCAATCTATTCTGTGATCCATAAACTACAAAATAGGGGCTCCTGAGTAGCTCAGTCAGTTAAGTATTTGACTCTTGATTTCGGTTCAGGTCATGATCTCATGGCAGTGGGGTCAAGTCCCATGGCTGGCTCTGCGCTGGGCATGGAGCCTGCTTGGGATTCTCTTTCTCTCTGCCCTCCCCACCACCACCAGTAAATAAAAAATAAAAAAAATAGGGGCGCCTGGGTGGCTCAGTCAGTTGAGCGTCTGACTTCGGCTCAGGTCATGATCTCACGGTCCGTGAGTTTGAGCCCCGCGTCGGGCTCTGTGCTGACAGCTCAGAGCCTGGAGCCTGCTTCTGCTTCTGTGTCTCCCTCTCTCTCTGCCCCTAACCCACTCACATTCTGTCTCTGTCTCTCTCAAAAATAAAC
The DNA here is from genome assembly GCF_022837055.1 of Prionailurus viverrinus. NCBI lineage: Eukaryota > Metazoa > Chordata > Mammalia > Carnivora > Felidae > Prionailurus > Prionailurus viverrinus. The sequence continues at coordinate 68,496,346 of NC_062568.1, forward strand.
AAACATTAAAAAAAAATTTTTTTTTAATAAAAAAATAAAAAAATATAAACCTGAAATAAAAAAGGCTAGGACCCACTCACTGATAGTTTAATCTCCAATGTCCTGAGACAGAAACCTCCCTAGAAAGTTTAAACGAGGTATGTCAAGTACACAAGAGTTCCTTTGTCCAAATCACCTGAAAAATTTTTCATACTAAAATGATTTAATTTCTTAAGCAGTCTTTAAATGATCAAGAGTGATAGTGTCAAACACACACTATAGACGTTTGGAATATCACTGCCAAACCGTAGCACATTAATTCACACAGGAGACACCAAATCCTATTTGTTATGGAGTAAAGTGCACTTCAGGACAAAAAACAGTGTCTTCTCTTTAGACAAACCAAAGGAGAACTTTACTAACTAACTTTCTAAAAGTTTAAGAAAAAAGTTTAAGGGTTCAAATTTGGAGATGGAGAAAAGGGCAATGCCTGTGTGTTTAATTTTTTTAAGAGCAGAGGAAAATGCTTTAATTTTTTTAATATGGTTTATTAAAGTAATACATAAATGAGGAAAAAATAGTATAAAAGTATTTTTTAAATAGGGAAAACTGTTCAATCTTACCACCCAAAGTTCTTTAAGACTTTTCTACGTACACAAACCTATTAAAGGAGCCTACAACCTCCACATAGAGCCTTAACTGTGTCAAACAGTTATATAATGCATACTTTGAAGAAAAAAAACATAAATGCAATTACAGCATGCATACTATGCTGTAACCTGTTTTTCAATGTCACAGTAAATAGAAGACCCCTTTCCACATCACCCCACTCAGTTCTCTCTCACCCTGTACAAAGCTGCTTATTATTCCATTGTATGGGTAACCAAGTTTTTCACCAAGCTCCTTTTCAGGTAAATATTTGGTTTCCCCACTTTTTTGCTATTAACCAATATTGCAATGAATATCCATGTAATGAAACTGTATTTATACAATTATTTTCTTCATTCTAATTTCTAGAACTAGATTTTCTGGGTCAAAGAGCTGGCATGTTTTAAATTAGCACATTGAAAGGCTACCCTCCAGAAGAGTTGTCCCCATTTATTCTCCCAACACTGTATGAGAGTATTCATTTCCCCATCACTCTTACCAACACCTCAAACCATAAGGGAAAAAAAGTTATATTCGCATTGAATAAGCCCCTACCATGTGCTGGGCACCATCTTAAAAGCTTTACGTGTATTCTGATAGCCCTATGGAGGTAGGTGCCCACACTCTTTATACCTGCCTCACTAATGGGAAACTAATGCCCACAGATGTTAAGCAACTTGCCCAAGGTCATGCCACTTGTCAAACAGGCTGCTGGGGTTTGAACCCAGTTCACCCATTGCCAAAACACACACCAGAGCAATTAAATATCTCAAAAAGATCAAAATCCTCCTCACTCATTCTAAATGGAACCCAGCCATCTCTTTCCCCAGCAAAACCTACTGAAAACTCTGACTTCAAGAAAAGTGGAAAGGCAGCTGAGATCAGGAGAACTGAATTCAAGACTGAATTCAGCCACTTTACAGGTTGCTGCTGCGTGAGTCTGGGAAGACTGCTTAACCTGAATCTCTTTCTTTGGCTGAAAGCTGCACATATCTACCATCTCTACCTTCACCGCTGTTGTAAAGCCCAAAAGGAACATTCATCCTTTCATAACCACTTGCTGAGGCCTTTCCCTGTGCAAAGGGACCATCCTATCTCTGAGGGTCTAGGAAGAGATGAACATCAACTCAGAAAACCAACACACCTATGCTAGAGAGCACTCAAGCAGGAGTGAGTCACCGGGGTCACAGGGAAAGGAACCACAACGTTCCACAAAAAAGAGCAGCTATTAGGGGCGCCTGCCTGGGTGGCGCAGTCGGTTAAGCGTCCGACTTCGGCCAGGTCACGATCTCATGGTCCAGGTCACGATCTCATGGTCCGTGAGTTCGAGCCCCACGTCAGGCTCTGGGCTGATGGCTCGGAGCCTGGAGCCTGTTTCCAATTGTGTCTCCCTCTCTCTCTGCCCCTCCCCCGTTCATGCTCTGTCTCTCTCTGTCCCAAAAATAAATAAACGTTGAAAAAAAAAATTTTTTTTAAAAGAGCAGCTATTCAAAAAGATAAGAAAAACACAACACCCAGGAAAATACATGAAATCGTACAAACAGAAAATCCGCTAAGTAAATGTACATTTTATTTAGCTGTATTTTTTACAAAGGCATATACAAAGAATAGAAGGGAATCAAATCCTGGACGCTGCAACAAGCAAACAGTATTTATTATTTTCTTTCCTCTTCCAAACTTTAGCATTATTTAACATTTATAATCCTTAAAACATTTTAATTGCTGTGAGAACAGATGAAAGTGATTAATTCTGACTGAAATAATGTATGTAAAAGTGGGAAACTCTAAAACGCCCCATGAATGGTATTATTGTCAGAGCATGAAATAATCTAGCATTCTGCATAATAGCATTACAGTGCGGTAGCCCAAGTTATTTTTACACTGCCGCTTGGTTTCCGGCTCACCTGATAATGTACATTAGTCATTTCTTTACAGTATTTTTCTTTTTTAAAGAAATGCATGCATGTGGGAAAATGGCCCAACGGTACAAAAGGGTCTGTAGTAAAATGTAAGACTGTCCTCTATTCCAGACCCCCGCATCCCTCCCAAAGGCAATCACCACTTCTATATACTGATATGTACTTCCAAAGATACTCTATGCATATATACCTTTTGCATTTAACAATATTCTTGGAAGTTTTTCCTTAAGAGCACATATAAACTGACCTCATTCTTTTAACATCTGCAGATCACTCTCTTATGTGGATACACCATCATCTATTTAACTCAGACTATGCGTTATAAAAATGCCTGACTGGGGCGCCTGGGTGGCTCAGTCAGTTAAGCATCCAACTCTTGATCTCAGTTCAGGTCTTGATCTCAGGGTTACTGAGTTTGAGTTCAAGCCCCGTGCTGGTCTGCACTCAGCAAGAAGCCTACTTAAAAAAAAAAAGAAAGAAAAGAAAAATGCCTGACAATGTTATTAAACACTATTAACGTAATTCTTTCTCCTTATATTTTGATTTTTCATCCTAGCAAATTTCACATCTTCTAAGTTTTTCAGCAAGGCCCATCAGGCCCACCAGTACCTTCCCAGACACAGGTTCTCTGGGCTCCTTCCCCAGTATTTCCTGCTCCCAGCCAAACCCAGGCTGCATACAGTTCTCCCAAATGCTCCATGCATTGCTCATGCTGTTGCTTTAGCTGCCACCCATTGCACCTTCTTTTGCTTGGTTAATTCTTATTTAATCGCTTCAAGAGAGGCTTAGGTATACCCTTCCAGAAAAAAAAGGCTCTCCCACCCCTCTGGGCACCTTTTCTTGGCCTCCACCACAGCCCAGGGCTTGCACTTAACCTCCTCGTGATGAATCTGTACGTGTCAGCCCTGGCCACTAGCTTTTAAATTTCTCCAGGAAAGAAACCATTTTATTAATCCTTGTGCCTGCCAGAGTTTAACATAATATCTGGCACATTAAATATATTTAATACTGTTGATTCAAGCTAGAATGAATAAGGAAGCTCCTTAAAACCTGTTAGGTGCCAAGCCCTACTTTAAATGTACTGCACAAACATTATTTCTCCCTGAACACAATGATACCCAGTTTACAGATGAAGAAACCAAGGCCCTGAAGTTAAACTTGTCCAAAGGCAATAAGAGAGGGCTGAAATTTGAAGCCAAGTCTATTTTATTCCAGAGTCATTGATCTTTCCATTATGCTGTCGGCCACAAGATCTGATGCTGAAAGTTCAGTGAGGAGGTAGAATATGCAGTCCCGAAGGGCAGGATATCTTCATAACTGTTGTGGGTAATCCAAGGGCACTACAGTCCCCCCAAAGAAGCCAGCCAAATGGCACTAAACGGCAGAAAACAAAAAGGAAGTTATGAACAAGCAAACCTTGTCTATAGCATCCACAAATGTGCACGTAGCACACCCTGGCAGTCTTTCGGGAGCCATTCAAAATAAAGAAGACAAGCTGACTTAAGCAGCTGCGATATCCCTGCTTAATCCCACCAGCTCGCTCTCCCAGTGAGCACTGTCTGTCACAGTACATGTTTTTCTTCCCACCCCCAACTCCACAGCATCCACAGTCCTCATACCACTTGCTAAAAGTGATCTTTGGGCCTGCACCTGTAAAGGATTGAAAAGCTCACCAATCCTGCACAGACAGAGCCACCCCTGGAAAGGCCCAGGAGTGGGCGAGGGGCAAGACAGAGGGCAGCACTACAGGAGCAGGTACCAGGGCCCTATAAACCTGCTAGGCAACCTACCGTCAGATACGGACCCTCATCTGCAAGGTGAGCAAAGTAAGAATGCCTGCTCCTTTCTTACGGCCTTTGAGAGTATGAAATCAGACCATCTAAGAATAACCACTTAGCACAGAGCCTGACACCTATTCCATGAATGAACAAACCAACCAGGGAACAAGCCGACCCCCTCCTGTCCTCCGCACCAGGACAGGGATAAGGAAAAGCGGTGGGGAAGCCCTGTAACTAACACAGGAAGTATAATGGCATTTAGCAAAGGTGGGGACACAAGAGGAAGCTGTTCCTCCTTCTCACACATGATAAAAATGAAACTTCAGCAGCAAGCAGTTAATGAACCCAAACCTTACTCATTAGGTGAGACAAAGCAACAAAAATTATCCCAAGGGTAACCATACACCAATACAAAAGGCACACAGGTTGAAAACAAAAACCAAAAAACCCTTTCTCTCCTATTATAAGCCACAACCAAACAAAAATGCCTCCTACCTCTTTAGGAAAGGTAGAATACGGTAGGCAATGTTGTAAAGAAATGCACTGCAATCAGCCCTCAATACACTGCGGAGTGGAAGAATTAGGCGCTTAACGTGTGACGAATAAAGCACATTCCCAGGTCTGACTCTCCCTCCCAAGATTAAGGGAGTAAGGCTGGGTTTAGACCTAGGTGTTTTCACCTTATATCTCTCATTTCCCAAACAACCTTCAGAAGTACTCACATTCCAAAGTCACAGAAAACAAGGTCATGGAAGCTGGGTAGCATGCCAGGGTCACACTTAGATAATTCACAGTCAGGTCACACTGAGGTGGGACCCAAACCCAGTCTGTTTGGCCTCAAAGCCTTCACTCACCCCAACACACATGACTCAGGGGATGGGCAATGTGAATTAAAGGGGGTCAAAAGGTACAAACTTCCAGGTATAAAATAAATAAGTCTTCGCGATGTAATGTACAGCATGGTGACTATCGTTCACAATACTGTACTGTATACCTGAAAGTTACTAAGAGAATAGATCTTAGAAGTTCTCATCACAAGGAAAAACTTGTAGCTATATATGGTGATGGATGTTAACTAACTAGACTTATTGTGGTAATGATTCCACAACGTATACAAATATTGAATCATTATATTGTATACCCAAAACGAATGTAATATTGTATATCAACTATATCTCAACAGAAAGAAAAAAGACACAGTGACAGAGAGGAAAGAGGGAGGAGATTAGGCCAGGGTCACGACCAATAACAAAGAAATGGTCTAATGACCAGTTGGTTGACCATGTTTGATAACATTTAAGATCCACCCTCTTGGGGCGCCTGGGTGGCGCAGTCGGTTAAGCGTCCGACTTCAGCCAGGTCACGATCTCGCGGTCCGGGAGTTCGAGCCCCGCGTCAGGCTCTGGGCTGATGGCTCAGAGCCTGGAGCCTGTTTCCGATTCTGTGTCTTCCTCTCTCTCTGCCCCTCCCCCGTTCATGCTCTCTCTCTGTCCCAAAAATAAATAAAAAAACGTTGAAAAAAAAATTAAAAAAAAAAAAAAGATCCACCCTCTTAACAATTTTCAAATATGTAATTTTATAGTCACCATGCTGTACATTAGGTCCCCATTCAGAGACTTTCTGATCTGTGACCACCTAGGCCATTCCCAGGCAAACCAAGAGCCCCAAGGCACTATTCCTCACTCTCCACATGGCCAGGTTCCCTCTTCCAACCTCTTTTTCATAAGCAAGGAAAATACTCATTATCTAATTTCCCTAGAAATCTCTTGCCAAAAGTCCACTTAAAAGGCAAGCCAAACCTAATACTGGGGGCTTGCTACTTTTGAGCATTAATCCAAAATACTAAATAACTAAAAAATGACCTTGGCAAAATTAAATATGAATGTTAAGTTCCTAAAAACAAGCAATTTTCCAAGGTGTCGGTTCTTACTAGGGATCAACATCATATTAAGGTGCTATCGAAAGCCCCCCTGAAAGAAATGAAGTTAAAAGACAGCCTAGACCACACACAGCCAAATATTCTCAACAGTATGATGCTCTTGTTGCCTGTCTAGCTCAATCCAGGATCCCAGGATCTTACTATAAATGCAGACTGCCAACTCACTCCAGACTAACTGAAACACCAACAGGCAGGGCCTGGAAAGGGCCCTTCAGAAGAAGGGCAATACAACACACTATAGGACCAGGGTCTATGGGAGGAAGGGCTCATTACCCATCCCCCCCCTACACAAGTTCTAGTCCAAGCCTACCCGGAGGACTTCAAGGAGTTCCTACAGGGAGGCTGGGAAGGGCTTCAGGAACCAAATCTCCAACTGGCTACTGGGAATTTCCAAATGGGTATCCCAGAGGGGCCCCAAACCCTGTCCATCCCCTCCTCAGAGAGGCCTCTGAGGGGCATCACCGATCATGCACACCTCGATGCCGGGCCTGGAAACAGCCTTGCCCTCTACCTTTAGTCAGCCGCCAAGCAGCCCTTTCTATTCTGGAAGGAGCTTCCACTCTGCTGCACAAAGCAGCTCCCATGAGCACCCTTCTTTGTGTTCTCATTCCCTCTGTCGTAAAAGCACAATGGCACTGGACTGTCCAGCTGAGTTCAAACCTTGGCTGAGCCAGGTTACTCTGAGCCCCTTTCCTTCTCTACAAAATGAGGGTGAGGACAACAGGACTCTGTGAACAGAGTTCTGCGACAATGAAATGAGCTAATGCATCCTAAATGCACAACAAAAGGTGCTGAACTGACATTAGTTCTCTTCCCCCACTAATGCAGGCCCCAAACATCATCTCTCACCTGACCTACTTCAAAAGCCTCCTAACAGAGAGCCCTGCCGCCCATCTGTCCCCGATCCAGTCTCTCCTCCATACCACCGCCACCAGAGCTTTTCTCCAACACGCAGCTCTGATTACATCATCTCCCTGCTTTCAAACCTTTGACAGCTATCACTTGCTTTACAGGATCAAGTCCACACTTCTTAGCCTAGCATGCAAGGCCTTTTGCAATCTGGCTCTCTCTCCTCCCTGCCACTGTACCCAAATGCCAAGCACCATCTGTTCTAGTAACAATACTCCAAACATGACTTGTATTTTCACGCCTCCCTGCCTCTGCCGGTCATGCTCCCGTCACGGAGAGCCCCTCACCCCCTTCCCCAGTTGGCAAAGTGCAACGCATCCTTCACCCCCTCCCTGAAGTCTTCCTCAGCCACCAGCTCCTCATCTGCTTCCTCCTCCTTCTCCCCCTCCCCTTCCTTCTCTACTCTCCTGCTCCACACCTGCCTTCTAATATTTGTACTATGTATGCACTGGCCTCCTCAGACTGAGGCACAGAGCTGGGCTTCAACCTCAGAAGGGCACAATGGCAGCCCTCAAAAAGTATTTGTTGGAAAAATTATTGCAAGCCTTCCACCAAATGAAAACAGTTTCTGATTTGTCAAACAGTTAACACCTTCACGGTAACTTTTTACTTCTAAAACTCATAAGGATATTATATTCCTTGAGCTAAGATTGCTCTTAATGAAGGAAGCAAAAAAGTGCTGTGTAGATGAATGTCTTTATAAATTCCATCTGCTTAGAGCTCAGTCGCTATCCCTCTAGAAATGATATCTCCTCCCTTTTGCCATGATGGGAGAGGGAAATCACATTCTCTGATTCTTCCTGGCTTGACTTTCAGTATGTGGAACTGGACAGCTTAAGGAGTCCCTCTTACTGAAGCAAAACATTTCAGAAACAAAGGGATAAACAAAACTTACTTAATGGTAGGAAAAAAAAGTGTAAGAAGTTCAAGTGCGCTGGACCTGTGTGCCCTTGGGGAATCCGGTTCTTTCTCAGAGAACAGGTGTCACCTGGGCAGAGAACAGTGTGAGTACTGGTCTTCCTGGGACCTGCTCTCTTGCACAAGCCATTAACAAAGTCACATGTCCCAAGACTCAGAAACAGCTGACTGGAAAAGAACACTTCTTGGTTCACCCAAAATGCCAAGGAGTCAAGCCCCATAAATGTCTATTTATGCTGCCTCCAAAACGTGTTCCTTGACTACTTTCCATATGAAAGTTAAAATATATTAACTGTCTCTTTACGTGAGTCTTTAACAAGGCACAAGCCAGGAAGGAGAATCTCTCCTCCTCCCCACTGTGAGGCTCCTGAGGCCCTTCAGGAAGTCAGGGAAGCACCGACCCCTCTCCTCCGCAGGAAGGCTGTTCTCCTGGTTTGGCAACAGCCCTGTTCATAAACACACACAGATGACTTGAGTGTGGTGCTACAGGCTTACTTCATCTGGGTAAAAGAAAGCGTGTTATTCTACCCGACACTCAAACAACAGTCTACACAAGTTCGCAGAGCTTCTCATGTTCTCACACACCTTAGTAAATAAATGGATTTTTAAAATACTGATTTTCATTAAAACCAGACAGTTTGTTAGCAACAGCTTCATGCCAACAACAAAATATCATTTTTTCTCTGGTTCCTTCTCCTAGATTACCACCTAAAAATATCCCACTTGTTTGCTGAAAACATTTCATATAAACATCTAATTGTTTTAATACAACCAACCAACTTATAAAGATTATCTTGAAATTGGTGTCTTATCTGGACTTCTATAACAAGTACCTTAAAATTAGCAATTTTAAAAATACTCAGAATAAGCAAAAACTTCCATTCAATTACTGATCCAGAATGCTGAGCTTAAAAATATGGTTAAGAGGAAAAGAAGGAAGAAGAGGACGTGTTTTCGGCACCTATAAGCCAAGCACAGTGCTAAGCGTGTTATATAGGTTCTCACCTGCATCTTGGCAGGAAGCCTATGAAACAGGATTACTACCCCATTTTACAGGCAAAGAGACAGAGGTCAAGTAAACTGTCCAGAATCACACACAAAACCACAGTTCATCTGACTTCAAAGATCATGCTTTTTTCACTATACCCTATTTATTTGTATTTTTAAAAGAAGAGGAGAAAAAAAGAGAGTGCTATGTGTCTATTTTTAGTATACTACTATAGTTGCAAAGTACTTACTGTCCAAGGTACCTCATTTACAACAAGCAAATTTCAATATATACAACAGTATTCCTACCCTCTAAGGGATTAAACACAAGAATGTCCTGGGAACTCCCTATGATAGCTATCATTCTTCACACAAAGTTACTTTATATATGCCAAACTATTCTTCATTAAGACACAAAATTTCTGGGGCGCCTGGGTGGCGCAGTCGGTTAAGCGTCCGACTTCAGCCAGGTCACGATCTCGCGGTCCGTGAGTTCGAGCCCCATGTCGGGCTCTGGGCGGATGGCTCAGAGCCTGGAGCCTGTTTCCGATTCTGTGTCTCCTTCTCTCTCTGCCCCTCCCCCGTTCATGCTCTGTCTCTCTCTGTCCCAAAAATAAATAAAAACGTTGGAAAAAAAAAATGTTTAAAAATAAAAAAAAAAAAAGACACACAAAATTTCTGATTTTAATTTTTCCCAGACATACAAGCACTTGGAAGGATATCAAGGGAAAAAACTTAAATATCAAATTAAGTTAGCAAAGTCAGCTACAGTAGGAACTTTTATTTACATGTCCGAGTTTCCAAGACAATGTATGTATAAAATTATTACCCTGAGAGTGTCCTTAGATTTATGGCTGTACCTGAAATTAGCATAAGCATTTGTCAGAATGATATTGTTAAGATTTATCCAACAGAAGTAGAATTAATGCATATTCTTAATTAATGTGCTTAGAATAAATTTTTATAGAATAGTGTTTACAATTACAACTCAGATACCTTGTCATTCTGAATAAAATCCAACCATCAAAATGTTTAACACTCAAGCCATTTTAACCAATAGGCGCATGGTTTATAATCTTAAGATACACTGAAAACTTATATCCATTTAACCAGACCAACTATTCAGAATACCACCACGTTTCCAACCACAACTAGAATAAATTAAATTTGCATCCACTTGTTATACTAATAAAATTAATTTCCAAACAAACTCTAAGCCATTATATATATATATATGTATGTGTACATATATATATACATATATATATATGACCTACTTATGAATTGCTAAATTAAAATGCCTGTTCTCAAATCATAGGGAGGAGAAAAGCATAGTTTAGGACCTGTTCTTGCCCAAAATATTTAACCTAAATTTAAACCATGCCTTGAAATCTAACCTCGAATTTATAAGAAATACAGAGGGCAAAGGACAAGGTACACAACACCACAAGGAAACAAATTCAGATATAGGACGTCCTACAAGTTATCTTCTAAAAGTCAGGAGGGAGAGGGAGGGGGTAGTGAAATAGCATTTTTCTACATTTAAAAAGACTAAAGGTGGGGGCACCTAGGTGGCTTAGCTGGTTAGCGCCCAACTCTTGGTTTCAGCTCAGGTCATGATCTTATGTTCATGAGATCCAGCTCTACATTGGGCTGAACACTGACAGCACGGAGCCTGCTTGGGATTCTCTGCCCAAGGATTTCCTGCTCCTATGATTGCGCTTGCTCTCTCTCTCAAAATAAAAATAAATAAACTTAAAAAAAAAAAAAAAAAAAAAAGACCAACAGACCAAATCAACAAAAACACACAGTGCTATATGTAAACTTTATCTGGCTCTTGATTTCAGCTCAGCTCAGGTCACAATCTCACGATTCATGAGTTCCAGCCCCACACTAAGCTCTGCACTGACGGTGTGGAATCTGCTCTGGATTCTCTCTCCCTCTCTCTGTGCTCCTCCCCCGCTCACTCTTGCTTTCTCTCAAAATAAATAAACTTAAAAAAAAACTGACACTAAGAAATGACTGTTAATTTTATGAAAAGTGATAACAAGGTGGTGGGTTGTTTTTTTTTTAAGTCCTTAGTTAGAAATGCATACCAAAGTTTGTCAGGTGAAATTAAATGATGTCTGGGATTTGGTTTAAAGCTATTTGACCATACCAAACAACCCAACATTGTTCTCTGGCAAAGATGCTTTGCAAAAAAGTTTCTACAACTCAATGCATTTGGGAAATGCTTAAAACTCTGGTTCCCTCCAAGGAGATTTACAATAAATATTAAAAATAATGGTGCTCAAAAGTCCTGCAGCTAAAAAGAAAATTACCAAGGCCCTTGGTAGCTCAGTCAATTAACCATCAGACTCTTGATTTTGGCTCAGGTCATGATCTCAGAGTTGGTGAGATCGAGCCCCACTGTGGCCTCTGCACTGATAGCATGGAGTCTGCCTGGGATTCTTTCTCCCTCTCTCTCCGCCCCTCCTCCGCTCGAGTTCTCTCTCTCTCTCTCTCTCTCTCTCTCTCTCTCTCTCAGATGAGTAAATAAATGTTAGGGGAAAAAAACAAAAATACCTATTTTACTTTGGTTAACCCCAATCTTCCCACTTATTTGAACATAGAACCTTTTTTCAGTGCATAACATCTACTAATTTCCTAAGAATTGCATTTTCCTTGGAAACTCCTTTGGGAATTGCTGCTTTATCTAGCTAAATCACTCTGCGGTAAGGCTCTCTTAAGTCACATGCATGTTCTAAGAACCCTGAATAATTAAAAAACTCACATACTCCAATAATAAAATAATAATAGTAAATAAACAATAAATAATTCACAATTTTATTTGCAACTTAAAAGCCTCTCGCTTTCTGTCTTTTGCATCCATAAATAAGTACATGTGGACTCTTTAAGTTAGCATGTTTTCATTTCTAAATCAAACTCTGATTTTTTTAGTGTTTATTTATTATTTTTTTTTTTAATTTTTTTTTTTCCAACGTTTATTTTATTTTTGGGACAGAGAGAGACAGAGCATGAACGGGGGAGGGGCAGAGAGAGAGGGAGACACAGAATTGGAAACAGGCTCCAGGCTCCGAGCCATCAGCCCAGAGCCTGACGCGGGGCTCGAACTCACGGACCGCGAGATCGTGACCTGGCTGAAGTCGGACGCTTAACCGACTGCGCCACCCAGGCGCCCCAGTGTTTATTTATTTTTGAGAGGGAGGGAGAGCGAGAGAAAATGTGAGTGGGGGAGGAGCAGAGAGAGGAAGAGACAGAGGATCCAAAGCAGGCTTTACACTGACAGCAGAAAGCCCAATGTAGGGCTCAAATTCACAAACCGTGAGATTATGACCTGAGCCAAAGTCTGACACTTAACCTACTGAGCCACCAAGTTGCCCCTAAATCAAACTCTTTCTACAATACAAAATTGCCACTACAAAATTTCCCTCAAGTGGAGTTAAATTTTACTTATTCAAATCTATTTCCTTTTGAAATCTACAACGGAAGAGATTTCAAATTCACAAGTTGTCAAACCACACCTGGTTTTTTTCACTTTCAAAATGTCCCTGAGATATTTCTTTTTTTCTTTTAAGTTTTTATTATTTATTTTGAGAGTGAGTGAGAGTGCATGGTGGGGGAGGGGCAGAAAGAGAGAGAGAGAGAGAGAGAGAGAGAGAGAGAGAGAATCCCAACCAGGCTTCTTGCTGTCAGCACAGAGCCCAACATGGGGCTCGATCTCATAAACATGAGATCATGACATGAGCCAAAATCAAGAGTCAGCCACTTAAGCAACTGAGCCACCAAGGTGTCCCTGCCCTGAGATATTTCAAAGGCTCCTCAAACCCTCTCCAATGACTCCTCAAAATAAGTTAGTGGTTTCACAGTAACAAAACACAAACCAAACCAAAACCAAACAAAACAAAACCTGAAATCAAAACTCTCTGACAGTCTTTCAGGTAGTTCCTAAGGGCTTCTAACAATTTACCTCAAAGTCCCCGATTCCCATCTTTCTGCACCAGACGTGGTCCCATTCTTATAAATGATCTTTTGAGTACTTGAACAACTAGATCCCTAGACAGATTCACCTTACCACAAATTCTATCTACTCCACGGCCAAAAGTTTAAAAGCAAGCTTTCAACTAATATCTGCAGTTCATTTAAGAAAAAAACGTGTCCCATTCCATTTAAGAGCCTCCACAGTTAAAAAGTCTTTGGAAGTACACTTTAAAAGAAGACAAAAATTGCTAACACAGAAATCTGAGCTAGAAGTCACTGCTATAAGGAAACAATAAAATTTGATGTATCCCTTGCATCTAGGAGGCAATTTACAATGTTCAAAAGCCTTTCATACGCATTCTGTCATTTGACCCTCAAAACCCTGGAGAGATGTCTGTTTTCCATCATGATAGCATATATCTAACATGGCTCAACTTGAAAGCCGACAACTTGTCAACCTTCAATTATCCTTACCACAGAGAGAATAACGGCATATGCAATCTGACTCAGCTGAACCATGGAGAGGCCATCACCTCCAGCTTCTCAAAGGGGACACTCAGGCCAAATCCTACTGTGGGAGTTCCCCCATGATTTTGTTTGGTGCTACTTGCAGACAGCTAACTGTCCACAGGCATTTAGGTTGTCACACAACCCATGCTCCAGGCCTTGTCTTTACTCCACAGGAGAGCGGACTCTCCTTTGAACTGACTGCACCTGCCTAGGATTGTCCAGGGAGGTTTCTACAGCATCAGCCCACCGACCTCCCCATTTTTACCCATGTCAGTGTTTCCACATGAAAGAAGAACAATGTTTAACTGTGCACAACACATGAGAGGGCAGACAAAAAACCTCTGGAATAAAAATGTCCTGGGTTTGGACCCTGGATCCTCCTGTCTTGGCCGTGTGCATTCCTTACCCTCAGATCCCTTACATGTATATGGAGCACTCAATCTCCTGAGCCTGTTGAGAAGTGGAGGAGAGAGAAGCTCCCCACAGTAACTGGGTTCTCCACCTGCCTCCCTTTTCTCCCCGGAAAGGGAAACAAGCAATTTAAAAAGCTGACTCAGGCAAGACAGGACTCCAACCATCAAGAAGCTATAACCCATAGGCAAAGTAAGCAGGCCAACAACTTAATAATAAAAGGCAAAAAGAAAAAAAACAAAACATTGTAATTGTTCAAGTAATGTGCTAGGGACTAAATAGAAGCAACCATGTAAATGCAGAAGGGGGAGATCAGAAAAATATTAAGGAAGCAGTATTTACTTGAGCTAGTTCTTGAAGGACAATGAAAATGTAGTGGGGGGAGGGGGGGAGAACAGCCTCCCCAGAGGCAAAATTTATAGAAAGTATATGACAGTTATGGAATGGGCCCCTAGCTGAAGTGTCATTTGCAGAGACACAGAGAAGACAACTGGGTCTGGAAAAGAAAGTTATGAGCCAGATCATGGAGAATCTTGAAAGCTATGAATAAAAAGGGAACAGCCATGTCTCTCACCTGACCTTGAATGGGTTGTGCCTTCAGCTACAAGTAACAAAAATTACATAACTACAAGTGGCACGAAAACATGGTCTCAAAACTTTCTGGATCATGCAGCCCTAAAAGTAAAAAAAATTTAAACATGTACCCCCAACATGTTATAAGTTGCATGTAATTTATGCATAATTAAAACACTAGACCTACGAATTACAGGTGTATGTAGTATGTACATTATAAAACATCTATTAAAAACTTTTTAAAAGATGAGAATGATTCAAATAGCATTTGCAAGTTTATTTTTATTAATACAAATTCATATACAATTTTTGTACCAATTTACTAATCTGATTTAAAAGTCATTTCCAGGGCGCTTGAGTGGCTCAGTCAGTTAAGCATTGGACTCCTGATTTTGGCTCAGGTCATGATCTCACCATGAGTTCAAGCCCAGCATCAGAGCCTGCTTGGGATTCTTTCTTCCTCCCTCCCTCTCTCTACCTCTGCCCCTTCACCACTCCATCTGTCTCTCAAAAATAAATAAGTAAACTTTAAAAGTCATTTTTTAATCTCACAATAAGACATTTTCTTGTTCCTATAGCCTCAGATCATTATCATTAAACTTTCTTTGCAAGAATCTTTTTAAGCCACTTGCCCATTCTGTGGGAGTCGATTTACTTAAAAATAGATAATATAATCCATAAACCCCTTTACACAGATAAAGTACACCAAAGGCAAGAATGAGAGTACCACTGGCAATTCCACCAGGTTGTAAAATGCCAACTCATCCCTCATGTAACCTAAGTAACAGGAGACTTTCAGATATGGCAAACAGTGTCAATCGTCTATTAAATATTAGTAAAGCTTTTTCTTTTCTGGATAAAGTTCTAATATTTTCTTCCTTTCCATACTGGATGATCTAGCACACTCTACTTGGAGATAACTGCCTCAAACAATAACAGTAATAAAAAATAATGCTCACATAAGAAGTTCTGAGTCACAGTGGTTTTAGGGTTAGTAAATTCAGCAGCTGAAAAAGGTCACTGTGTTCTTAGGCACCATCTATCCTTGAACTCTGTGATCCTCACAGTATCAACCTGTTCTATTTTGCTGACCACCTTTGGTTCCTAATATGGTGGTACCCAAAAGGTGTCACATAAGTATTCATTAACCAGTCACTGGCAACAGGTATATTACTAAAGTTGACTTGACTTAAATCAAGATTCACTCCCTCAGGCAAAGGACACACCCAACTTACCTTGAAGTGAATGGCCAATGGGAAACTAATCAAAAGCAAGATTATGATACCAAGTAATGTGGAAATTATTATAGCAGTGGCCCTTGCAAAGAATCATGTAACCACCAGGGCATGAGTGAGCCTAGGCCCAGGCGGAAAAACCACCCAGCTGAGCCCAGCTCCAACTTCTGAATCCCAACCAACTAAACAGTAGTTGGTTTAAACTATAGGAAGGAAAGGAGACCAGGATGGGGAGTGCTGTGGTTTAGCCATCCCTGGTATAACACTCTGCATGCAGGATAATGGGGGAAGAAAAAACTATACTGTTTCATTGCCACAGATTTTTTTAAATTCAAACATCTAGTTCAGTGTAAGCAAGCACTCGATAAACATTAATAATTGATGTTACTCACCCCCAAGTAATTTAGAATAAAGCATGGCAAAGAGAGGGGAGTATAATGGGATACATGATAATAATAACCAATTCCCGACTTTTTTGCAGTAATTCACTATCCTGTTACACGAGTGCCTGTATATGCAGCAATTCAAATCTCCACAGAATGTGGAAAAGTCTCAGACTGTGGAGTGTATATCACAGGAGCATTAAAAATGTTCTTACCCTCTGACACATTGGTATGTTGTTATGACCAGCAATACCACTTTTGGAAACATATCCTACATTAAACAGCTAGCTCTTTTTGTTTAGCCGGTTCCCTCCCTCTTCCATTAACAATAACCTCCTTCTTTGTGGGACACTTTGTCTCCCCACAGTCCCATCTTGTGGGTCTAAATGGAGACTGCCAACCGTAACTCTCCTTTGGCTGGCATCAGGCCAATCTGAGTTCTCTCCAGGGTTTTCCCAAATTGGAACTAAGAGCAAAGAGTCAGTTTCTTGATGATGGGAGGTTCTGAAGCTACCAGCAGCCAGGTGCCCCTATGTGGGGCAGTGTGCTGGACCCTATAATTTAATGAGTAAATCAGATCTGAGCCAAAGGGCTCTTAATGCCTAAGAGGTATTTCTTTTCAACACACCTAAACGTCCAAATGGACTGGCTAAATAAATTATGGTAATGTAGGTAATGGATTTACCAAATAGCCATTAAAACAGTGCCAAAGAATTTACTGATATGACAGGGGGAAAAAAAGCACATTATACAAGTATATACTGTACTCTAAACTGTGCAGATATATGCACCCTTTTATGTCAAATCTTTTTCACATCTCTTCAAAAGCACATGTAATAAAGGACCCTGTTTGCATGAGTAGGTATGCATGAAAAGAATATAACCAAGTGTTTCTTAGAGACTGCCCTACCCCCACCTGGACTTACAGAGGTAATAAGCCACTGTTCATGATAGGCAAGTAACCCTCGGTGTGCTGGGGTGGGGCAGGAAAGGTGGTGAGTCACTGTGGCTCTGGGCTATACAACTAAACATACTGGGTTCAGATCTACATACAACTGTGGCCAGAAGATTTTTACTAATGAATTCCTTCACAGTAGTGGCAAATATCTGTGCTAAAATCCAGGGACCATGCCATCCTTCTACCACACTCTTTTAGTCCTTGACATTCTTGCCTATGGGACTCTTCTTTCCAGAATATTCTTCTTGATTACACACACCTGCCAGAGCCCTTAAAGACAACATCTACTGTAGAAGAGCAAACCCCATCAATACCGCAGCCTAGCCAAACCAGAACCCCTTTCACTCTCCACAAGATATTTCCTGATAGCCTTCTTTATCAAAAGTCTTCCCCTATCATTCAAAACCCAGTCTCCTGATAATAAAAAACCAGAAGCTATTCTTCTGCTTTGCTGTTCTTGTCCCCTTCTAGTACACTGATAACAAAGTCTCCCAACTTCACTAGCAAAGACGGGTTCATAATGCTCTCTCTGCTCACACACACAGAAATGGCAGCCTTTACAGTCAGGCAATCGATACTTATTGGTACACACTCTTTTTTGAGGTTTAAACCCCACTGCTTAACTTTCTGAAGAGGCAGTCTTCGGAGAATAAGTTTAAAAAGCTAAAGATGGACAGGCTGCTCAGACATAAAAGAGCCTATAGCTTAGCACATAATTTTATTTTAGAGCCTTTTAAAGAAAATCCATACCAGCTTCCAGATGAGTGTCAAGTTGCACTCAGTGCTCTTAAACAGGCAAGCAAGACACAGTACAAACATTTAGAGTCACGGTGAAAATGGGTCACCTGCATCCTACTACTTACTTCTTTACCATTAAACCAACAGCATAAGGGAAGAATTTATGTAGCACAAAAAGAGCTGCAAAATTAGACTTATCCAGACATCAGTAGAAAGAGCCCAAAAACGATGACACCAAAAAAGGGACATTTATATCCAGGCTATATTATTCCGCTGAGAGATACCAAGATGAAAAGCAAATGATACGTTCATTTCTTATTTTAAAAAAAGACATACAGATTTGAGGATTGACTTCCTTAAGAATGCTGTCTGGGT
The DNA here is from genome assembly GCF_022837055.1 of Prionailurus viverrinus. Lineage (NCBI taxonomy): Eukaryota > Metazoa > Chordata > Mammalia > Carnivora > Felidae > Prionailurus > Prionailurus viverrinus. The sequence continues at coordinate 68,514,587 of NC_062568.1, forward strand.
TACTAGTCTGGATTATAAATCACACTAGACCCTGAAGCCTACTTAATAAAAGAAAAGTTGAAAATAAACAAATGATTAATTTGAGGTATGTGAATTTCTGAAACTCTCTTGGGGAGAAAGTTTTATTACCATTATTACTGGTCTGTTTTTAATCTCTGACATCAAAGCATAGATGTTAACCCTGGAGTTCTGAAACCAGAATAACCTATAAATGAAATACTGTGAGAAACTGCCACATATTAACATTAGTCTGTTTGTCAAGTTTTGGCCAATTCTCAGGTGTCTCCCTAAACAAAAGGGGTGGAGAGGAGGGGGAGAATCCGAGAACCTAGGTTCAAGTTCAACTCCACCGTTTGTAGATGACATCTAGCAAACTGATCTAACTTGCTCAGCCTCAATTTCCTAACTGGAGAATTAAGGGTTAAAATTATTTAAGTAAAGCCCTTTGTAAATCCCAAAACGCTGTGCTAATATTACAGCACAGGTTCCAGAATGTCTATATTTCTCAAACTCTTGGAAAACTTTAGGGCTGAAAGATAATCCCATTTTAGAAATAATAATGATGAGAAAATCAAGGCCCAGGAAGGTGTTAGAGTCTTGTACAAAAACACTTTTGTAAACTGGTTGGGAGGAGGTTCTAATTTTCCTCCACTGAAAAACACATTTAAAAGACAATCAAACAGGGGTGCCTGGGTGGCTCAGTCAGTTAAATGTCCAACTCTTGATAGCAGCTCAGTCATGGTCTCCCAGTTCATGAGTTTAAGCCCTGCATCAAGTTCTGACTGACAGTGCGGAGCCTGCTTAGGATTCTCTCTCTCTCCTCTCTCTCTGCTCCTCCCCTGTCTCTTTCTCAAAATAAATAAACTTAAAAAATTTTTTAACAAAATCTCTCCCAGCAACACACACACACACACACACACACACACACACACATCCTCTGCTTCATTTTGCCTTTGTAAACTTTACTCCTATAACAAGTTAAACTAAACTTTCCATCAGAAAGATAAAAATAAAGCCATTTCTCTTACTGTGAGGCTCACAGACAACTTTCACCCCAACCTAGACAAAACCTTTACATTTGGGTTAGAAATGGCTAGAAGAAACATTGACATAACATTATAACCTCCAGATAAGCTGACAGGCATCATTATAATATGGATTATAGTTATACCAGGCCAGAGATACTGGTTTTAATGTTCCCTGGGAGATAAAGAATTAATCAGCAACTCTGAAGGGGCTGTTGCCTAAAAAAGGACAATTTTATGGAGACAATTTCATTGTCTTTAAAATTGTGCCCTCAATCACCCAGTATCAAAAACCCACTATGGCACCAAATAAATTGAGTGTGGTGAAAGAGACAAAATGTTCTTTTTTCTACAGGCTCTTATGGGAAGCAGAAAAGGGCTGACTATGAATCAGTTATGCTTTAGTTCCACAATGGACATAAATTATGATGATTTGGGCGTTCTGGTGGTTAAACCAGGAAAGCAGGAAAAACAGTGCTTCCAAGTCCCAGCAAAAGTTAACTTTGTGGCATCACAGCTGAAAGCCAGGGTCATGAAAAAGTAACCTTACATTTATTTCTGGACTTTCCTGCCCCACTAAAATGGATGACACTATTTCCCATCCCTTATTGTCAAATCACAACAGTCCGGAAGCCTGGACCAAGTTCACTTGGCAGGTAACAGGAGCAAGGCTAGGAGGAAGTCCTGAAGGATGTCAGATACCACATTTCCTTTACTGCTGCATACTTTTCATCTCAGTACCACCAGGATATATTTACCATGAGTTCTGACTAACACCCACCAAACATTCTGGCTGACAAACTCTGCAGAAGCTGGCATTGTCTCAAGAAGGTCCCTCCTGAGATCCTTAAGTAGATTAGATGAGTAAAACATTCAGACTACTACTATAATGACCATCTCTCAGTCACTCATAAATTCTCTCATTCCCAGCAATCAAGAAACAGCTGCTAAAATCCAGGAATCTTCCTAGTAGCAGATCTAAAATACCTCCAAGCTGGCCAGTGGAGCTTCACAACTGCTGCTTCTCCTTCCCCTCCCCCATCCCGGAGTGCCAGCCTGGCAGAAATAAAGATGACCCAGGAAGGAAAAAACAAACAAACAAACAAAAAACCAGAGTAACGGATCTGATGAAAGCAGAGATGCAGACTCCCCTCATTTTCACTACAGAGAAATACCAACTTTCTGTACCAACTAACCAGGTTTCCCCTCTCCTCTCCCATCCCCACCCCCTCCAAACACATCAACTTCTGCAGTCTGGTGGTCTGGTATTTCCAGAGTTAGTGAACTCAGCAGCCCTAAACCCTTTCTCAAAGATTCTGGACAAGGCACTTCCTTTCCGTGCCAGAGTTCGAGGCCCATCCACGGTTAGATTCAGCTTGCCTTTACCTTGCAACCTGCCCAGACGGCGCTGCTCCTAGGGTCAAGTTCAAGATGAAGGTGCCCTTCCACCTCCCCTAGTTGACTCTAGCGGGGACAGCGCGACCGTTACGAGTCACCGGAGGCACAATGATCTAGGGCTGTCAAGAGTGGGCTGGAGGGGAAGACTGTGGCCGAGCCCAGCGTCCTCTCAACTCCTGGCCACGGCGCGGTATTTCTATCCGGGCACCGCCGCATTTCTTCCCCGAGCCTTACACAATAAGTCAAGTAAGTTTTGAGACTGCCGATCCTGAGACCTTTCTGTCTGCAAATACGCCACACAATGCCTAGGGCTTCCTTCCTCGCCAGCCGTTCCGGAAAGCTGCCGCGCCAAAGCGGGGAGCCCCCGAAACTCCCAGCGCTGAGCGCCCGCACCCCCAAAGTCTTCCAGTAAGACGCGAGCCTTGCCGTAAGTCCCCCCAAAAGTGACCACTCTCCACTATCCAAGAACCGGGGGATTCACAATCCTGATACAATCATCGTCTTTTTCAGCTCCCCCTCAATGTCTAATCTTACCCTCCCCCCCACACACACAAAAAAGAACGTGGATATGCTAATCGCGGTGTTTTGGAAAGGAAGCAATGGACTTTTAGCCCAGACTGGGGTAATACCACAGCACCCCCCCACACACACTCCGCTCTCCGGCTTAAGTTCACCCGGCAACTTCGCGACTCGCGCTCCCCTACACTCCGGGGGGCGCCCTGGACCCCGCGGTGCCAGGCGCGCTTCTCCTCCGCCTCCCCTGCCCCAGGTACCAGGCGCAGCCCAAGCCCTTGCCAAGCCCGCGGGCTACAGAGGAGGCGGGAAAGGGGGCGAGGAGGCGCGCCGGGCGGGGGTGGTCCCGAAACTCTAGCGTGCTGCCGCGCGTTCCCGCTTGCCCCCGCACCTCAGTCCTGCCGGGGACTAGTCGGTCCGGCACGGAGGGGACCGCGAAGGGAAGGCGCCGACTTTCCCGAGCCGGCAGGACCAAGGCCCGGGGCGCCCAACATGTCCAAGCCTATCCCCGGAAAGCTCCCGGGTGTGCCCAGCCAGAGAGGGGGTGGGGAAGAGAGGCTCCAGAAACTTTCCCACATGCTTTTCAACTCTCCCCATCTCCCTCTCCTCCTCCGCGGGACCCTCTCCTCCCCTCAGCACCGCAGCAGCTGGAGGTGCCCGGGACGCAGGGAGTCCGGCGGCGGCGCCAGGGCGGCGGGAGTTACCTGCCGGGAAAGTTTCCAGCTCCTCGGCGCGGTTCCCTACCCCAGGGCCGGGCCTCGGGGCGCGGCCAGCTCGGCGGTCCGCGGCTGCCTCTCCTCCGGCTCCCGACGCGGCCAATGCTCCCGCAGCTGCCACAGCGAAGGCTGCGTTCTGGCCCGTCCCCCCGCCTCGCGCGGCCCACACCCGGGCCTCATTGGCAGCGCGAATCCCCGCCCTTGCGCGTGTTCCCGAAGGCACCTTCCTCTCGCGCGCCCGCCCGGGCCGCGCCTCCCGCGCCCCTCCCCGCCCGGGGCTGCGGCGGCTCCCGGGACCCGCTGGGGCGCAGCGCGCGAACTTTCCGCCGGGCGCGGGCGCAGCGCCTTCCGCCCCACCTCTCCGGGGCCGGTCTTCAGCGCCCCGCCAGGGGGCTAGTCTCCTGAGGCTGCGCCTGGGGCCCTCTGGGCCTGGATCAAGATGAGTAGTCGTTTTCAACTTCTTTAAAATCAGTGACAAGGCGTCCCCCTCCTTGCTGCGTTTTGAAAACAGTCGAAGACGACATATGGGAGCAATTAACTAAGTGAAGTTTTGGTGGATGCTTCACGGTGACTTTTGTGGCTTTCTTGAATTCTCTCTGCCTCACTTAACACACACACTCAAACACTCGCTTTTGGGGGCAAGAATGAGCTAGGGAAGATGGAAGATGTAAAGAGCATATCCCCTGCTGTCTTTTTCTTTCCCAAAAGCGAACTAGGGACGTTCAGGGACTGGTGATTGTCCGGGGGTCCCCAGGGCCCGGTGTCGTCAGCCTCCTCCTACCGGGGCTGCAGCCTCCTCCTACCGCTGCTATATCCACGGAGGGCCAACATCATGTTTCTGTCGGTGGGAGGAGGGAGGTCGGGAAGGAGGAGAAACAAAGATGTTATTATTGTTTCGGTTGGTAGCAGTAAATTAAATTCCCGAGTTCCCAAAATGTTTTGTTATTTCCCAGCAGAGTGAAAGCCAGGATAGGGCCTACGGATTCTGGGGTCCTGGGTTCAGCCAGCACCCCGCAGGAATCTGAGGCAGTCAATTCAAGCCAGGCGCGGGGGGGGGGGGCGGGGGGGGGGGGGACACATCTCAGCCCACTCCACACCCCAAGCCCTTTGGACCAGCCTTGGTCACAGAAACATCAACTAGGACTGCTGCTGCTTTGTGTGTCCTGCGGAAACTGCACAAGTCACCCCAACTGTGTGTCTGGAGCTGGTAATACAGAAGTTGCTATAAATGGATTTATTGGCAACCCCTAACCTTGCTGTGGCAAACCGGCCTTTAAAGACAACTGTGTTTTAAGCAAGTTCCCCATAAAAATTTCAACCTCATGCAGAGCTTCCCAATATAAAGATACCTCTAGAGATGGGTGTCCATATTTAGAGTTCTTATGAACAGGGACAGGAAGCAAAATGCCAGACAATCTTCCTACATAAATAAAAGACAACTGAAATTGGCTGGATTTTTCACCCCAACTTTCAAAGGCCTGATTATTACTGTCCTGATATTTGAGCAGTAAACATATCAGCAGCCTTGAGGTCTTCCTCAAAGAAATCAGGATCTGAATGTTTACGATAAAATGTTAACTTATTAAATCAGAAATTTGTTGACTTATTTCTTCACTCTGAAATGTCTCATCGCTGAAAAATATGGTAATATGCTTTATTTAATTTCTCTTGAAATGAAATGCATAAAAGTTACCAATCTTTCAACAGATGAAAAGGCAGACAGCCACCTTAGAAATAAAAGACTGACACAAAAGAAAAAAACTCCACAGTAGTTTAATCTGAAATACTGAGATATAAAAGAAGCAATCGTAGGGAAACACACTGGTACAGTTCCCTGCCTCAGACAATGGGTGAAATGTATAATGGATGAAATTTACAATTTGTATCAGGTTCTTCTGTCTTTGGCTCTTTTAAGCTATATTCTCCGAGTTTTTGATGAAATTGCTTAATTAAATTGGGCTTTAAAGACAATGAAATTTATATTCCCCCCTCTATCCCCAAAGCTCCCTAAGTAGCAACTAGAAAATCACATAAAGTAAATATGTTAATTGTCAGCATCATCTTTAAATTATTTTTAGTTGAAAATTTTTCGTCTCTATAGTTTCAGAAGTCTCAGTCACTTAGAAGTAACTTCATCACTGCCTAGTTAGGAGTGTTTAACATTCTAAACAGGCATACAGCTAGCAATCTGAGATTTGTACACAGAAGGGCCCTCTCTCCCCTTCTTCCTGTAGTGTTTATATAATCCAAACTACATATGTTATTATGCACAATCTGATCTCCAGCTTTGAACAGCTAACATTACATATAGTATGTCATACTAAGAACATCAAAGCTGTCTTAAGCTGTGAGTGAAAATGGTACATTTTCTAGAAGACGAGCCCCAAAACTCATAGTAATCACAATTCATGGGAGGGGATGAAGGGGGGGGGGGCATTAAGATTAAGTCTATAAGAGAAAGACTTAAACATTTTCTAAGAATCTAAAAATGTGAAGTATTAGTTGAAACACACGTTCAAAAAATGAATTTCGATGCTTTTTAAATATCTGCCTTTCCCTTAAAAAAATAAAAGATATTTTTAGTTAGTTGTTAGGTGATTGCTTTTATTTTTAGAGGTGGGGGGGTGAGCAAGAATCACCTCTTGCTTTCCTTATGGTACTTCTGCTCATCCCATTGAATTTTAAAAGCTCACTCATTACATTTCTATGGATTCCAGCTGAAAAAAATAATTAAAAGACAAATATAGATCACATTAGTGTTGTATGTTTGAACATATTCACCAAACATACATACAATATATTGGATTCCGTTTTAAAATTTTCTGTCAGTTTGCCAGCAATGTAGCTTTTCTCAGCAGAGTGAAAGAAAACAGCAAATAATAAACTGGCTATTTTAATGTACAATTTACTGCCCAGGGCAATAGGCTGAGGAAGGCGTGAGAAAAGAATGTGTCTCATGAGTGTTAGTATGCTTTTTTCCCCTTGCTCAGATTCTTAAGTACTTCTATTTTAAATCAAGCCTAAGTTAGGATCAGAGCCAGTGTTTATTATGGTATGCCTAGTATAGAATACATAGTGAGAAGTGAAATGTTTAAAACAGTGTAGTAATTAAATACAAAAACTGAGAAGGGACCAAAAAAAAAAAAAAAAAATTAAGGCCAGGTAGGAAATCCAGACTCCAAATAATTCAGCCCACAAATGCTTTTTCGCCTATCTTGGAGTGTCTTTTCAAGTTTACATAATTCATTCTCCTTTGGTCCATTCATTCTTCCTTTCCCTTTTAACATTTTCGGGGGAAAAGCATTTTTAAGGGCATGGGGAATACTGAAATAAATTGGGTTATAGTTAGAAATCCGCTGGGAAAAGCAATTAAATTACATACCCTACACAGTTCCTGGGTATGTAACAATTCATGGTCACACACTTGTATCAACACCATGGTCAGAGGTAGGCTAACAGCAGACATTCATCCTAGGATGTCAAAAACTGCAGTTGTATACAGTTAGCCAGGCAGTCAAAGTAAAAGTCATCTAATGGAACATATAACCCCCTCTGTAGGTCTAGCACATGCCCTGCCAATATTGTAAAATCTCATCCAATAGGGGCGAAGCAGTGAATTATTTAAACTGATAAGGAATCCACAGAGGGAAGAAAATAAGGAAATAGATTCAGGGGGTCACATTTCCCTATAATAATAATGGAGTAACTAAAATCCCGGGAGAATTTTTTTTAAGATGGTACGCCATCTGATTAACATTTTAAACATAGCTTTAGTTCAGTCTTCTGATGGTGAAATGGTCTATAGGGGGAAATAGAAATTTTCCATGTTTAGGAAGGCTGAGGTAATGCAATCAGGTAGTAATCCCTCCAATAAATGTTGTTGAGTCTGGTTAAGATGGCTTAAAAAGAAATGTGCTGTTAACTTTAAGTATAACAAATGCATTTTAATATTCTCTACCTTGGAGGGGCGCCTGGGTGGCTCACTCACTTAAGTGTCCGACTTCAACTCAGGTCATGATCTCAAAGTTCATGGGTTCAAGCCCCGCGTGGGGCTCCTGTGCTGACAGAGCTTAGAGCCGGCCTTGGATTCTGTATCCCTCTCTCTCTCTCTCTCAAAAATAAATAAACATTAAAGAATTTTTTTTTTTTTAATATTCTCCACCTTGGGAGTGGTACTTTCCCTCTTCTCAGCAAGTTGTATAAAAGGCACTGACACTAGAGTTATAAAATCTAGATCCCAGTGCTGACTTTGGCAGTTACTGTTTGTGATTCCTGGCAATTCGTTTAGTCCTTTTAAGTCTCTGGCCTCTCATCTATGAAATAAGGAGGATAGAATCTGTGCCTCACAGGTTTGTGGTGAAGATTAAACAAAATATGGTAAAAAGCACTTAATGAATTAGAAAATGCTCTACAGAAAGTAACTTTTAGTTAGTAGACAATAAGCTATGCTTTTGACTGCCCCCCCCCCCATTACCTGGGACCGTTTTGGTTGGAATAACAATGTAAAGTCTGATCAGAGAAGTCCAGAATGCCCACATTTGCCAAATGTGAAGGAAGAGTGCCTTAACTATGATTTAGTAGCAGATAATAACTCCAATTAAGCTCTCAGAGGCTCATCTGGGGGTAAATTGACAATTCTTTTCTCAAACAGAAGCAGTCAGGAGCCATCTACAGAGTTACATTTTTCTCCTGTGTTAGTTTTAAAGAGGGAAAATTGCAGTATATATACAATATAAGAGTACCTCACTTTATGCAAAAATATATGGAAATTATTTTTTGAATTGTTTTAATGTTTATTTAGTTTTGAGAGAGAGAGAGAGAGAGAGACACACACACAGAGCGCAAGCGGGGGAGGGGCAGAGAGAGAGGGAGACACAGAATCCGAATCAGGCTACAGGCTCTGAGCTCTCAGCACAGAGCTCAACACAGGGCGCAAACCCACAAACTGTAAGGTCATGACCCGAGCTGAAGTCTGACACTTAACTGACTGAGCCGCCCAGGTGCCCCTGGAAATTCTTAATTACACAATGTATTGATTTAAAGGAAATGTTTCCTTCAAAAAAATTCTTGCTCAGATTCTTCGCAATTACCATTACAATCTTACTTACATCATTAATTACTGAAGATCCTTTCAATTCTATGAAAGAGTACTGATCAACACTAATGAAATTATGAGCTCGAACCCATATAAATATTTTCTGTAAGACCAAGCACTAGTCAAAACTCCCTTGCAGGTGCATATTTATTTGAAGAAATATAAATCAGGAAATAGCACCTACCAAAAGATGTGGTTTAAGCTGGGGAAGGGGAGGGGGCATAAATACAGAGAGACTAGCCAAAATGGAAAGTTTGGTTTTATTTAAAAGTCAGTTTGCTGTTTTCCCTTTGATGATCAGACAACCTACTCCAGAAACAGATGAGGAATATTGATGATGATGATTAGGATGATGATGATGTTGACAATCAACTTTCTAGAACTGAGAGAGGTTTCTCCCCTAAGAGACAATACAGAATAGGTGGACTCGCCTTCCAAGACAAAATGTGCTTAAAGCAGGATTCCTGCATTTAGGAAACTTTTTTAAACTAGTCTTGGGATTTTAATACAATAATTAGAAGCTCTATCTAAAACAGTCTATTAAAGATCTGAACATTTTAGATTTGGGGCAGAAATGTTTAAATATAAACTTTTGCTCTATCTTCCGTGTGTGTCATGTCTAAATGTTTCAGTGGCTGTGACGCGAGTCATGTCTGCCTAAGAGAAAATAGGGCACAATGTAATTATCACAAGAAATTAAACCACTGGGCTTCATTAGAGAAGTCACCTCTTACCTAGAGCATTTGCTCTAAAAACCAGCTACTTAGTAAAGATTGATTTGACTACCTAGTGAGCTGTAGCTAAAGCCTTGCTACCTTTCAGTGGATTCAAAGCTCTTACTAAGCCTCTTTTTGCTTTTACAGCTCATCTGTTGCCTCTCTTCAAGGTTTTCAGTGCCTTTGAAAAGACCTCCTGAAGGGAGAGAGATTACTGATACAATTACAATAGAAACAGGTTAAAACAAGACATCAGCAACCCAAAATAAGACCACAATCACTGAGGGTTAAAATTAGATGGTGTCCTCATCAGCTCTCCATCTTCTAATTCTTCATGCCCTCATCCTACCCCTAAGGGCCAATCAAAATGCTAGACGCCTAAATCTTGTTGACAAAGAATTGGTACCTGCAATGGGGGAAAAATATTTCTAATATTTATCTGGAAAGCTATATTTAACTTACCATTCAAGATCAGGTGGCATGTGGAGAAACTGAATCACTCATACATGACTGATGGAAATATAAAATGAAATAGCCACTCTAGAAAACTGTTGGTCAATTTCTTTCAAAAAAAAATAAACATGCAAATACCATATGACCCAATAATTGCACTGCTGGATATTTATCTCAGATGAATGAAAACTTGTGTGTACACAAAAACCTACACATAAATGTTCATAGCAGCTTTCTTTGTAATAGCCAAAAATGGAAATAATTCAGATGTCCTTCAACAGAGGGATGGTCAAACTGTGAAACGTCCATAGAATACTAGTCAGCAATAAAAAAGAATGAACTATTATTGATGCACACAACTTGGATGAACTTGCAGAAAATTATACTGAATAAAAGAAGCCGATTCTAAAAGGTTACAGAATGAAAGATCCATTTATATGACATTCTTGAAATAACAAAATTATAAAAATGGAGGGCAGGTTAGTGGTTGCCAGGAGACAGGATGGTGTGAAGGGCAGGGAACTATAAAAAAAAAAAATCAGAAGAGATCCTTGTAGATGGAAATGTTCTATTTCTTGACTGTCTCAACATCAATATATATCTTTGTGGCAGTACACGATATAGCTTTGCAAGATACTACTATTTGGGATAAACTGGGTAAAGGCACAGGCGAGTTCTGCATCATTTCTTACAACTGCATGTGTTATTAACAATGATCTCAAAAGAAAAAGTTTAATTTTTAAGAAATCAGATGGGAAAAAATACTCAGGAGGTTGAAAACCAATACTTGTAAACAATAGCCATTAAAAAAAGGTCCTGTGTATCATCAGTTAGAATGACAAATGTATCAAAAACAAAGAATGGCTCCAGATGTTGATTGAAACATAACCTCCAGAGGCCCTTGAAAAGAGCAATAATGCCTGTAACCAAATGTCAGAGTGGCTTAAAAGCTGATAGCTTTTTCTTCTGGAATGTGAGCTCCAAAAGGACAAGGAACATGTTGCATGATTGAGTGAATATAAATTCTGCATTTTTCCAAGTTGTCTATTGCTGTGTGAAGAACCACCCCAAACTCAGTGTCTTTGTACAATAATGATCTATGGTCTGACTGAGTTCAACCAGGTAGTTCTCAGAATGCCTCATGCAGTTGCAGTCAGAATATAGCTCAGTGAGTTCTGGCACTTGGACTGGGAAGACCCAGAAAAGCTAGGGCTCCTTAGACATCTATCTGTCTCTGTGGTTTCTTCACATGGTGGCCCCAGCATAGCCAAACCTCTTAACATGGCAGGGAGCTCACAGAGCAAGTTCCCAAGAGCAACAGCAGAAGCTGCATGGCCTTTTCTAAGACTCAGAAGTCACACAAACTTTAATGCTCTTGTTGAGAGTTGCCATGGTGTAAGAAAAAGGCCTTAGGGGATCCTGGGTGTCTCAGTCCGTTAAGCATCCAACTCTTGATTTTGGCTCAGGTCATGATTCCACGGTTCGTGGGATGGAGCCCTGGGTCAGGCGCTGTGCTGACAGTGTGGACCCTGCTTGGGATTCTCTCTGCCCCCTCTCTGCTTGTGTGTGCACACGCTCACATGTTCTCTCTCAAAATAAGTAAATAAACTTTAAAAAAATAAAATAAAAGGCTTTAGGCTTTAGAGACAGGCAGACCTGTACTCGCATCCCAGTTCTGCTCTTTTTAGCTGTGAGCCCTTGACAAAGTAATTTAACCTCATTGCAACCCAAGGTGAAACTGTTATCTTAATAACTGGCATCAGAATTCCCCTTTAGAAGATCTTTACTGGGAAAACATTTATTGGGTCAGTAAGTGAGACCTTTGGTCCCATGTATGAGTTAAGCAGCAAGGTATCACAGACAAGGGCCAGACTGCTCTGTGACAGGGAGAGCAATTTGTGTTTGCTTCTAAGAAGAGGAGGTAAGAGGAAACAGTAAAATAGCAAAAAGTGTGAAGCAATGTATATAGGAAGGACCACACCCACTCCCGCCAGAAGTGCCCTGCAATGAGGGTATGAAGGAATTTTTTGATTTTATTTTTTTATAGAACTCCTACCCCCAGAGTGGGGCTTGAACTCACAACCCTAAGATCAAGAGTCACATGCTCTACCAACTGAGCCAGTGAGGTGCCTCCCAAGGAACATTTTAAGAATGAGAATGCCTATTATGAAATGTAAAGTCATGGCGATGTGTTGCTTCTGTGTGTCCTTCTGTGTCAGTCTACCCCTCTCTGCAGCTGACTTAGCTGTACTCCTACTGACTGTGATTGTAACTACTTTTCTTTTTGTTGTTGTTTTTATTTAAATCCCATTTGGTTAACATACAGTGTAATATTAGTTTCAGGTGTACAATATAGTGATTCAGCAATGCCATACAACACCCGGTACTCATCATGACAAGTACACTCCTTAATCCCCATCACCTATTTCACCTGTCTCCCATCCCACCTCCCCTCTGGTAACCATCAATGGCTTCTCTACAGTTAAGAGTCTGTTTCTTGGTCTGTCTCTCCCTTTCTCCCCCCACACCCTTTGCTCATTTGTTTTGTTTCTTAAATCCCACATATGAGTAAGATCATATGATATTTATCTTTCTCTGACTGACTTATTTCGCTTAGCATTATACTGTAGCTCTATCCATGTTGTTGCAAATGACAAGATTTCATTCTTCTTTATGGCTGAATAATAGTAACTACTTTTCAATATAATGGCACACAGCAGATAATAAATGGTAACAGGTGTTACAGTTATTGATCAAAACTTCAAATTTGCAAGTCTTAATAAAAATAATTAACTATTTCTTCATACACCAGTTAAGGCTAGGATCAGAAAAAAACTCAGCTTAAAAAGACTTAACCAATAACAGCGTTCCCCTTGACAATTCCCCTTGACAATGTAACATAACTGCCAACCTCAACTGGGCTGTGTGCTTCCTTGTTTACATCCAGTAAGAAGGAATACATATTCCTGTCCCAACATTCCAAGCAAGAGTCCTGAAATTAACCTTGATTGGACCATCTGGTCCAATGCCCTCTTCTAAACCAATATCAGTAAATGGGGCTGCAATGTGCTGACTGCCTAAGTCAACTATGGCCTATCTCTGGCATTAGAGGAGACGTTGATTTGCCTTGAAGCATGTGGGCTACATGAAGAAAGGTAAGTTCCCAAATGAATATCTGATTAGGGAGTAGCAAGCCAACAAATATCCACTGCAAGTGGCAAATATAAGTTAAAGACAAAAATCCTTTAAGTTGTGAACTAAAAGGGTCGGGCGGGGGTGGTAATAATCAAGGGGATCTTTGGTGATTAAAAAACAAGCGTGTGTGTTTTACTAAAGTTAAGAAAAACAGGTTGGGAATCACATGTATAAGAAGAAACAAAAGAAGGGGAAGAGAACAGGATAATAGATGGATCAAAAATTTAAAAAAAAAAAAAAGGATTAGAAGGAAAAACACACAGATGGTCCCTGACTGATAGTTTATTTACAGTTTTTCAACTTTATAATGGTAGGAAAGTGATACACATTCCATAGAAGCTGTACTTCAAATTTTGGATTTTGATCTTTTCCCAGGTGAGTCCTATGTGGTACAATCCTCTCTCCTGACACTGGGCCATGACAGCAAGCTGCAGCTCCCAGTCAGCCACGCGATCACGGGGGCGAACCACCGATTCACTTACCACCCTTCTGTACACATTCTGTGTTTCACGGTGTTTCACTTTCAGTACTGTATTCAATACTTTACATGAGATTTTCCACACTCTTTAAAAAAAAAAAAATGGGCTTTGTGTTTGATGATTTTGCCCAACTGTAGGCTAATGGAAGTGTTCTGAGCATGTTTAAGGTAGGCTAGGCTAAGTGATGCTGTTTGGTAGGTTAGGTGTATTAAATGCATTTTTAACTTAAGATATTTTCAATTTACAGTGGGTTTATTAAGACGTAGCCCCTGTAAGACAAGGAACATCTGACAGACAAAGATAAATTAATTATAATAGTCTTGGCTTGATAAAAAGCTATTAGGTTTCTTTTTCCCCTTGAATGTGAATGACACAGAGGCCTAATTATCAGGTTTATTAGAGTCATCAGCAAAATGGAACAGAAAAGAACAGAACAACTTGTAATAAATCTCACCTAAAAAATATGGGAACAAATACTAAATAAGAGATGGTTACAAGTAAAGAAGCATCTGAGACCCAATTATCTAATCACAATAGGTGCTCTTTTTCCCTTTTAACATGTACATACTTTGAATACTACAAACAGAATAAAGAAAAATAGTTTTAAACAATAGATATTGGGGCGCCTGGGTGGCACAGTCGGTTAAGCGTCCGACTTCAGCCAGGTCACGATCTCGCGGTCCGTGAGTTCGAGCCCCGCGTCAGGCTCTGGGCTGATGGCTCAGAGCCTGGAGCCTGTTTCCGATTCTGTGTCTCCCTCTCTCTCTGCCCCTCCCCCGTTCATGCTCTGTCTCTCTCTGTCCCAAAAATAAATAAACGTTGAAAAAAAAATTAAAAAAAAAAAACACAATAGATATTGAAATTACGTAATATTTGTATTAGTTTCCTGTGGCCACTATAGCCAATTGCCACAGTCTCTGTGGTTTAAAGCAACAGGGATTTCTCCTCTCACAATTCTGGAGGCCAATAGTCTAAAATAAGGGTGTCAGGAGAGCAGGCTTCTCCGCTCCCTCCAGAGGCTGTGGGGGAGAATCCTTCCTTACCTCTTCCAGCTTCTGACGTCCCAGCACTTCTTGGCTGTGGCCCCATAACTCCAGTTTCTGCCTCCAACTGCACACGTCCTTCTCCTCCTCTTCTGTCTGGCCCAAATCTCCCTCTGCCTTTTACAAGGACACTTGGCATTGGATTTCAGACACCTACCCAGACAATCCAGGATGATCGAATCCCCAAATCCCTAATTTAATCACATTGACAGACCCTTTTCCCAAATAAGGTAGCATTCACAAGTTCCAGGTATGTGGACATATCTTCTAGGGGCCACCACTCAATCCACTGTAATATTTGTTAAAACAGAAAAATAAGCTAACAAAATTGCATAAAGATTCTAAGACTAGATTTAAATCTACAAATCAATTATATTTGCTAATGAAATGTGTACATTTTTTATTTTCTCAGTTAAATGCAAGTACTTGGTCGTATTTAAGTAATGCACGTATATGTAGTCATCTAGAGATCCTTATCGTTGTAGAGACATGCAGAGCAATTAGGTTGATGACAAATGGGTGAAATGTTTACAGTTTTAAGAAAAATCCATTTCCACTAGGAAATTTTAAAGATGAAAATAATACTTTGGGAGCCATCATACACATATTACCTTAATAAGATATGTATTAGAATTATAAGACCCATCTTATAAATCAGAGCCTAGTCAGGAAAATAGAAACCAAACTAGGGGGGCACCTGGGTGGCTCAGTTGGTTGAGTATCTGACTTCAGCTCAGGTCCTGATCTCGCAGTTCATGAGTTTGAACCCCACATTGGGCTCTGTGCTGTCAGCGCAGTTTTGGATCCTGTGTCCCTCTCTTTCTCTGCCCCTCCCCCACTTTCTCTCTCTCTCTCTCTGTCTCTCTGTTTCTCAAAAATAAATAAACCTTAAACAAGAGAGAGAGAGAGAGAGAGAGAGAGAAACCAAACTAGGAATTTCAAAGAGACAGCATTTAATATAGGAAATTATGTAGTTGGGAGAGCTGAAAGGTCAAAAAGGGAAAGGTAGGTAACTGTGAGATTAGTAAGCACAGAAAGATAGACAGCAGCTGAGGGAACAAAAAGGAGGAGGTAGCATTATAGGAATAAGACTGCACTTCATACTGTGTCACTGGGAATGCTAAACAGGATGCTGGGAATACCAGGGAGAGGGCATCCAGAAATGAAGTCACTTCCAGAGATACTGCCAGAAACAGAAAGAAAGAGAACTATGACTTTTCCCCTCTTTCCTTAGAATGCCTCCTAATTTTCTGCTGGAACCTTCTATTGGCAGAACCTAACAGAAACCCAGCTAGAAATAAAGCCTGGGAAATGAGGTTTGCAGGCTCCCGTCCCCAGCATTCCGAAGCTGATTGTGTGGAAGGGTAGATGAGGGGCTAAGAAAACAGCAGGCAAATAATCAGCACACCCAGTGATATGGAAAAGCAGGTGTGTTCTACATTGCTGATGATGCTGTAAGTCAGAGCACTGAAACAAGTAACTCTTCATACCCATTGACTAAATAATACCACTCTGGGGAACATAACCAAAAGAAAGAAAGAAGTAACCTCAAGTAAAAAAAAAGAAAGAATTTATACGAAGATGTTAGAAGTGGCATCATTTATAACAGCAAAACCATGAAAATGGCCATATGCTCAACAATAGGGAGATGATTAAGCAAACCCATAGCAGACTGATGTTAACAAAATACTCTAAAGCTTAAAATAAGACATATATATTTCAAATAAGTATGAAAATGTTCATAAAAATACATTTACGTGAAAAAAATAGAACCAAGAATTGTAGGTCTACCATAATAATTACAATTGGGTAAAAATGTATGAAAGAATCTGAACAAAGATCAAGAGAGAACTGGATTCATGGAACTAGTTTAGAGCTTAATGTTTCTTACGCTTCTTTTCTTCTATAATGTTGCTTAAGTTCTTAATTAAAAAATAAAAGTAAACAAATCTTTATTTTTAGATTCCAAACCAACTAAAAATTGTGTGTTTCATGTTAAGCTGCTTTAAAGAAAAAAACCAACACACACACACACACACACACACACGCACGCACTACAACCTGGCTAACCATTCCCACCATAGCACTTTTTACAACTCTGGCATTAATCACTGCCATGGCCGGAGGCCAGTGTCCGATTGGTCTAGAGATTTTATTTTACAACCTGAGAACACTGGCTGGCTCCCAGTGCCTCTGCTGGCTTGCCCTGAGCTGAGACTTTTTTCTGTTGCTATACTTCACGTATTTTACTACAGGCCAGGAGTTGTTAAAGTTAACTAAAGCAATGAATAAAGATAAAACAGGGCTAGTACAAACCGCCCCCCACCCTGCATTTTAATGACTATTTAAGTTTTTGTCGATATTTGTTGCTTCAAAATGATTTGTTCTCTCCCTGAGCCCAAGTGCCTTATACCATTCCTGAACCCAAACTCCCTAAACCCATAGGGCATTGGGCCACACCTTTGAATCACCCCTCCCCCAAACCATGTTGCTTCCCAGAATCATGATGTGCCAAGAAGTTTTTTGCACTCGTGAACTCTGCCTCATTAGCAGGCTCATACTGATGCTTGTCACAGCCGCCTCAAGACTGTTTGGAGTCTGAGGGTATGTGGTTACATCAGGGAAAGTATGACAGCATAACTGCCTCCCATAGGGACCTGCTGGCAAATTGCCCAAGAGACCTTGGCCATGCCCCGAGCTGGCTCTCTGTGTGATTGATTAAGCAGTGAGAGGACTCGCAGGAGAACCAAGCTCCAAACTTAATCAGCTTGCCATCTTTGCCTTTTGTGAGTGCTTGAGAATCCTCTTTCATATTCCAGTTTTACCACCTACCACCTGTGCAACCCTAGGTAAGTAACTTCAGCCTCTGTGCCTCTCTTTCCTAGTGTTTAAAATGGAAAAATAATAGTAGCTACTTCATAGTTTCTTGAAAAATCCAGGATAAAGCCCTTGAGGCTTAATGGAGGAATTGCTAGTTGTTTACCCAAGATCCATTCTACCTTTCTTTCTTTCTTTTTTTAATTTTTTTTTTAACATTTATTTATTTGTGAGACAGAGAGAGAGAGAGCATGAACAGGGAGGGTCAGAGAAAGAGGGAGACACAGAATCCAAAACAGGCTCCAGGCTCTGAGCTGTCAGCACAGAGCCCGATGCGGGGCTTGAACCCAAAGACTGTGAGATCATGACCTGAGCCAAAGTCGGACGCTTAACCGACTGAGCCACCCAGGCGCCCCTTACCTTTATTCTTTTTATTAACAGAAACATGATTTCGTTTGGGGTAGCAATATGCCCAGCTAAAATACTCCCTCCACAGACTGCCTTACAGCTATGGTGACCATATGTTTCTGTTCTATAGGGAGGGGCTCCCAGGAAAGCAATAGTTTCTGATTAAAAAAAAAGGGGGGGGGGAGGGAAGAGAGAGCCAGCCAGGATGTGTATTTTGCTTTTTGCTCTTCCTTTTTCATTCTGGACAAAATGAGAATACCTGGGAGAAAAGCAGCCATCTTGTAACCAAGAGAACAAAAGCTAAGGATGGTAGATCAGGAAGCTAGGAGGTTTCTGGGTCCTTAAGATTTTCTTAAGCAGCTGTGATGTAAGTCAACTACCTACTTCTGAACTTCTTGTTACATGGAAAAATGAACTCCATTTGGCCAGGCCACTGTGGTTGGGGTTCTGTTGCATGAAGATGAATGCAATCCTGATCATAACACTCAGCATGGGGCATCTGGGCGACTCAGTCATTTAAGCGTCTGACTCTTGATCTCGGCTCAGGTCATGATCTCGGCTCAGGTCATGATCTCACAGTCCATGAGATCGATCATGGATCAATGGATCAAGCACCACCCCCACCCTATTGGGCAAGCAAGGAGCCTGCTTGGAATGCTCTCCCTCTCTCTCTGCCCCTCCCCTGTTCACATACTCTCTCTCAAAATAAAATAAACTTAAAAAAAAAAAACAAAAAACAACTCAGCATACTGCCTGCCAATAGGAATACCTTAATAAAGGTTACCTTTTATTTTTCTAAAAAGTATCATGGTTTTGAATCAGCTGTATTAACATTGAGCACTAAGAGAGGTTCACCATTATTATTTTGGAATTTAGTTAATAGGTAAATAATGCATAAAATCCTCCATTATCAACAAGGGCTGGTAACATTCTCATTATTCAGAGACACTGGCTGTAATAACATTTGTTAAAATAAAATTTGCCAGTCTATTGCAGTTTTTTTTTTATTGCTACTAGGTTATATTCAACTATCCCCCTGAAGAGATGATTTTATTGATAAATGTAGTAATTGTATGGAGGGGAAGGAAATAGGACATTTAAATATTTTGGCTAACATTTTTTTTCAAAATTAAATTTTATTTTGTTAAAAGAAATGTTCCTTTCCAAGAGATACTGTCTTTATTTTATTTATGGATATAATAGATTTGTTTCTTTGGAACTCAACAACATTTTAATGCTTTTTTTAAAAAAAAATTTAATGTTTATTTATTTTTGAGAGAGAAAGAGAGACAGAGTGTGATCAGGCAAGGGGCAGAGAGAGAGGGAGATACAGAATCCAAAGCAGGCTTCAGGCTCTGAGCTGTCAGCACAGAGCCCAACGCAGGGCTCAAACCCACAAACCATGAGATCATGACCTGAGCCAAAGTTGGACATTTAACTGACTGAGCCACCCAGACGCCCCATTTTAATGCTTTAAAAAACATTTTTTTTGATGTTATTTTTGAAAGACAGACAGAGGAGCAGAGAGAGAGAAAGACACAGAATCCAAAGCAGGCTCCAGGCTCTGAGCTGTCAGCACAGAGCCAGACACGGGGTGCAAACTCATGAACCACAAGATCACTAGCTGAGCTGAAGTCAGATGCTTAACTGACTGAGCCACCTAGGCGCCCCAACAACATTTTAATGCTTTCTAAGGAAGACTGGCAGTAGGGGTAGGAAGAGTACAACCTTGTTGATTTGCCCGTAAGTAAATGTGCAATACATAAAAGTCCTAGGAGATTTCTCAAGATTTCCCCAAGTGTCAGTTATGACACCATAAATAGCTTGCCCTCAAAGCTCTGCTTCCTCTATTTGGACTGAAACATGGATCCATCCCCAACACCAGAAAAGCTATTTCTAGCTTCAGTCTGAAAATACAATTTCTACATAAGACCAGGGAGAAGTCAGAAAACCTGTCAGACATCTCCACAATCCTAAATTATGCTCCTCTCAGTTTTTCTACTTTGTTGTTCAAGTCGAGGAAAGCAACAAGACAGGCTGGCTTATGATGCAGTAATAATACCAAAAGTTCAGTGGCTAAAATTGCCAAAATTTGTTCCTTGTTTATTCTATTCACCCTTGATGGGTCAGCAGGGACATTCTTCTCATGATAGCCATTGAACCCAAGCTGTGAGAACAGCCTTCACCTTGAACATTATATGTCACCGTGTTGAAAGGAAAGGGCCTTACCCTGGCAATTTCCAATATGCGTCACTTTTGTTCACAATTCTTTAGCTAGAACCAGTTTCATGGCCCCATACAACCAAAAGTGGGCCACGAAGTGCAACCCTACCATGTGCTGGCACTAATGACACTAGAGAGAGAGTATTACTGACAGGACTACCCGCCTACAGCTGTGTGTTGTATACCTGTCATCTAATTCTCACAACAAACCTTGATATTGTTTAACTTTAGTTTTCAGATGAGAAATCTGAGGCTTACACAGATCAAGTAATTTTTCCAAGAATCCCATTTAACGTGTGGACTTGATTTCAGTTTTGTCTGATTCCAGAATCGGTGCTTTTTCCATTATTTCCCTAAGCCTCCCGATATAACATGTTCAGTTGCTTACAACCTCCAAGCCTTGGGGGTGGGGGGTCAGATGGAACAGGAGAAGAGAGAGCGAAGAAAAGATTTATTGTTAAGAGATATTTCTCTCCACAAAGCCAAATTGTCCATACTTCTGTGGCCTCATTCTTTGTCACAATGAGGTGACAAAGTGAACTAACCTGACCAAGGATCTGCAGCTCAATCCCACAAGACCAGAAGCCGAAGTTACTAAAATTAGATTATGGAGAAGGAGATATTAGGGACGCCAAGTGGGTCATACAGACATTGCCATAAAATTGACAAGCAGCATTATGCTATTTCTGTTCCTTCAAGTAATCACTCCAGAATGCCTCCTATTACTCAGGGTGATGCCCAATTGCTTTAGAGGGCTCTATTTGCTACTACATAAATCTTACTCTTTAATCCCTAAAGTGGGAGTAATTTTGTTAAGTTCATTATAAGCATTATATATTTTTTGTTACCTCTCTGAATATAGTAATTTTGGGAAGGACTCCCATTTTGCAGTGAAGTATGCACTCAAGCATGCCAGAGAGGCTGATTCAACCTAGAAGTCTCAGGCAGAGAATGATGAGCTGACCTGGTTCTTTGAGGGCTGTAATTTTCAGCAAAGAGAGGATGATCCTTTAAGCTTTTAAAATAGTTTTCACATTGTGTCTCATTTCTCCTACATAGCTAACCATAAGACCTTAAGTATTCAACCAGAGTTGAAGCTGTTGATATAATATAGCTAGATTTTGACTTTTCTAAGCACACTCTAAAAAAAAATTATAAACCTGAAGGAATATCGTTCCTTCTCTTATGAAGACTTTACTTGAAAATGCTTGTCATAAAATGTTACATGTAAAAGGCAATCTGTACAGTTTTTCAGAGGCTTTGGTTCTAGGGCTGTTAAGCAGCCAGTATGCACCAATTTCAATATACCAACCTCGATGTGCTTGGCTGGGTCAAGACCCTACCTCACCTCTAGGGTAGGTCTATTTTTAGCAGCACTTGTATTTGAATCATTACAGATGATTTCTCCCCTCTACTTTTCAATTTGTCTTTAGTGTTACTTTTCTGATAAATTTTTTTTAGCTTAAAGAGCATTTACAATATGAGTTCAAATACTTCCGATTACACACTCCTATATTCCTATAGATTTTTTTAATGGAAAACACATGTGAAGATAAAGTATCAAAGACTCAACTAGTAGTCTTAAAATAATCATGAAAGTAAGCCATGAAAGTTAAAACTCAATTTGAAGAAGAGTGTCCTAGAGTTGAGGGTCAACCCCTCCTTATAACAGCCAAAATTTGAGTCACCTGAATAAATAGAGAGCCGAGAGGGAAAGGGCACTCTGAACTCTGCAACCTCTCATATTTAAAAGAAGAAACAGAAGAGGTAATTCCAATTGACCCTTTGTGCTTTATGGGTTTTGCATCCCTGGGAAGGTTAAGATGACAGCCCATTCTAAATACATGTCCATTTACATCAGCAGCCTTTTCTATGGGTGATTTAAGTGTATATTTGAAACATTCCAACAGAGAAACAAAAAATACATCAAAGGACCAAATAAATCCATACAAGCATGGGGATTTGAGAGTCAGTTTATTTGGATTTCATCTCATTCTTATTTACCCACCATAATCCAAATGATACTATAAAGGAGTCAGTATCCAAAAGGCCTGCTTTCCACAGTCAAAACAGTAAAGATCTCCACTCTCTTTCGGGAATGTTATAGTGGATGCTTTGACTATGTTAGCAAAGAGGTGTAGGAGAGGATGTCGGGACAATAATTTTACCAACATATTTTAAGTGACTCAAATAGGTGTCAAGTTCCTGCCTGAACGCTAATTAGGCCTGGATACTAAAAAAAAACAAGAACAGGTTGAGAGCAGTTTTTATACTACTTGGGTGGTTAGTTGGAATAGCCATGACTGGAATGTCCTGAGCACCCCAACTTGGGTTGATGATGTAATTCAAGTTGAACAATTACTTTAGCTTTTCAGACAGTCAGGCTAGGTCCAGATTCCCTTTGTCATAGCCTAACATTCTCTTTTTAATGACTTTTCCCCTTCTTCTCTTACACTCCTTTCTCCCTTGATGGTATCACTACATATGGAAAATTGCGGAGGTTTACAGAAAAGATTAACACTGACTTTTTAAAAAATCTGGTACATGAATAAAATCCACATAGCAATACATACAATACTCACATACAGAACTCTGGGGCCCTTAATCCTAGTAAGCGCTAAAGAATGTTTTTAAGTGGAGACAAAGAAATGATGGGAATATTTGCCACAGGATGCAGACATCAGTCCCCTGGTGCCATTAGCTCAATAGGAATTAAATGTAACTATGAACAGGAGAAGTCATTAACTCAATGGTTTTGCTAGGGAGTCTTTGTTTTGCAACATGGCTGGACTGATTTGTTGGGTTTACCCAAGGAGTACAGAGATAAAATAGTTAGGAAGAAGAGAAGAAATGATGTGAGCAAAAAACATACTAAAGTTCAAATGGGTAGAACCCAGAGGAAGGCTATGGAGGTGATGAGCTAGTGGCAGATGTTAAATACTTAACTTTTTTAACTGGCGTTTTAACTAGGGGCATTAGCATTAAAATCAAAGAAGCAAGTTTAAGTACTGGTTCTCTAAGGAAAAAAATCAGAAAGGGGCTCTTTGTCCTTTGTTAACACAAGCACAAACATTTGTACAACAGAGAGAAATGCTCTTCTGTGGTTTTCTCCTTTGCAAGTCAGGGATGACGGGGTAATTTTCAAGCAGAAAAACATAATAATGATTGATCACTGACAAAGTCTTATATTTTATATCACTAGAAGCAGATATTCTATATTTTTGGCCCATTTCTCTACATTATACAGTCACTTCTGCTAGTCATTGAAAGAGTTTCCAACATGTTTTCTGAAACATATATTCTTTCTAGGTCCAGCAAATGATGGGCTACTACTTTTCCTTAAAGGTTGCCTTTTTTTTTTTTTTTAATTTATTTTTGGGACAGAGAGAGACAGAGCATGAACGGGGGAGGGGCAGAGAGAGAGGGAGACACAGAATCGGAAACAGGCTCCAGGCTCTGAGCCATCAGCCCAGAGCCCGACGCGGGACTCGAACTCCCGGACCGCGAGATCGTGACCTGGCTGAAGTCGGACGCTTAACCGACTGCGCCACCCAGGCGCCCCAAAGGTTGCCTTTTTTAACTTAAAATGTTTTTATTTAAAAATTACAAATGTTAATTATAAAAATGTAACAATGAACAGGAATATTAAACAATTATTTTAATATAAAAAATTTTAAATAATGTTATTCCCTCCCCTTCTCTTCATACTCATTTTAGTGATCTATTATTGCATAAAAAAACTACCCCCAAAATTTAGGAGCCTAAAGCAATAAACATCTATTATCTTTCCAGCTTCTGTGGATCAGAAATCCAGAATAGCTTAGTTGGGTGGTTCTTGGCTCAGAGTTTCTCACACATTGCCATGAGGATGCCAGCAGGGATTGTAGTAACCTGAAGGCTTGCCTGGGGTTGAAGGGTCCACTACCTAGGTGGGATCTACTCACATACCTGGTTGTGAGTCAGGTTGGTTGTGTTGAATCAGTGCTGGTTGTCGGTGGGTCTCAGTTTGTCAATACCTCACCTTAGAGCTGGTAGGTGTTTCCATAAGGTAGAAGCTAGCTGTGTCAAGGGCAAATGATCCAAAAGACAGAGTAAGGAGGCAGTCAAATGTCTTTTACAACCTCATCTCTGGAATCATACACACTAAATCCGGCCACATTTGAGGGGATGGAAATTGGGCCACACCTTTTAAAGAGGAATAATGAAGTACTTGTGGACATTGTTTAAAATCACCACAGTGCTACTGATATTTAAAGTTAATCACTATTAATAGATTAATATGTAACTTTCTGGGCCATTTTCTATGTACATATAAATATATATAATGAACATATAAATTTTTATACACTAGATATGTTTATATACTTACAGTTATTTTATAACCCAGAAAATTTATGGATATTGTTGGCAAATTATTATTTACTAATATATAAAGGACATAATTTATCCTCATACCCCATAGCTTGTTCTTTTTAATAGTTGCTAGCATTTCATTGGATACTTACAACCTAATTTATATAAGCATTTCCCTAAAGATGTACCTTTCAGGGGTGCCTGGGTGGTTCAATCAATTGGGCATCAGACTCTTTTATTTTGGCTCAGGTCATGATCCCAGGGTTGTGGGATAGAGCCCCACATTGGGCTCTGTACTGATTGTGGAGCCTGCTTAAGATTCTCTCTCTCTCTCTCTCTCTCTGTCACTCTCCCCAACTTGTGCTCTATCTAAAAATAAAATAAAGATGTACCTTTGAGTTATCTTTAGTTTTTTGTTACTGTGAATATGTTGCAGTGGACATCCTAGTACATAAAACCTTACCTGCTTATTTAAGTATTTCTGTATGATATATTCTCATAAATGAAATTGTTGCACCAAAATATTTCTGCTTTTACTATTTTGATAGGTTACTATAAAATTACTCTTAAAAGTATAACATTTATCTAGTCATCATATTGGGTAGGGTAGGCTAAATAGAGCTAAAAATTTTCCATGGTTTAAAGACAATAAGTTCATGGGGCACCAGGGTGGCTCAGTCAGTTGGGTGTCTGACTTTAGCTCTGGTCATGATCTCACAGTCTGTGGGTTTGAGCCCCGTATTGGGCTCTGTGCTGACAGTGAACCTGCTTCAGATTCTGTCCCTCTCTCTCTACCCCTCTACCTCTTGTGCTCTGTCTCTCTCTCTCTCTCTCTCAAAAATAAACAAACATTAAAAAAAATTTTTTTTAAAAAAAAGGACAGTAAGTTTCTTTCTGTTCTGTCACAGTTCAAAGCAGATTTCCCTGTCAATAGTGGTGGGACTAGAGGGATGGGAAGTGTTTACCCACATAGCCCTTATCTACAGTTCTTCAGGGATTCAGGATTATAGGGTCTCTGCCATTTGTATAATATCCTAAGGTGACTCTGGTTGTTGCCATCACCATTCTAAGCAATGAGGAGGGAAGAGAGAGCATAAGGGATAAGCCTGGAAACTTTCATTGGCCAGGCCTAGGAGTGGCATTCATTGCTTCTGCTTGCATTTCGTTTAAGAGACCTGCAGAAGATACTGGGAAATATAGTAAAGTTGAGAAACTATAAGGCCAGCTACAATTCTCTGCCACAGAGACTTTAAAATATTTAAAGTTGGTATGTCATGGATGTCAAGTAATCAAAATGGTTGCTAATCAAAAACAACCAGAAGAACCCAGCAGTACCTACCAGCTAAACATTAATCCTATTACACTGCCATGAAAAATTGAAAATAAAAATCTCAATAATATTTTTCATGGACTCAAAAGTGTATTTTGTTTGTTTTCATGTTTATTTATTTTTGAGAGAGAGAGAGCACACACAAGAGAGAGCAGAGGGAGAGAGAGAGGGGCAGAGAGAGAGAGAGAGAGGGAGAAAGAGAGAATCCCAAGCAGGCTCCAAGCTGTGGGACTCGATCTCAAAAGTGTGAAGTGATCTGAGACAAAATCCAGAGTCAGATGCTTAACCAAATGGGCCACCCAATCACCCCAAAAGTGTATTTTGTTTTACAATTTAAATGTTTAGCCTCTCCAGGAGCACCTGCATGGCTCAGTCAGTTAAGCTTCCGACTTCAGCTCAGGTTGATCTCACCATTCATGGGTTTGAGCCCTACATCCAGCTCTGTGCTGACAGCTCAGAGCCTGGAGCCTGCTTCAGATTCAGTGTCTCTGTCTCTCTGCTCCTCCCCCGCTCAACTCTCTCTCTCAAAAATAAATAAACATAAAAAAAAAATGTCTAGCTTACCCAAATGAGAAAATTTTGAAAAGGAAAAATAATGAGGATGTTCTTGTGTTACTAGATATCAAAGCATAACATGAAGGTATAGTAATTAAGATAATGAAATACAAAGGAATAGATCAATGCGAATTTGTAAAGCTACAAATTCTGCCAAACTCTCAACTGTATTAATCATCATTTTTCTGGAGACCACCCTCTCCAAGTCTGCCATCATCCTGCTTCAAGGTAGAGTAATTGCTCTCTAGGTGTCCCCCATGCGGGGGGATTCCCTTTGTGACTTCTGTTTCCTTCCATGCTATCTTTTTTCTTGGTCTACACACTGATTTTGCTGGAGCCCAACCGTTAGTGGTTTCCTGAGACAGGGCACCTGGAAGGTGAATCTTTCAAGACCTTCTATGATTAAAGATACTAAAGATACTTTTATTCCTCCTTCAAGTTTGATTGACAGTTTAGCTGGAAGTTAACTGATATATTGTGTGTACATATATATATATATATATTGTCTTCTGGCATCCAGTGTTGCTGTTAAGAGGTTTAGTGCCATCTCCTACCTGTTCCTTTGTGTGTCACCTGGTTTCTTTCTTTAAAAGAATTTTTTTTTAACATCATTTTTTGAGAGACAGAGAGAAAGTGTGAGTGCGGGAGGGGCAGAGAGAGAGAGAGAGAGAGAGAATCGGAAACAGTTTCCAGCCTCCAAGCTGTCCGCTCAGAGCCTGAGGCAGGACCCAAACCCATGAACCATGATATCATGACCTGAGCCAAAGTCGGATGCTTAACTGACTCAGCACCCCCAGGCATCCCTGTTTTTTCTTCCTTAAAGCTTTTAGACTCTTCTCTTTTTCCTTGGTGTTCTTGGCCTATGTGCAGATATGCCATACGTATCTCTCTTTTTTTAATCTCTCTTTCCTGTTAATCAGATGATAGACTTCCTAGATTCATTCTCTAACTTTCTCATCATCCGTGTTACCTTCCATCAGTACTTTGGAAGAAAGGCTTTCCTCTTGTCATCTGATAAGATATATTAGTTGCTATATATATAGTAGACTCAGGATTCCTTGATCATTGTCTTCACAGCTTGGTCATCTGCTCAAACCTTGCTTGTTTGTTTTTGGTTTTCAAGGTTTTGTTTATTTTTATTTGAGTAGTAGTTTGTAGCCATCACTGAGAGACAAGGAAGGGAGAGGAAATTCTTGGATCTGTTTTATTTATTTTTTTAAGTTTATTTATTTTGAGAGAAAGAAAGCACGCACGTGGAAGTGTGCAAATAGGGAAGGGGCAGAGGGAGAGAATCCCAGGCAGGCTCTGCACTGTCAGCACAGAGCCCGATGCAGGCTGGAGCTCATGAACCAGAAGACCATGGCCTGAGCCAGAGTCTGATGCTTGACGGACTGAGCTACCCAGGCGCCCCTCTTGGATCTATTTTAGAATCTGAGACGTGAGGCTGAAGTGGGTTCCTGGCAGGGTCAAAGTCACACTAGTAGAGAAGACAGCTCTGAAGCTGCATGAGTGTGTGTTCCAAGCGACAGCAGGTGCCAGGCCTGCCCCACATAGCCATGCACAGAGAGGTGTGTCCCAGCCTGGCTGGACACCGCAGACCCCTCCCACCCCACTAGTCCACACCCTCTGAGCTGTGCCATTCCTGTTCCCCGGGAGAGCCCACCACACAATAATAGCTGAGATGGTGGCTCCCTGTGCACATTCACATAAACATACCCACCCTCTGTGCACACAGCTCCAGGACAGGCAGCACAAGCAGAGGCACACAGCTTTCTCCACGTATGCCCAGCATACCCACACTCAAGCTCCCTATGGAACTCAGGTCCAAGCAGAAATGCCTGTGGCCATGCCCATCATGGGCACAGTGTCAGGGAAAGCGGGGGTATCCCTGGGGAGGCCAGGCAAGTGGCCATGGCCACTGTGGCAGCCTCACCAGTTGGCCTCCACTGCCTGATGTCACTCACAAGGCTCTGGGCCAGACCAAAGATCTGGAGGAGGGCGATGCTCACAAAGAGCCCAGCCACAACGATCAGGTTGTTCTGTGGCCGCTTCTCAAATTGGCCGATGCAGCCTTTGGTATGGATGGAGCTCTGCTGCTCCAGCTCCAGTCTGAGCAGTACATCCTAGTCACACTGTACATTGAGGACATCTTCCGCAGAGTCCCTGATGCAGCAGGAGAAGGGCACCTGGCAGTGCTCCTGGCTGGGGTTCAAGTCGGTGCAGTTGAAATAGATATTGAGGTTCCAGTCATTAGGCCCTCAGGCTCCACAGCAAGACCAATATTCCTGAGCAAAGTAAATGAGGTTCTGGAGATCAGTGTTGTCCCCATAGGCCTTGATGTTTTTGTTTAAGAGGAAATCGAGCTGGTCTTGAATCCAGTCCTTGAAAACAAAGGCTAGGATCCCTGTTTTCAGCTCCAGGAAGAAGATGGGGACTAGGAACACAGAAAAAGTTGAGCCTGAAGGTGTTCTCCCGCAGTGCCTGGATGCAGCGGGCACAGCCCACTGCCATGAAGCCTCTAATCACTACAAACGGCCACACAGAGTGCAGGCCTCCCAGATCTGTCAGCACCGAGCTTTTGGAGAGAACCCACTTCTCACCCCAGGCCCAGAGGCTGTTGCCCAGAACCAGGACTTCCAGCACCCAGAAGACAATGTTGAAGCCAAACAGGAAGAGCTACCTGTAGCAGCCCATCTCGGGGCCCCGGGGGTGCTGGTGCTTGTCAGGCTCGGGAGGCAGCCCGCTGCCCGGCCCTCCACAGGTGGCCCTGGATCAGAGCCACCGGGGGCCCAGCGGGGTGGCAGTGGCTTCCGGGCACCAGAAGTACAAAGTTCAGATCTGACCTGCCCACGTCTGCTCAGTCTTTCAACAAACAAACAAACCAACCAACAACAAAAACGAGAGGGAACTGAACAACAGAGGCCTGAGGAAGTCCACCTGGCAACAAGAGTGTTGCTCCCCATCATTATGGGAACTTAGTCCACTGAAATCTTTGTTTCAATGTTCCTGCCAGTACCATTCAAGTAACTCGTTTTCTGTTGGTATCAAATAGATAATTCATTTTCTGTTCACAGTCAACGTTACTTGTACTCATACTCCCTGTTTATTGATGATTTCTACTGCTTAATGGTATCTGTGCACAACTTTCTCATCTCTGGGGTCTTTTAGCTTTTTCTATCATAACAACGGCTTCCTTGTATTTTTCACAAAATGTTTCTGACATAATCTAATAATCTATCTAATCACCATCATTCCTGTTTGGGCAGGTCTTTTCTCAGGCCACTCTTCTTCTGGCAAAATCAGCGGTGGACCGGGAGTAGGGGGTGGGTCGGGAGATAACATCAAACAGACTTTGCCTGAGGAACCACACAGGGTTTCTTTTCTGCCAAGTGGGCTTTGGGTACAGCAAGCATTCAGAGGTATGGCTAGCCCTTTATAGTGATTTCAGATAAGATACTGAAACCTTAGGAGCCTCAATGGCCTCTTTGAGAGTGGAAATGATTGGATAGCACTCATTTATTTCATGGGATTGTTATGAAAATGAAATCAAATATTGTAAATTAGAAGGCATTGCACAATGTAAACAACTAGCAGAATGCCTGGCATGTAATAGATGTTCCATCAACCGTGTATGAGTGTAACAGGATGCTCTAAAGTGCCCAGTACCAAAATGGGCTCTTCAGGTCCACTGCTGAGAACTACAACATTAAGCACTACACAGGTCTTAGTCCAGCACTTTCCGATACAAAGGCTGCCTGCAGGGGCTTGCTGACAATGCCTGTCAGAAGAGCCAGCAAGTCTGCCCTCATTCTTGCCCAGAAGGCCCTGGAGGAAGAAGTGGGGAGCTTTTAGGACATGCCTTTGGGGAACTGCAGAGTTCTTGAGGAAAGGCTATTCCCTCTTCTTGCCAACCTGGTACAAAGGAGCAAAGGTACTTCCTCTTCTTGAAGCATAGGGAGGGAAGCTCCTGCGTGTGTGCGTGTGTGTGCATAACCACATCCACTCCCGCTCCGCTGAGTCAGGGGTGTATGAGAGTCTCTAGTGTGAAGCTGCCAGCGCTGGAACTAGCAGAGATCCTGCTGACATCCCGTGTGGAGAAAGGGGTGGGAGAGGGATGATGGAGCTGGGAAAGAACAGATGGTCTTTAAAAATTTTTTTTAATGTTTATTTATTTTTGAGAGAGGGAGAGCATGAGCAGAGGAGGAGCAGAAAGAGAGACAGAGAGACAGAGAGAGAAAGAGAGACAGAATCTGAAACAGGCATAGGCTCTGAGCTGTCAGCACAAAGCCCGACAAGGGGCTCGAACCCATGAACTGTGAGATCATGACCTGAGCCGAAGTTGGATGCTTAACTGACTGAGCCAGCCAGGCACTCCAAGAATAGATGGTCTTTTTAAAAAGAAGTTTCTCCTAAAGCTACAATTTTTAATTAAAAAGACTAATTTTTTTCCTTTTTAAAATGCCCTTTTTATAGTAAAATATAGCACACAGAAAAACAAAATGTGCAGCCTAATGAATTATCAAGGCAATACCTGTGTAGCCACCACTAAAGTCAATAAATTAAACATTGCCAGCACCTCAGCAGTCTCCACCTGTGTCTCTTCAAAATCAGAAAACAATCCCTTCCCACAAAGGTAACCATAACTTGATCTTTATCACAATCACACTCTTGCTTGTTTTTTTTTTTTTTTCCTCCCCTTTTTTCATCTAAGTATGTGCCCTAAAGCACTACACTTTAGTATTGCTTGTTTGGGGACTTAATGTAAATGGAAGCATATCAATTTGTTTATATTATTGTTGATGGCATTTGGTTTGTTTCCAATTCAGGGCTATGATTAACATACTGGTATGAACACTCTTGTCCATGATTCCTGGTGTGTGCATGTATGCCTTTCATTAGGGTGTACAGCTGGGAGTGGAAATGTTGGATGACAGAGTATGTGAATCTTCAACTTGAGTACAGAATGTTTTCCAAGTGGATTCTCAATGTACATTTGGGAAGCGGTTCTCCTTGCTCCACATCAAAAATGATAATTTGTACTCTGAGATAATGTATTTCTATACAAAAAAAGGCTTTCAAGAAAATGAAAAAAATAATGGTGGTAGAATTAACAGGTTACTCTTTTTGAGTGACTTTACATGGCAAAATAAAGATCTAGTAGTTCCACTTTGGCCTTATTTTTCCCTTGAAATTCTACTGGACCATGACATCTCAAATGCTAGGAAACCATTGTCCTACACAGTATGCTAGAGATTGTTCCTTCTTGTCTTAACATCAAAAGCCATTCGATGCATATAGTATCCAGCATCCAAGGTGCCCCTAATTTACCTTCTCTCTTGGTATTTCTTTGTATAGACTTCCTACACTGAATAAAGGCTGATTTTTTTGACCAATTAAAGTGTCAGTGTATGAATTCACAAGCTAGTTAATAAAAGACATTGCTGCTTCAACACTGGTCTTTTGGATCAGTCACACTGGGGGAAGTCAGCCACCATGTTGTCAGGATGCTCAAGCAGCCCTATGGACAAGCCCACATAGAAAAGAACCCATTTACTAACAGCAACTTGCCAACCAAGTGATTGCACCAGCTTGAACAAGGAATCTTTGGACTCAGTCAAGCCTTTGGTGATTTCAGTCCTGTCTTTGGGTTTTTCAGCTAGACCCCAGAAATCATTAGGCAGACAAGCCATCCCCTGCTCCCTGTCTGAATTCCTGATCCACAGAAGCCATGAGATAATAGTTTTAAGCCACCACATTCTGGGATGATTGTTACACAGCAAGAGATAATAATGACACACATGACCACCTAGGAAGTATCCTTGCCAAAAAGTTGAACCTGAATCTGAATATGCCTGTGTATCTAACTACAGGTTTAGAAGAAATAGAAGGAGCAAGGATGCCCCACAAGGATGAGATTAGCAGAATCCAGAATCCAGAAAATTCTACAGCATAAATGACTCAATTCCTTCAACTAGTAAATTGCAGGGTGGAGGACAGTGAGGAGAATATAACATTAAAAGGGATTTAGAAGGTATGATAGATTGCATTATTCCCAATATATGTGGCCCTCTTTTTTGGCAGAATTATGCTTCCCTTTTCCACACTGACATCAGCTTTGGCCATTTGATTTTCTTGGACCAATGACATGTGAGCAGATGTGATACTTGCTACTTCTGAGCAAAAAAAAAATTTAAGGTTATTTATTTATATTTGAGAGAGAGTGAGAGAGCAAGCAAGCACAAGCTGGGCAGGGGCAGAGAGAGAGAGAGGGAGACAAAGAATCAGAAACGGGCTCCAGGCTCTGAGCTGTCAGCATAGAACCCAACGCAGGGCTCAAACTCACCAACTGTGAGATCATGACCTGATTACAAGTCAGACGGGACCTGGGTGACTCAGTCGGTTGAGTGTCTGACTTTGTCTCAGGTCATGATCTCACGGTTCATTAGTTAGAGTTCTGCATCAGGCTCTCTGCTGTCAGTGTAGAGTCCGCTTTGGGTCTTCTATCCTCCTCTCTCTGCCCCACCCCTACTCACTCGCTGTCTCTCAAAAATTAATAAATGTTGAATAAATAAGTAAAAGTCATTGTGTTTTAACCATTTCTCATTTCCATCTGCCAGGCAGTGGGTGTTTCCCAAATAGGGACTATTTCTTCAGCCCAGGGCCTGGTGTGAAGAGTATGTGAAGCTGACTTACAGTGGAAATTCACGTGAGGAAGAAATAAATCTGAGTTGTAGCAAACCACTGTGATTTTGGAGCTGTCTGCTACCACAGCATAGCTTAGCGTAATCTGACTCATGCAAGAAATGTTTCAGTCAAATAAAACAGATAAATCTCATTAGCATCTCAATTTATGAAACCATTGTAGAAATTTGATTACTACAATTTGCAATTTTCCCATAGTAATAAGTTAACAAAAATAGTCTATCGACTTGAGTCCGAGAGTTGTCCCTTGACTCCCAGAGAGGTACAGAAAATATGGGAGCTGGGAGGATGGAGCTGAGCAATTCAGTTAGTGAGTTAGTACACAAACAAGGTGTTTGAATCAGGTCTCAGGAAGAACACATCAAAACTAATCATTTCTGACGAGAAAGATTTTTCTTCAGGAGCATTTTAACAATTCAGAGCAATATCAGGGCAAGATTCAGAGCACTGGAGAGATGTGGGGAGCTCTGGAGGTGGTAGCTTCCGCCTCAAGTGTGAAAGGGAAAGGTGTGGTTTAAGTAGAACCATTATCTCTTCTGTGCCTATTAGCTAAAATCAAAAGCAGTATCTCTTCTCACCAATTAAAAGCATCCGATGTTTTCTCTGCCTGTACACTGGGCATTACATTACTGCTTACAATTAGGAGATGGGTTGGGCGCTTGATCTATCCACTCCCTGCCTCAGCCTAGAACTGCATTACTTCTAGGAATGATGCATTCCTTTGAGTTAATGACAGATGATTTTCTATTGTTCCCCTTGTCTCCTACAAAGTGCTCTAATTCACTCTTCACGAGGCTCCAGACTGCATTTCCACCATTTGTCCTGCAAGGATAGAATTTCCTGTAAGTGGAGTAGACAAAGTAACTGCGCTTGAGCCACCTTGCCAGTATCACGTCCGAGAGAATATTGTACAAGCAGACCACTTGGGTAGGGAGAGGCCTGAGCTGAAAGAAAGAAAAATAAGCTGAGCCTGAGCCAGACCCCATGTCAAGAGACTATGTGGCAGCACATGTGATCCCCTGGAGGGGAAAGATGGGCAGCTGTAGTGGGGAAGAAAATCTGTGGACATTTAGAGAGGCAGCAGCAACCTTGATGGGTTGACTCCCAAAGGAGTCAAGTAAAGAGATCCCACCTCTCATTCCATCCCCTAAAACTAGGGTTGTCCTCTCTGGGAAAGAAGATGGGTGTATGAAGGCAGACACACGTCCCACCCCCATTCCCACTAGATTGACATTGAAGCTTTGTGTTGTTTTGTTCTTGAGACTAAAGTTGAGAAATGAGTAGGACTGAGCATTAGCAATGGGACTGGGAAGTTTTACAATTGGATGGGGACGTCATTCAGATATGAAGGGAACCCACTGCTCGGGGATTCCACCAGAGGAAGCTGGAAACAGGTAAACAGCTTCATGCTTCCACCACAATGAATTGTTATGGCTCAATAATTAGGTTCCTTCATTAACTCCTAACAATGCAACAACAAAAAGCAAAACCAAAAAACTTTGGTTCAGATTTTTAGTGATACACCATTCACTTCAGATTTTTTTTTTTTAAGATTTTCCTTTTTTTTTTTTTTTTTTTTTTTTTTTTTTAAAGTAAGCTCTATACCCAACATGGGGCTTGAACTCACAACCCTGATATCAAGAGTTGCATCCTTTACTGACTGAGCCAGCCAGGGCCCCTATGCCATCTGTTTCAAACTAGACAAATCTTGTCTTTGGCAATTGCCCTTCTTAATCTTTCCTCCCTTCTGCCTTCTCTCCCTTATCCTGCAGAAAAGCTGTGCCCCCCTGCTGCCCTCTGTGCAATTAACTAGAGCCAAACTTATGTACCATCAAGGACACTAAAAATAAATATCTATATTTTCTTTTAATATTTTGCCTACTGTGACCTACTTTTAGTTCAATTTCAAAAGCAAGGGAGTGAAGTGTGTCCTAAATAAACATGGCATTGAGCTCTGTTCCACCGTTTTGGCTGCATGGCTTTTTACCATAAACCAAAGTTGTTCTGTAGACAGTAAAAGTTTAAAAGATCTTCTGTGTCAATACATTGATATTCAAGTTCCAGAATTCCACTTGCTTCATCAAATATCTATTTCTTTGAGGGTCACTTCTCACTGATAATCCTGGTATTAAAGAACTCTAGTTCAGGTCATGATCTCGCGGTCCGGGAGTTCGAGCCCCGCGTCGGGCTCTGGGCTGATGGCTCAGAGCCTGGAGCCTGTTTCCGATTCTGTGTCTCCCTCTCTCTGCCCCTCCCCCATTCATGCTCTGTCTCTCTCTGTCCCAAAAATAAATAAACGTTGAAAAAAAAATTAAAAAAAAAAAAAGAAACCCTACCTAAACAGGCCTAAGGAAAAGAATTTATTAAAAAAAAAAAAAAAAGAACTCTAGTTAGCGTCACCTCTGAAGTGCCTGAATCACATGTAGAATTGCTTCCAACCCACCCACGTGTCTGAAAACACATTTTTCAGTGATTATAAAATCAAAAGCTGTGAATATTTCTTGCAAAGAGAGTATTTCATCAGCTAGTGTTATTTTAATTATTCATCTTTAATGAGGAATCTATGAATTGTCTTCAAAAATTCAGAATTAATAGGTAGACTGTCACCTAAAAAAAAAAAAATCAAGTTTTGGTCTGAAGGTTTCACAGGCATTTAGTGATTATTATCATAATTTAAATACTTCAGTTTAGGCAGCAAGATATATGTGAGTACTTTAAAAATTAGTTTGAATATTCACCCTAGGAGTTGTTAATGAACATTTTAAAGTGCTCTAATGGGGAATACAAACTCCAGGGGGTGGTTTTGTGAGTACCAAAGGGCTCTAATCAGAACTTGGACTTGGAATCTGTGGCTACTACAGCTCCTTGAACTATTCATTTCTGAATCTACACTAGAGGATTTATTCTTTAACATAAGAGATGCTAGAAATAATTTTTATTAGTGAAACACATGATTTTTTGAGGTACATGTACTGAACAAGAATCTCACCTGTATTTAAAAAAAATTTTTTTTTAGTGTTTATTTATTTCTGAGACAGAGAGAGACAGAGCATGAGTGGGGGAGGGGCAGAGAGAGAGGGAGACACAGAATCAGAAGCAGGCTCGAGGCTCTGAGCTGTCAGCACATAGCCTGATGCGGGGCTCGAACTCACAAACTGTAAGATCATGACCTGAGCTGAAGTCGGTAGCTCAACCAACTGAGCCACCCAGGAGCCCCAAGAATCTCACCTTTAAAGAAATGGGGCATAAGTTTTGCATGAGTCCAGAATGGTGCTCTAGGTTTGGGTGTTTGTTTAGTTCTGTGCCTGCCACTTAATGCAGGATTCTGTCACCTGAGTCAGTAAGAAGTGTGGCTGGATCCTGATTTAGGACAACATGATATCTGGTTCAAGTGCATATTTTCATGCAAGGTTCTAATCAGGAGCCTTGAGCTCAGGGCACATATAAGGACTCTTTTGCTTGTTTGCTAATCAGTATTTGCACATGGAACTTGGTGAAACACTGACTTTCATCAATTTCACTACCCAGTGGCCCTGTGGAGGGTGAGAAGGCCCAGGCTCTACGGGCACAAATTGGAAGAGGCCCCACCTAGACACTGACAATTGTGTACTACCAAAACAGGCTTAGCCAGTGAACATTTGGTCCACAAATAGTTACCATGAGATGTATTTAATGAAAAAAAGAGAGAAAGCCAAATAGAAAAAAGAAAATGTACTTACAATTGCAAAGATTTAATGAAGATTCATAGAGAAAAATGTATTTTGTCTGCATAACAATAATAATGTAAACAAATGATATAGGACTTACTATATAACTTATATGTGTTCTAAACTCTCCCTATACATAAACATATACATATATTCATTTAATACTTGCCCCAACTCGATGAAGAAATACTATAATCATATTCTTAACTCCATTGTACCAACCAGAAAACAGGGGCACAAAGTGTGACCTGTCCTCGATCATACAGAGCAAGTAAGTGGACAAGCAGTGATTTGAACCCAGAGAGTCTAACTCCAAAATCCAGGCTCTCACTGTTCTAGAAACCAGAATTTCCTTTCTGAAAAATAACCGTCTCCATGTAAGCAGGAGCCACAGGAGTCTACAGGGTTAAAGAAAACTGGACTTGCTGTAAGAGCCCAGGGGGAAAACTGAGGAATTCTGAGGTTTTCCTTGGCTTGAGAAAAGGCCCTTACCAACAAGAGATTTTTCTGTCAGGCATCATTTGGGCAGCAGGGCTTCTGCGATGAATTAAAAATAAAGACCTGTCACTTGGTTGATGATGTGTATAACAGTTCTCCTAGACGCAACAAAGCTGCCGAGTATTAGGAGACTTTGAAGAAAAAGGCAGGCAGCAGACAAGCTGTTTCTCTCTCTTCCACATTTGACTTCCTTCCTTTTATATCTCTCTCTATCATCCCATACTAGAACAACTGTTCACACATGTGAGGTTACTGATCTCAGTCACAGCAAAACCTTCCTTCATGAAGCCATATTTTTCTCTATTCCTTTCAATCCCTAAGGTGGGGCAAGAGCTGGATAATCCAATCACTCACACAGTTATTTGGTAAACTCTCTATCTGCAGCTATAAAACTGATCTTGCATCTTGCTTTTGCAAAGTTCCTCTTTGGTCATGGTTTTTTGAGGGCATAGAAACCACCAGCCCATTGCCAGCAATCTATGGATGCCCTTTACCATTTACTTTCTTTAATTCCTGAAACATAATTTTACCCACATCTTATAGAAGTGAGTGTTTGTAGGTCTACTTGGGGCCTTTTTCCATTTCCCTGTCATGGAGGGAATATGGTGTATATCTCCTATTATCCTCTGTTTTCAGCCTAGCTCTGTGTTTACTCAGGATCCTGGCAAACCACTCACTCAACCACATCACAGGACTATAGGAAACTAACTGTGAGCTCAGCAGACTAACATAATGGCTCTGGGGGCCGCCAGATCCACAAACACTTCAAGGGTCTAGGATTTTTAGGGTTCTTATACCTACCCCTTGGCAAGTTGCAAATTCTTTTTTAAAGAATCACCAATATTCACATAATCAGATTGATTTTATGTAAAAATATGATAACTAATTTATTTATTCATCAAATTTGAACTGAGACCAAGAATTGAACCCAACACTAGAAATTCAAGAGAAAAAAGATATGGATGCTGCTGATTTGTTGGGAGTTGTTTTGCTTGTAGTAAGTTGCTTGTAAGCAACTTAAAGTAACTTAAACAAAAAATGAAATTTATTGACATTAACTGTGAAGTCTGAGCATAAATTTCAGGCATGGATGGATCAACGGAGCTCAAATTATTTCATCAGGACTCCCTTTCATCTTTTCATCTCTGCTCATCTTTGTCTCTCTTTGTGTTCTGGCCTCATTTTCCCTTACTGAAGATAAATTTTCCAACATGACCTGAACCAATGGCTGTAAGAAGCTCCAGCTGAAATCATTCTCAGAGCTCAAAATAGCAGAGGAATAGAGACTTTCTCTCTCTCAGAATCCATCTATCAAGGAAGATTCTGATTGGCTGAAGTTGATCACATGCCCTGTTGATTAACCACTCTCTGGCCAGGGGACTAGAATATTCAAATTGGTCATGGTTAGGTTACCTGCTTTCCCCTCAGATGATGAATGTTCAACCCCAGTTGTACAACATGAAATGCATTTCCCACAGAAAGAAAAGGGTGATAGATAGAAACAAAGAATAGGTAATCACTGTGGTAGCCTGCCTCAAAGATGACCCCACATGATTTTTACCTCCTGGTATTTACATCCTTGCATAAGCTTCCATACTATATCATGGCTAGCCTGTGTGACCAATAGAATCCTGCAGAAGTGATGCTGTATGACCTTCAAGGCTAAGTCATAAAAGATATTGCAAGCCCTTATCTTGCTTTCTCTTGGATGACCTACTCTGAAGGAAGCCAGCTATCATGTTGTGAGGATGTGCATGCTGCCCCATGAGGAGATCCCTGTGGAGAGGAGCTGAGGCCTTCTTCCAACATCTAGTTCCAACTTGGTAGTCACTTGAGTGTGCCATCTGGGAAGTAGATTTTCCAGCCCTAGGGAAGCCTTCAGATGACTACATTTGTGGTATATACCTTGACCACAACTTTGTGAAAGACTTGAGCCTGAACTACCCAGCTAAGC
Source organism: Prionailurus viverrinus (assembly GCF_022837055.1). Classification (NCBI taxonomy): domain Eukaryota; kingdom Metazoa; phylum Chordata; class Mammalia; order Carnivora; family Felidae; genus Prionailurus; species Prionailurus viverrinus. The sequence continues at coordinate 68,553,767 of NC_062568.1, forward strand.
TGCTTCTCAATTCCTGAACGGCAGGTGCTGTGAGATCTGTGAGATCATAAAATTTTATTTTTCTCTCAAGCCATTAAGTCTTGGAGTAATTTGTTACCAGAAATGGGTAACAAATATATCCAGGTAGCTCATTGCCCAGCCTAAAGTCATAGACATTATATAACTAACTTTAATTTGTGAGTGGAAAAGGAAGATAGAGGAGATGGAAGAGAAGCCTCTGGCAGTTTTATAGAGGAGACCACCTTTGAGCTCGGCTCAAGGATGAATGTGAGAAGGAACTGAATTCAGGCCAAGGGAATAGCATGAACAAAGGTTCTGAGCCTTGGAAGTGTTCAGAGAAATGCAAACAGAATAGCGTGGTTGTAATTAAGGCAGTGGTTCATCAGAATCACAAGGAGGGCTTAAAAAATCAACAGATACTCAAATTCTAGCCCTAGAGAATCTGATGATTAGGAAACACTGGTTTGGGTTTCCAAAGTTGTTTTGGGGTTTTGGTTACTTGGTTAGCTGATTGCTGTGAAGGTGTATGTGTCTGCTACAGTGTTTTTCAGTAAGGTCTTTGGGCCATATGCTACAGAAAGCAGAAAACATAGTCTCTTGAGGCCAAATCAATCCTAATTAAATAGGATATAAGTGAACAGATAGAATGGAGTCCAGGGATCTGAATTTTAATGAACATTTTAGGAGATTTTATACACGTTAGTGCATTCATGTACAAGCTTGAGAGATGGGTGAATTATTCAAAACCCAGGAAAGAATTGTTTTGGGGAAATAAGGAGAGTTTCAAGGAGGCGGTAAATTCAAAATTGGTTTTACATTTATGCCATAGTGATATAAAAAATATGCTTAAGTGAAAAGACTACCAGAAAATATACCAAAATGGCCATTGTTGGATTATTGTGGTGGCATTGCAAATGCTGGGTTTTGTTTTTGTTTTTATTTTTTGTGGTATAGGTACATTACCACTATGACTTAAAGAATGCTTTTCAGAAAGTTTAAGGGGCTATGTTAATGCTGTGGAGAAGTCAAGTTGGACAAGGGTTGAAAAGAGGTCATTGGTCTTAGCAAGTAGGAGGTCACTGGAGACCTTTGTATGAGGGGGTGGAAGCCAGATTACAATGGTTGGATTCAGTGGTTGGGGAGGAAGTAGAGGGAGCCAGTATAGACCACTAGTTCAAGAAGTTTGGCAGCAAAGGCAAAATTTAAAATAAAATTGTTCCTTTTTTTTTTTACTGATTATAAAAGTAATACTTGTTCATTATATAAAATTGGGTAATTCAGAATATTAAGAATAGAATAATAGTCACCCATAATCTCACCACCAAAGCCAAACCATGTTAATAGTTTGGTATATTTGTTGAACATTTCCCCTTTACAACAGTGCTTTGCAGTACAGAGGACAGCTCAAAATCATCCACATTATTCTCAGTAAAGGAAACTAAGGTCCAGAAAAGAGACTTTCCTGAGACACTAAAACAGTCCATAAGAAAGAGTTTAGTTTCCATAGTGCTTTGACTTGTATTTCCTGGTTGCTCTGTGCCCACCCTACAGCAGAAATGGCTAGTCTAGCCCTTTCCTTGTGCCCAACCATATCCTAAACATATTTCAGCTGCAGCGCCTCTTAACATTCCACTGCACCCATGAATTCACATTCTTTTTTAAAAAATAATTTTACTTAATTAATTTATATATATATATATATATATATATATATATATATATATATAATATATATATATTTTTATTTGAGAGAGCATGTGTATACACATGAGTGAGCAGAGGAGGGGCAGGGTGGGGGTGGGGGGTTGGGGAGAGAGTGAGAGAGAGATAAGGAATCCCAAGCAGGCCCCGTGCTCAACATGGAGTCTGACCCAGGACTTGATCCCACAACCTAGGATCATGACCTGAGTCAAAATCAAGAGTCAGTCATTCAAAGAACAGAGCCACCCAAGCTCCCCTGGATTTACATTCTTAAATCATCCATTAGGCCTGCTGTCTCTGATAGTAGGACCTGGGTCTCATCTCATTCATCCTGATATTCCCAGATCTTAGCACAGCATTTGACACAGAATCATTGCACATTTCTGGAATGACAGATAATGGGTGATGTTTGGTATAGTAACTGATGCAGTTTTCATTCTCAGTATTTCCTGCTTCTTCGTAATAGCTCCCCCATTCTGGGAGCAGCTAGGGTGTTCTATGCACAGACTGCCTTGGGGTAAGAATAACACAATAGAACTGAAGTCAAATGACTTGGCTTTTGCCTTTCAAAAGCTCAGGTAGGGTATAAACAACAGATTTGGAAGGCCAGCTGAAGAGCTGATTTACTGACTCCCTGACTGAACATGGTCTAATTGGGAAGAGAAAGGAAAGTTGAGGAAAAGGAAGCAAGTGAGATACTAGTGTTTGTTCCCTCCAGAGCAAGGGGTCTGCTGAATCCCCCCTTGCCAAATCCCAATTCCAGAATAGAGCTTGCAGAGTTAATAAAACACCAGTTAATAAAACACCTGCTTCAGTGTGGCATTAGAAGAATATGGAAGGAATGGCCATGTGGAAAGTCTAGACCAGCACACTGTCCAACAGAAATATAATTTGAGCCACTTATAGTTTTCAATATTTTAGTAAGTAGCCACATTAAAGGAAGTAAAGAGAAACTGGTGAAATTAGTTTTATTAAAATATTCTATTTAACCTAATATACTAAAATATTATTTTGACATGTAATCAATATAGAAATCATTAATGAGATATTTTGTATTCTTTGTACAAAGTCTTTGAAATCTAGTATGTATTTTACAGTCATAGCACATCCTAATTTAGATTAGCTATATTTCAGTCATGTGTTCAGTAGCCACCTGTAGTTGGAGGCCACATTACACAGCACAGGTCTGGATAATCAAACGTAAAATAACTCTATGGAATGTCCAATATCCCAACTGAAAATTGGAGCCATAGAATACATATTTTAAAATTTTATTTATTTATTTGGGGGGGGTGGTGCAGAGAGAGAGAGGGAGAGAGAAAATCCCAAGCAGGCTCCACGATCAGTGCGGAGCTCAATCTCGTGACTGCGAGATCATGACCTGAGTCAATATCAAGAGTTGGATGCTTAACCAACTGAGCCACCCAGGTGCCCCTGGAGCCATAGAATATTTTTTATGTGCTCAAGAATATCATTGACAAGGCCCAAAGAGCCAGATGACCTAAGAACATCTTGTTCCAGGCTGAGGGGGACCTGATCTAACACTGATCTGCATGAGCTGAGTGGACAGAGGGCCGTATGGATGTCTCAGTGGATGCCACGGAGAGATGGCAGTTCAGAGACCCCTTCACATGGGGTCCACACTCTGTAAATTCCCAGGAACTTGGACACCACCCTGGAAAAAGATGAAAGCCCATCCCATCATGATTAAGTTTCCATCATTTAGTAGAATAGGGCAGGGCGCAAAGGAAGTTCTATATAGAAAAAGAAAGTTACACTTACTTTGTGGACAGAGATTCAAATGCATTTCAAAAACAATGAATGAGGGGGTGCCTGGGTGACTCAGTTGGTTAAGCTTCTGACTCTTGACTTTGGCCTAGGTCATGATCTCACAGTTCATGGCTTCAAGCCCTGAGTCGAATTCCACGCTGACAGCAGAGCCTGCTTGAGATTTTTGCCCTCTCTCTGCCCCACCCCTGTTCACACTCTCTATGTCTTCCTCAAAATAAATTAAAACATAAATAAATAAACAAAAACAATGGATGAAGATAACTAGAATTGAGGCTGTTGTAAGCCCCATCTGCTGTTTTCTTATAGATTGCCAAAAGGTGATTTAAAGGAAGATGTGGCTGTTTATCAAGCCAACAGTCAGGAAAAAAAAGCGGGAGATATGGAACTCTTCTACTAAAAGATAATCAAAGGACCCCTGGGTGGTTCAGTCAGTTGAGCATCGGACTCTTGATTTCAGCTGTGGTCATGATCTCATGGTTCATGAGTTTGAGCCCTGCATCAGGCTCTGCTCTGATGGTGCAGAGATTGCTTGGGATTCTCTTTCTCTCCCTCTCTCTCTGCCCCTGTCCCATGCATACCCTCTCTCTCAAAATAAATAAATAAACTTAAAAAAAAAGATATTCAAGAAATATAACAATGAAATGTTAATATATTGAAGTTTTGTAGTGACTGGATATTGATTTAAGCAAATAAACCTAAGCCATTTTGAGGAAGTTGGAGAAATTTGTATTTTAATTGAGTTATTTGATGATTGGTAATTTGGATGCTATTGTGGTTATGGGGGGAAATGTCCTTATCTCTTTGAGATGAATATTAAAAAATGAGGGGTAAAATATCATTTTACTTATAGACCAATGTTCATAGCAGCCTTATTCACAGTAGTTCCAAAATAGAAAAAAAAAATCCACTGATGAATAAATAAATAAAATATAGTATATCTAAACAATGGAATATTATTCAGCCATAAAGTATTGATTCATTCCACAACATGAGTAAACCTTGAAAATATTATGCTAAATGAAAGCAGCCAGTCACAAAGACCATAAATTATGATTCCACTTATATGAAATGTCTCTGTGTAATATGTAAATGTATAATAGAGACAGAAAGTAGATTAGTAGTTGACTGGGGCTGGATGTGGAGGGAAGTGGGGTTGACAGCTAGAGGATTTAAAGTTTCTTTTTGGGGCAATAAAAATATTTTAAAATTGATTCTAGTAATGGTTGGACATATCCATCTGTAAATATACTAAAAAACATTAAATTGTGCTCTTTAAATGAGTGATTATATGCTATGTGAAGTATACCTCAATAAAGCTGTTTTTTATTTTTATTTTGAGTTTATTTATTTTGAGAGAGATGGGGGGTGGGGAGAGGGAGAAACAGAATCCCAAGCAGGCTCTGCGCTGTCAGCTCAGAGACTGATACAGGTCTTGATCCCATGAACCATGATGAGATCATGATCTGAGCCAAGATCAAGAGGCAGACATTTAACTGAGTGACCCAGGTGCCCCAATAAAGCTGTTTTTTAAAAAGCAGGAAAGAAGGGAAAAGAGTCATGCTGTATAATTTTCTTTAAAACAAGGGAAGAAAGGAGCAAATATAGCAAAGTTAACATCAATTACATCTAGGTGCTAGATATATGGGGGTTCATTATGCAATTCTCTCTACCTTTTTGTATATTTGAAATTTTTTTTTAATGAAGAAAGGAGGGTAGTAGTTCTAGTTTAACATCCATGCTCTTGGGCATAAATTTGAGAAGCTATTCCCTTGCCTTTACCAACTGCATAATAAAATGGAGGACAACAGCACCCTCCTGCCTTTTGGGGGTACCTATAATGCAGGAGTTGCCTGAGTGGGATAGTAAATATTATTTCATTTCCTTTACTATTGAAAGCTCTCTGGGGAGTAGTCAGGTGATATCTGGAGAACCAAGCTATGGGGGCTGACTGATAAAAATGACCTCTCACCCTTCCACGCCACTACAGAACTAAAGGGAGTCTTGCACTGGCAGAGCAGAATCATGAGAAAGAAATGAAAAGAAGGGAGAAGGGAGACAGAGGGAGGAAGGAGCATTATAGTTGTGTGTAATTGTAAGAAAATGTTATTCATAAAAAGGAAATCCCAGAAATCAGAGATTGTGAGACAATTATTTGCTTTATAAAAATATTTCTAATGCTTTATAAAAACATAAAATTAATTTTTTTCAGTAATATATGCAAATACATGTAATGATAAAGCCAATAGTTGTATAGCACTATGTTCATTGTTCCACTTTCCATATAATTAACTTGTTTAATCTTCATGATAATCCCCATTTTACAGCTGAGACCACTTCAGGCTGAAAACTCACACAACAACCAAGGGACAGACCGAAGCTTCTAGTGTCATGCTTTTTAACTGCCACACTTGACCGCCCCCCTCAATAAGACACAAAAGGGCTATTCCCCTCCCCAGGAGCCACCACTGCTACCCACTTCCTGGGGATCCTTCCAGAAGATAGATAATTCAAGGAAACTTTTCTTTTGCAGCCTCATTCAAGCCCACTTTTCAATCTGCAGTTTGGAGAATGGATTCAAATGCTGTTTTCCATCCACAAGGTTAGTTCTGACCCATAAACTGGGAAGTCCCGCAGAGAGGCACAGCCTGTTACATTGCCACCTGTAAGCCCACAGACCCACAAACAAGGGGCCTCTGATTTACTAGGCTTCTCCCTGCTGGTCCACAGAGTAGTTAATCTTCTGCCCCGGGGCAGCCTTTGACAGCTCCCAAAGGTCCCGTGAAGTACTCTTTTCAAAGTGAAATTCTCAATCAAATAAACTTGAAACAGACTTGGTCTGGATCCAGGTACAGACCTGGCCCACTCCCCTCCCCCCACCAAACCCCCAGGCAGCAGTTGGCTACACTTCACTTCCTGGGTTTTTTGAATCCTCTGGTGCAGACTACGGTTTTGCTTCAATAAAACAGTGATTTAAAACCTTCATTCTTCCTGTTTTAAAACTGTGCCAAGGCATAATCATTCTGTCTTCACCAAGGAGTACACAAAAATCAACTGGGGCTCTGCAGCCACCCCCATGGCGGATTGTCAGGTAAATCCTTTCTTAGAAACCGCCCCCCCAATCTGGTTTTTTTTTTTTGAAAAATCTCTTTTATCCAATTAGAACTATTTTTTCATTCCTCCTTTTTTTTTTTTTCAAAATTTTATTTGAATTCCTTCTAAGCATTTAGTTTCACCTTAGACATTCAGATTATTCCTGCTGTTAGGTTAGTGCCTACAGATTCTCCTCACCTCTACCAGGGACTTCAGTGGTTTTCTGATGGGGACGATAAAAAGGAAAGTTTTCCTTTTTAAAAAAAATTTTTTTTCAACGTTTATTTATTTTTGGGACAGAGAGAGACAGAGCATGAACGGGGGAGGGGCAGAGAGAGAGGGAGACACAGAATCGGAAACAGGCTCCAGGCTCTGAGCCATCAGCCCAGAGCCCGACGCGGGGCTCGAACTCACGGACCGCGAGATCGTGACCTGGCTGAAGTCGGACGCTTAACCGACTGCGCCAGCCAGGTGCCCCGAAAGTTTTCCTTTTTAAACTCTAACTGAAAAAACAAAACAAAACAAAAAAAAAACAGTGCAAACGATGATTGCCTGTGGGGTAGTGGTGGGGAAAAGTTTTTGTGAGGGGCAAAAGTGTATAGTAATCTTCTAATATCTCCACAGTTTACTTTTTTTAATGTTTATTTTGCCAGACAGAGAGCATGAGCAAGTGTGAGTGGGGAGGAGCAAGGAGAGAATCCCAAGCAGGGACTGACTTTGGGCTTGATCTTCGGAACTGTGAAATCATGACCTGAGCTGAAATCAAGGGTCAACGCCTAACCGACTGAGCTACACAGGCCGCACCCCCCCACCCCGCCATAGTTTAAATTAACGATATTATCAGATAAAATTCAGAATGACCATAAATAAATAATGAAGAGTTTGTGGATTTTTGCCTCAGCCTGTGAATACAAAAGTTAAAGGCTCTTTCCATCTGAGTGATCTCAGATGAAATACCAATTTAATTGATTCACTTAGCAAATATTTATTAAGGACCTTCTCTGTTGAAAGCATTATTAGTAAAGGTAACAAAAAACTTTATTTGGTTATCTAGACTATTTATTTATAGGATACTAAAATTCCAGATAATTAAGAATAGCCAAAATGACTTAGCATATAAAATGCTGCACAGAGTGATTTTATTACACTTTCACATTGCCTTTCAGTATTTTCTGGCCTTAAAATTGTTAAAGAAGGGGCACTTGGGTGGCTCAGTCGGTAAGTGTCCGACTTCGGCTCAGGTCAAGACCTCATGGTTTGTGAGTTCGAGCCCTGCGTTGGGCTCTGTGCTGACAGCTCAGAGCCTGGATCCTCCTTTGGATTCTGTGTCTCCCTCTCTCTCTGCCCCTCCCCCACTCATGGTGTCTCTATCTCTCATAAATAAACATTTTTTTTTTAATTGCTAAAGGATAGATTTCTAAAAACAGTAAAATCACGTCTCTCAAAAAGAGCAGATATAAAATGAACCCATGTTAAAAATTTACCTAATTCATTATTTAGTGAAGAAACTGGAAATGCATTATAACTGGGTTCAAAGGAAAAGTCAAAAGAACACCATTTTTTTTTTTTTTAAGAATCACTATTTTATATGGAGTAAAGAAATGTTGAAATGAATTCACAAAGGGACACAAAACTGGCATTTTTCACTTAGGTGGGGATTTTAAGGGTGTGGGGGGAAGTCAAATTAAACCACCACACCACAGTTCCACCATGGACTTTATCTGCATGACACTAGGTAATTATTTTGCATTGCTATCACCTATATACAAATTGAGTTATAAAATAGCTCAGTGAAAAGCTTGAATCAGATAAAGCAAAGGGTGGGCTCTAGGAAATACAATTTTTCATTGGAAACATCCAGTAATTTCTTTCGCTTATTCTAAATTTCCTTACAGAATGAATTCCCAAAATAAAAAAAATAAATAAGGGGCGCCTGGGTGGCTCAGTCGATTAAGCGTCCAACTTCGGCTCAGGTCATGATCTCGCGGTCCGTGAGTTCGAGCCCCGCGTTGGGCGCTGTGCTGACAGCTCAGAGCCTGGAGCCTGTTTCGGATTCTGTATCTCCCTCTCTCTCTGACCCTCCCCCATTCATGTTCTGTCTCTCCCTGTCTCAAAAATAAATAAACGTTAAAAAAAAATTAAAAAAAAATAAGTAATGCTATTCACTCAGTGCTTTCCCAGTGTTAAGCAATATACTAAGAACTTTATATGCATTATCATTAGGTAGATATTAATATTAATATTTTACAGATAAGATAACTGAGACCAACTTGTCCAAAATCCCAATATTTACTTATTTATTCAAGTATAATTGACCTACAGTATCTTATTAGTGTCAGGTGTACATCATAGTGATTTGATATTTTTATGCTTTATGAAATGATCCCCCTGATAAGATACCATCTGTCACAATACAAAGTTATTACAATATTATTGACTATACTCCCTATGCTGTACATTATATACTGGTGACTTATTTTATAACTGGAAGTTTGTACCTCTTTTTTTGTTTTAATGTTTCTTTACTTTTGGTGGGGGGAGAGGAGGGAAAGAGAGAGAGAGAGAGAGAGAGAAAGAGAGAATCCTAAGCACGCTCTGCACTGTCAGCTTAGAGCCTGACTTGGGTCTTGATCCCATGAACCATGAGATCATGACGTGAGCTGAAATCAGGAATATGATGCTTAAAGGACTGAACCTCCCAGATGCCCCAGGAAGTTTGTACCTCTTAATCCCCTTCTCCCTCAACCTCTCCCACCTCTGATAAGCGACAGTTTGCTTCCTGTATCTATGAATCTGTTTCTGTATTGTTTGCTAGTTTTGTTTTCTGGATTCCTCATATAAGTGAAATCAGTGTTCCAATATTGAAGTGAAAGTGACTGATTCCAAAGCTCTCAACGGTTTTCAAAAAAAATATGTAAGATAATGACCAAATTAAAAAAAATTAACATATAGTAGAATTGACATTTTGTTGGCATATAGTACTATGAATTTTAACACACATGTAGATTGCTGTAATCACAACTACAATCAGGATTCAGGACTGTTCTATCACCCCCCCCAAATCTCCCTGCAGTCACCCTCCTTTGTAGTCATATCCTTTCCCTACTGCTGGCAGCTACTGTCTGTTCTCTGCTGCCATACTTTTGTCTTTTTGATAATATCAAAAACATGGAATCACACAGTATGTAAGCTTTCAAAGAATTTAAAAATTTTTGAAATACTTATAGTTTCACAGAAAGTTGTGAAAAATAGTACAAAGAAATCCTGATACCCTTCACCTGGTTATCCCAATGCTGGAATCTTAACCTAACTATAGTGCAATATCAAAACCAGAACATTGACCTTGGTAAAACCCACAGCCCTCATTCCACATTCATCAGTTTTACATGCACTCATTTGTGGGTGAGTATACAGTTCTATACAGTTTTATCACAGGTGAGGATTTGTGTAACCACTACCATAATCAAGACACACAATTGTTCCATCACTGCAAAAACCCTTGTGTGACCCCCTTATAGTCACAAATTTTGGAAGGATTTCTTTATATGTCCCCCATCCTTTTAAATTTTTTTTTTCAACGTTTATTTATTTTTGGGACAGAGAGAGACAGAGCATGAACGGGGGAGGGGCAGAGAGAGAGGGAGACACAGAATCGGAAACAGGCTCCAGGCTCTGAGCCATCAGCCCAGAGCCTGGCTCGAACTCACGGACTGCGAGATCGTGACCTGGCTGAAGTCGGACGCTTAACCGACTGTGCCACCCAGGCGCCCCCCCATCCTTTTAAAAAAGACCTACTATAGGGGTGCCTGGGTGGCTCAGTCGGTTAAGCATCTGACTTTGATTAAGCGTCATGGTCCATGGGTTGGAGCCCCGAGTTGGGCTCTGTGCTGACCATTCAGAGCCTGGAACCTGCTTCAGATTCTGTGTCTCCCCCCTCTTTCTGCCCCTCCCCAGATTGCACTCTGTCTCTCTGTCTCCCCAAAATAAATAAATATTAAAAAATTTTTTTCTTATGGCACAAGTACAGACACTCAGATCAATGGAACAGAATAGAGAACCCAGAAATGGACCCACAAATGTCTGGCCAACTAATCTTTGACAAAGCAGGAAAGAATATCCAATGGAATAAAGACAGTCTTGTCAGCAAGTGGTGCTGAGAAAACTGGACAGCATAATGCAGAAGAATGAACCTGGACCACTTTCTTACACCATACACAAAAATAAACTCAAAATGATGAAAGACCTAAATGTAAGACAGGAAGCCATCAAAATCCTCGAGGAAAAAGCAGGCAAAAACCTCTTGGATCTTGGTTACAGCAACTTCTTACTCAACACGTCTCTGGAGGCAAGGGAAACAAAAGCAAAAATGAATGACTGGGACCTCATCAAAATAAAAAGCACAGCGAAGGAAACAACCAGCAAAACTAAAAGGCAGCCGAATGGGAAAAGATATTTGCAAACGACATATTAGATAAAGGGTTAGTATCCAAAATCTATAAAGAACTTATCCAACTCAACACCCAAAAAACAAATAATCCAGTGAAGAAATGGACAAAAGACATGAATAGACACTTGTCCAAAGAAGACATCCAGATGGCCAACTGACACATGAAAAAATGCTCAACATCATTCATCATCAGGGAAATACAAATCAAAACCACAATGAGATACCACCTCACACCCGTCAGAATGGCTAACATTAACAACTCAGGCAACAACAGATGTTGGCGAGGATGCAGAGAAAGAGGATCTCTTTTGCATTGTTGGTGGGAATGCAAGCTGGTGCAGCCACTCTGGAAAACAGTATGGAGGTTCCTCAAAAAATTAAAATAGAACTACCATATGACCCAGCAATTGCACTACTAGGTATTTATCCGAGGGATATAGGTGTGCTGTTGCGAAGGGACACATGCACCCCGATGTTTATAGCAGTCCTATCAACAATAGCCAAAGTATGGAAAAAGCCCAAATGTCCATCGATGGATGAATGGATAAAGAAGGTGTGGTATATATATACAATGGAGTATTACTCAGCAATCAAAAAGAATGACATCTTGCCATTTGCAACTACGTGGATGGAACTAGAGGGTATTATGCTAAGTGAAATTAGTCAGAGAAAGACAAATATCACATGACTTCACTCATATGAGGACTTTGAGAGACAAAACAGATAAACATAAGGGAAGGGAAGCAAAAATAATATAAAAACAGGGAGGGGGACAAAACACAAGAGACCCTTAAATATGGAGAACAAACTGAGGGTTACTGGAGGGGTGGTGGGAGGGGGAATGGGCTAAATGGGTAAGGGGCATTAAGGAATCTACACCTGAAACCATTGTTGCACTATGTGCTAACTAATTTGGATGTAAAATTTAAAAAAATAAAAAAATATACATATAAAAAATAAAATAAAAAATTTTAATGACCTACTATAATGAAATTAAACAGAATTAATCCAATCCTTTTTTGTACCATAATATTTACTTTGTTTTTTACTGACTTGATTACTTTTGGAAATAAATACTATAATAAAACTTTTTCAGTTTTTTTGCTATTCTTCTTTTCATTTTGTGATTATTATTGAAAATAATTTTGTCACATAGACAGAGTGTGTTAAAAAGTGATCTATCCCAGGTAGGTCACTATGCTATGTGGGTCATTATTTGGAAACCAGAATCTTGGACTTCCCCAGGCATCCAGATATGTAGTTACCCATCACTAAAAATTAGTTCAAACTCTTATAGCTGTTGAGCCAAATGGAAGAAACTTACAATAACTTTTCCTCTTCAGTACTTTTCTAAAAAACAAATTTTATAATAAAAAGTATAACATGTGGGTGGGGTGCCTGTGTGGCTCAGTCGGTTAAGCATCCCACTCTTGATCCCAGAGTCATGAGTTTAAGCCCCACCTTGGACTCCATGTGGGGTGTGTAGCTTACTTTAAAAAAGGGGGGAAAAGCAGAACATGTTAAACTTATAAAAAAATGTCTATTTTGGTAGCAAATAGATGAACTATGGAAATGGAATAAATCAAACTTGTCTTTAAGTTAAAAAAAGACTTTTTAAAAGGAAAAGTAGTTTCCAAACCTATAAAATCTCAATGCTTCCTTGGGGCTCTTTTCCCCCCCATCTAATCATATTTATTATTTTAAGATAAGAAAAACTGCAGACAATCCATTTCTAATTTTTTTTCTATCTGCATATAACTTAAAATAAATTTTATTCATAAAGAAGATTGCTGCTTAAGAATTACCAGAATACTATTCAACCATATTGATTTGTGAGGAACTCTGTCTTTTTACTGGCCCCATCCATATGTTGTTTCTGTCATGGGTTAATATTTATTATAAACGTAAGGATGGTTCCCATTCTGCTCAAGTAATCCCTTTTGCATTCTCTGGTCTGTTGAGCCTCTAGTCATGATAGCATTTTTATCCTAACCTGGACAGAAACATTCCATTCAGCTACCGATGGCATATCTTATTTGCAGGCCCGTGGGCTGGAATAATAAAGAAACCAAACATTAATGAGAGGGGGCAACAAGGGGACGTTTTTGCTATTTCATTTTTATTGACTCTTTTAATGAATAGTTTGCTTTTTCATTTTTATTGACTTCTTTTATATGTAGTCTCTTTTGTATATAATTGGAGTTATAAGCCAAGACGTGGTAAACTTTCAGAGCTGACTTAATGAATTCATTACCGTGATTGGATATACACATTGTCTGTGGTTCTTGGTGACTGGCTTTGCCCCGAGGTCCACAGACATGGCTACTAATGAGCACAGTAGAACACTGCTCCTTCAGGTAAGAGGCGTATTCTCTCTTAGCCCCTCCAGATTGACCCTCTACTCTTCCCCATCTAGGGTTGCCAGATTTAGCAAAAATGCAGGATGAAGAGTGAGGTCAGATGTTTCCCCCCAGCTCCTCCTTCTCTGGCTGCTGAAGGTTGGCTGGGTCCCTCTGCAAAGCCACAGTTCCGGGGCTCAGGTGCAGGAGTGGCAATGACTGTCTCTGCAGTAGCCCCAGAGTGCTTCACCATCTTGTTTTGGTTTCCTTAACCCTGATACGACACTGAAAATGGTCCCTTCCTTAGATTCTCTGTTCCCCATTTGAAAGTTCCATCTATTTCCTGTCAGGATTCTGATTGACATAATATCTGATGAGTGGTGAATGCATTATATGTTTTGTAAAAATATAACTTATAAATTGAATCATAGTTTTTATTGACATAAATCTAAGTCTATGGGTTGACATAGTTTCAAGGCTGCTGTAGCTTGATTTATGGTGTGTCTTCACCTGAAGGAGGATCCTAGTATCTCTGATTTTGGAGGCTTTGGAGATGGTTCTATTCATTGGCTATTGGACATAAGTCAACAGTGAAGATTTTCCATGCATGTAATATTGTCCTTCTTTTGATCCTTCTCTTGCATAAGTATTATTATTTGATATTTATGCAATTTTAGTTACTTTATCTTTTAAGAAGATATAAATGTGTACATGTATATATGTATGTCTGCGTGCATGTGTAACATTTAAAGAGTGGTAAAATGTTAAATAAATCATGATAGATTCATACTGTTGAATACTATGTAGTCATTAAAAAGAATGAGATAGACCCACAGGATGCCAGGGTAGCTCAGTTGGTTCAGCATCAGATTTTTGATTTTGGCTCAGGTCAGAATCTCACATTTGTGAGTTCAAGCCCCACATCAGGCTCTGCACTGACAGTGCAAAGCCTGCTTGGGATTCTGTTTCTCTCTGTCTCTGCGCCTCCCCTGCTTGTGCTTTCTCTCTCTCTCAAAATCAAGAAAATTAACTAAAAACAAACAAACAAACAAACAAAAAACACAAAGAATGAGGTAGGCCTGTAAGTACTAATATGGAAGTAGCTCCAAGACATTTTGTTAAGTGACAAAACCAAGACCAGAATAAAAAATATAAAATCAAGTGCTTTGTGTATGTGTGATTGTGAAGAGTAGACTGGGGAGGCTGTGCGTGCCAGACAACAGACAACGCCTGGGCAGAACGGAGGAAGGTGCTTTCATGTTTCGTTCTCTCTACTTACACAAGGCAAAGGACTCTTGATGTATCTTTTAAAACATGTGTTTTGTGGGGCGCCTGGGTAGCTCAGTTGGTTAAGCGTCCAACTTCGGCTCAGGTCTGATCTCGCCATTCCTGAGTTTAGGCCCTGCATCAGCCTCTGTGCTGACAGCTCAGAGCCTGGAGCCTGCTTCAGATTCTGTGTCTCCCTCTCTCTCTGCCCCTCTCCTGCTTGTACTCTCTCTCTCTCTCTCTCTCAAAAATAAATAAACATTACAAACATGTGTTTTGTGTTCATTTCTGCTTTCTCCTAAGACCTCACCAAAATGGCAGTAAAGATGTAAAGAGACAATACAGGGGAAGTAGAACAGAGACTGCTATAGAGGATTAGAGACCATAAAATTTCGGAAGCTTACATGTGAAGGATAGGTAGCAACTGAATTATTAGAGCAGTGAAAATGGAAGCATACGTTTCTGCAGAGGTGGTTGCCAGTGGAAAGCAACTGATTCATGGGCGGGGAACATCTGAAAGACTCAGAAGTTAGAGACCTTCCAAGGAAGGGCAAGATGTGAGATAAACACAGGAAAATTAGTTGAGAGTTTGCATAAGGAGTAATTAGGCCCCTTGAACTTCTACCACACCCCCTGAAGTCCAGTGATTATACCCTCAACCCAAGAAGGAAATGGGAGGTTTGGTATTGGAGAGATTACACCAAGAGACTCTGGACTCAGGGATGATGACAGGCACAGCTGAAGGTGGGGATGAAGCACTAGACAGAAAACAGTGGAATCTGGTGAACCACTGCATACCACATGGTGACACCCAGGCTTTGTCCCCTCCTTAGTCCCCACAAGAATGGCAGGGAAGCTTATAGCCTTCACTCAGCAGACTGGATAATTACTCTTTGGAGAAGATCCAAGAAAAAGATCTATTGACTTTTAGGGTTGTCCAGTAAAACACCCAAGCTCCACTTGATTACCCTGCAGTGGAACTCACCATTTTACAAGCCCTATTTGTGTACTGAAAGCTTCCAATCTGGTTTTTAGCACTTCAGTTTTAATATGAACTGGAAGACTTTTGAGGAAAACTTCTTACAAAGAAAAAAAAGTAGTAAAACGACAGAATAAAACTCAGGAGAGTCCAAGGCAGTGCAAAGGGCAGAGGAAAACCGTGGGGCATCCGGATTGGGTGGAGGCTGGCGGCACAGGCCATGAAAGAATTCACCCGAGGCAGAACAAAGGAGATAGAAGTTTATTGAATATACTGCAAGGGGGCAGTCGGGACAGCAAAGGACACTGTGTTGGGGGCGGTGGTGAGGGGCTATAGTTAGAGGGCAGAGTGAGAGGGTTCAGGGACTATGTGGAATTTTCCCTTTCTTTGGTAATCTTAGGAATTATGCCTGGCTGTAAGTAGTCTATTGGTCAGTTAGGGCCTATGGTTATTTTGAGGTGGGTCACTTAATGAGCCTGTTTGCATTCAACGTGGTGGTTGCTGTGAGCCCTTTTGCCTTGCTTAGGTTTCCATTGCTCAAGTCTGTTGCCTAAAAGTGGCCTCTACATAAACTTCAAACAAACTATTAATATCCTCTGAAAGATAAGTGATGATATTGCATTCGTGGGATAAAAATAGTATGCTAAGACAATGCAATAATGAAAGAACAAGGAAGAGCTTTAGAAATTAAAAATAGGTTAAGTGAAAAATTCAATAGAATGGTTGAAAGATAAAGTTGAGGAGTTGTTCAAGAGTAGATCAAAAAAGTTAGGAAAGGAAAGGAAAGGAAAGGAAAGGAAAGGAAAGGAAAGGAAAGGAAAAGAAAGGAAAGCAAAGCAAAGGAAAGGAAAGTAGGGCAATTCAAGAGGTTCAATATCTGAGTAATAGGAATTTCAAAAAGAGGACAAAAGAGAGAGGCAGAAATCACCAGATACTGAACTAGTCTGGGTTTTCCAGAAAAACAGAACCAATAGTATATATACATATAAGTGTAATATATTTACTTACTTGAATGTGGAGGCCAGTTAGTGCCAAAATCTGCAAGAAATCCAGGAGAGCCAATGGTATAACTCCAGTTTGAGTCTGAGTCCAAGGGCAGGAGAACAACACCCTGGGTGGTAGGCTGTCAGGCAGAGAAAGTGAATTCTAATTCAACATTTTGTTCTGTTCCTGGAGCTTCAGTGAATTGAATGAGGTCTATCTGCATTGCTGAGGGCAATTTGCTTTATGCAGTCTACTGATTTAAATATTAATATCATCTAGAAATACACAGACACACCCAGAATAATGTTTAGCCAAATATCTGGGCACCTTGTGGCCCCATCAAGCTGACACATAAAATGAACCATCAAAGATAGATATAGGAACATATCCCAGAATAAAGGATGTGGAGAGTCCCATTAAGAATGAGAAATGCGGGCACTTGGGTGGCTCAACTAGCTGAGGCTCTGACTCTTGATTTCAGCTCAGGTCATGAGCTCACACAGTTTGTGGGATCAAGTCCCGAGTTGGGCTCTGCCCTGGCAGTGTGAAGCCTGCTTGGGATTCTCTCTCTCCATCTGTCTCTACCCCTCCCCCATTCATGTGTGCATGCTCTCCCTCTCTCTCTCTCTCTCAAAATAATAAACTTTAAAATTTTTTCTTAAAAAAAAGAACAAGAAATGAAAACGACACTGTAAAATCCCCAGCAGGGAGAAAAATAATCTAAAAGCTTCCAAAAAGAAAAAGAAAAGTCATGAGGAAATACCACAGCATTGAACTCTCAACACCAGAAGCTAAAAGCTAATAAAGCAATGCCTTAAAAATTCTGAGAGAATATCTCTCCAATCCAATTCTCTGCTCAGCTAAACTATTAAATATGAAGATAGCAAAAAAGATGTTTTCTAACAGACAAATCTGAAAAAATGTTGCTTTCTTTACATTTTTTTTTCCTCCAGGAATCTTCTGGAAATTTGCATATAAGGGGATACAAAACATTTGTTTAAAAGTTTTCTTAAGCTTTCTGGAATAGTTTGAGTGTTGACAAATAAGATATCTTGATGTTAATTACCTAATAGTTATTAATCACTATTTTCCTAATTCAAATGGCTAAATACATTAGGACATACACTTGACTGTATTATGTAGAAAACATTTCTACCAGAGTAAAAATTTTCCATTGTAGGGTAGGAAAAGAAATCTTGTTTCTTCAACTCTTCTAGGATCTTGATTGGGATGCTATAACAAAAGACAGATTAGCAGCGCAAAACATACAAATTTATTTAATCTAAATTTTATGTAATGCAAGAGCCTTCATAAAGAAGTGAAGATCCCAAGAAACGGCTAAATCTTAGTGGTTTTATCCTGGGTTTGAAGAAGAGTGGAAAGTCATGGAACAACATGGAGGACAAAATGCACACGTTGATAGTAGTAAACTGGGGGAAACTTAGCAATACCTGTTTGAATTCCTCTCAGAGTCCCTCCATCTTTGATAAAAGGAATGCTCCTTTTCTCTGGGTATAGGAAGAGCTCTTCTCATAGGAGGGTCTTATGACGTGCTTCAGGGCAGAAAAGACCAGAGAGTCCTTCCTGAACCTGCCATTTCCCAAATTCCTTCCGCTTAAAATATGCAATATGCCAAGGCGCCATATTTGGGGGTAATGTGTTCTGAACCCTGTCACTATCATAAATTAAATGTGTTAACTCTTTTTGAGATACTGTTGCTAAGAATCTTTATGTAGAATCAGATAAGTCTGTAGTTTTCTTTTACTCTTTTACATGAATTTTCTATCATGTTCTCTTAATAACCCTCAAAGGAAAAAACCCTAGATTAGTACTTTAAAAGTTAATGAATTATTTAGACATATCCTTTAGAGTCATTTAGGTATATCCTCTCATATAATTTCCTCCTTCTAATCAGGGTAGAAGTATTAATACCCAGTGCTAAAACCTTGGCTTGAATTTCTTTAAATTATCTTTGTATAAGTAATACTCCTAACATAAATGTGGTTGGGGAGAAAACAATCTAGAGGAATAAATATGTAACAAAAAGCTATAGTGATTATCTGGTATGTGAACTTGGGAGTGTTTTCTGAAATGTTTTATAGGATTTGTGTGTCATTTTCATAATCAGAATATATCTGTATATATCTATATGTATGTAGATATATACGTAAAATAAAGTATGTATATGTATGTATATACATGTAAAATAAAACAAGAGGTTGTACATAGTAAGTTTGGGCTCTATCATTGCTTTTCTTTATGGTCTTAACCTTTATCACAAAGGGGTTTCACTAGCACAAACCTAAAAGGATTTTCTGTTGAACTTCACATGACATTCTAAGATATGATTTAGCTATTTTGACCAAATGACTCTGAACTGAGGTGACCAAAGCAACTGCCTTGCTCTAGATAGTTAGGTCCAAATTGGGGTCAGCATGTTAATGGCGTGGTGAGGAATGTCCATGCTAGGCAAATGGGCAATCACTTGTCAGTTCATAATCAGCCAAGGTAAATACACGTGCAAGCACATGAAATGAACTTAACATATGAAAAAAAAAGTAAATTTAATGATATATTATTAAGTAATAAACAAAATACATTTCAACCCCCAATTTTTTTCTCTTCTTTTCTTGTCAGGCCATTTTATGTTGACCAGAAAATAGAAATGACAAATTTGCCCTTCTGGAGTGGGAGCATTTTCTTTCACAGTAGCCCCCCACCCCACCTTTTTTTTAAAGTTTCTTTTTTGTAAGTAATCTCTACACCCATGAGTTTGGGTGGGGCTCAAACTCATGACCCTGAGATCAAGAGTTGAACATTCTTCCGATTAAACCAGCCAGGTGCACAAACCTCCCCCCCCCCCCAGTAGTCCTTCTTACCTGAGAAAACCTGGATTTGGTTCTTTCCTCTTTAATTTCTAGGACAAACAGCTAAAGGATTCTCAGTCTCATGGTCTCTAGTTTTTGTATTATGATTCCAGTCCTTAGCATACATTTAGAGACTCTACCGGAGGTTCTGCAAATAATTCATACATTTAGAGACTCTACCAGAGGTGGCATTAGGAATAGAACTGTTTGATAATCTTTTCTCTATGCCTACCTCATATGGCATCGTGCTACAGATTGAATGTTTGTATGTCCTCTAATTCATATGTTGAAAACTACCCCTTAATGTGATGGTATTTGGAAGTGGGGCCTTTGGGAGATTATTAGGTCATGAGAGTGGAGCCCTCATGAATGGGATTAGTGCCCTTAGAAAAGAGACTCCAGGGAGCTCCCTTGCCCTTTCTGCCATGTTAAGACACAGTGAGAAGATGGCTATATATGAACCAGGAAGCAAGTCCTCACCAGACATCAAATCTTCCAGCACCTTGATTTTGAACTTCCTAGCCTCCAGAAGTGTGAGAAATAAATATTTGTTGCTTAAGCCATCTGGTCAGTGTTATTTTTGTTATAGCAGCCTGAATGGACTAAGACACACGGGAAATAAAAGAATGTTTGGAGTCCCCTTTGACAACTCTAGGTCTCTCCTAACCCACATCCAGTCCATTAGTAGGTCTTCCCAACTTTCACTCCTTGAAATATACTTTTTTTTTTTTCTGAAATTTATTGACAAATTGGTTTCCATACAACACCCAGTGCTCATCCCAAAAGGTGCCCTCCTCAATACCCATCACCCACCCTCTCCTCCCTCCCACCCCCCATCAACCCTCAGTTTGTTCTCAGTTTTTAACAGTCTCTTATGCTTTGGCTCTCTCCCATTCTAACCTCTTTTTTTTTTTTTTTCCTTCCCCTCCCCCATGGGTTCCTGTTAAGTTTCTCAGGATCCACATAAGAGTGAAACCATATGGTATCTGTCTTTCTCTGTATGGCTTATTTCACTTAGCATCACACTCTCCAGTTCCATCCACGTTGCTACAAAAGGCCATATTTCATTTTTTCTCATTGCCACGTAATATTCCATTGTGTATATAAACCACAATTTCTTTATCCATTCATCAGTTGATGGACATTGAAATATACTTTAAGGGGCCTGCCTTTGTCCAGTTTCACCACCTGGCCCTCAGGAGAGTTGTTTTGGTCCTGGTCCCAGGGGAGTTGTCCAACAGAACCACTGTAACAGCTGCAATTTTAAATCTCTTGCACACTCCAGTGTTTTTACCAACTAGCAACCAAAGTGACCTTTGCCAAGCACAAGTTGGACCATGTCTCCCTCCTATTTACTATTAATAATTTTTAAAGTCAGGTTTGTTGAGGTATAATTTGCATACAGGAAAATTCACCCCTTTAAGGTTTACAGTTTTATGAATTTTAACAAATGCACACCACATGCATGATATAGAACAATTCCATTGCCTCCAAAAGTTCCCTTGAACCCCTTTGTAGGCAAACCTTTCTCAGCCTACAGCCCCTGGCCACTGATCTGTTTTTTGTCTCTATGGTATTACCTTTTCCACACTGTTATAGAAATGGAATCATACCACATGTAGCCTTTTGAATCTGGTTTCTTTCACTTAGGGGAGAGCATTTGAAATTCATTCATTAGTTGCACACGTCAGTTCTTTCCTTTTTATTGCTAACTGGTATTCCAGCAATATAACTGGTTATCCATCAGTTGGTAGATGTTTGGGATGTTTCCTATTTTTGGTGACTATAATTAAAGCTACTATAAATATTTGTGTTCAGGTTTTTTTAGGTTTTTGGATGGAGACATATATCCATTTCTCTTGGTTCGATCTGTAGCAGTAGGATTTCTGGGTAGTATAGTAAATGCATGTTAAATGTTATAAGAAATTGATATTCTGTTTTCCAAAGTGGCTGTATCCTTTTCCATTCCCATCAGCAATGCATGAATTCCAGTGACTCTTCATCCTCCTCAGCACTTGGTATTTTCAGGTTTTTTAATTTGAGACATTCTGGTTTTAATTTGCATTTCCTTAATGACTAATGATGTTGAGCATCTTTCACGTGCTTAGTTGCTACCCATCTTTTCTTTAGTGAAGTGTTTGAATTTGTTACCCATTTAAAAAAGTGGGTTATTTTGTTATTGAGTTGTATTATTATTATTTTAAATAAAAAGTCCTGAATAGATAATACATTCACATAGTTGAGAAGCCAAAAAATGTTAAAAAAAAAAAAAAGTCATTCATTAGGAAGTGCCATCTTTTTGCCTTTATGCAGCCTCAGCTAGAAAACATTCTCATTAATTTATATTTCCTTCCGCAGTTTCTTTATGTGACTACAAATATATATTCCTACCTCCTCTCCATCCTTACACCAGAAGTAGCATACTATGTATACCGTCCAGCATCAGTATATTCCGGAAAGCTTACTCAGAGTGTTTTACAATTACATATGATTCTATTATGGGGTAAGGCTTATTTAACCAGTCCTCAATTGATGGATGTTTGTTTCCAATTATTTCTTTACAAATAACACTGCATACAATGAGTAATGTTGTACATAGGTTCTTTGGTATGCTCACAGTTATATCTGTAAGGCTATATTCCAAAAATAATTTTCAGATTTCTGTTCTTAAAGTATGGCTATCTTAATGAGTATGTAAGTTTCCACTGTTCATTTCAACTCCACTCAAGGTTCTTGTGTGAACCCTATTCATAAAAAATAAAACTGGTGTAGGGTGCCTGGTGGCTCATTCAGTTAAGCATCCGACTCTGGATTTCTGCTCAGGTCATGATGTTGGGTTGATGGGACAGAGCCCCGAGTCGGGCTTAGTGCTGAAAGCACGGAGCCTGCTTGGGTTTCTCCCTTTTCCTCTTTCTCTGCCCCTCCCCTGCTCTCTCTCTCTCTTTCTCTCTGTCTCAAAATAAATAAATAAACTTAAAAAAAAAAAAGAAAATTGGTGTGTGCATATATGATGTGTGTGTGGGAATGCAGTGGGCATAGGGAGGCTATAAATTGGAAGTTCCTCATGATTCAGACTCTACTTGCCAGGAAAGGTATAGGAAGAGGAAGTGCCCGGCCCTACAAAGTTCTTCTGTGATAGTGACATTCTTAACCCTGCTCCAAACCTTCCTGTGTCTGTGTTCTATTTATTTTACATCTCATGTTTATATCTGTGTCTTTTGCTTCTGATCTTTATCTGGGTAAAGAAAGATTTTTTTTTTCTGATGTGTATTTCAGTCTCACTAGTGATTTATGGAGTTTGCTCTTCATAAGTTTTTCTTTTGATCATTGTTCACCCTCAGTTAATTTGCTCAAGTGAAGAGTAAAATCTCAGGAGGAGATTAGCAAGAAGGATAGCATTTAGCTTTATCAAATGAAGTGTTTCTGAATTTGATCATTCACTTCTCACTCAAGGGGAAATTTAAGATGTAGTAGTAACCTCTTTGATATTTAACAATCTCATTGATGTTCTCAGTTATTTATGTCTTAAAGGGCCATACTGACTTTAAAAGCTGATTATTCTTTTAAATCCTACTCATATGCTAAAATAAGAAGCTGAAGACAAAACAAAACCACTAACCAGACTGCCTTCTGGTTAGCCCTAAATTTAACACAAATCTTACCTTTAGTATTAAAGAGATCTTTTAATTTTGGCTTCCTTATGTACACACAGCTATTGAGGTAACTGTGAGCTGGTTGTTTATTAGGAAGAGGCAATTGTGAAAGTGAAGTCAGAAAGCCTTGCTCAGGCATATGCCACTGGTTCACCTCTCTCCTGCACAAGTTATTTTCAGAAGAAAATGCTGCAAATAAAGACTATATTTTTCTTTCCACACTGTTTATTTCAAGAGACATGGGAACCATCACGAAGCAGATTCATAGGCTTAAAATGTAAACCCTGTAAGTCTGCTTTGTTTGAGTTTATGAAGATGTGATTGTGGAGCCTCTTCCTCCCTGGTCTCACCTCTGCCCTGAGAAAATGGCAGGCCCTGAAATTTATGGGAATTCTGACCTAAGAGGCCAGGAAATGCCTGAGACTAGAGAAGGTGGGAAGCATGGAGACTGGCCCCTGATGGGGTGCATTTCCCAGAAGAGAAAATAATATTACCTGTAGCTCTAATTTCCACAGCACTGTTTTTAAACACTCGAAGATTTGTTATTCCTCTTGAAATAGCCCCAGGCATATGGAAGACACTGGATTCAAGTAACTTCCCTTCCCTTCCAAGTCTTAAGGCTGGGGGAAAAAAAAATCCTTGAAGCAATTAGAAAATCCCTAGTCTTAAATCTGTAGACACAAATGGCACATGCATAGTTCAAAGTTTTAGGGGAAAATGATTGCTTTCAGGTTAAAATTTACTGGGAACAATTTTATTTCAAAAGATCAATTTTTGCCATTTCTACTAAGCTAACAAGGACAAGGCTGAACGAAGCCTTAGAGTAAGTCATGAAAGCTCCAGATTAAAAAATATTTTTTAAATGGTCTCATTGAGAAATTTTTCAAATGAGAGTCACACTTGAATGAATGAATGCTGTATCAAATTATCCGGAGACAAAGAAGAGAAGCCATTCTACCAGAACAAATGCAGCCTGCTTTGTTTAGAGGACAAATCATTCTTGCAGCCAGTTTGAAATGTCACTTTTAAGTCAATGAGAGTTGTGTTCAAATAAGAGGGGGAAGCAAGACCCTATTATATTCACTAGGATGTGATGTTTTGCCTCTGAATGGTTTCTACAGTGCATGAAAATTCCTTTTTTTGGAGGGGGGTGTGTGTCTTTTTTAATGTCTTAAACTGTTTTCAGGTTTTACAAAGTGCTTCAGTTTTTACATCAAAAGGGCAGGCACGATCACACTGGAACACCAGTTGTCCAACTACAGAAGCTCTGGACTTTTGGGATAAGACTTTTGAACTCTTGGTAAAAACAGACTCATTGGCTCACATGGGGGAGTTGTCTTCTGGAAGCAATCCAGGGTTTGCAGCCATCCAACCCAGCCATTTTCTCCATCTTTCCATGATATCACCACTGGAGCCCTGGCCATAATGGGGTAGGAGCCACAATGCTCTCCAGTGGCATAGGAAGTTCAGAGGTGAGTTGGAGCAAAACTGACGGGGGAGTCCATCTGTTGCCAAGAATTGACCAGACTGGCTGGCAGCTGTGGGCTTTATAAGCAATTTGGACCTCTTGTTTCATTTTGGCAAACTCTAAACCCCCCAATACTATTGGTTTGGTCATAAAATCAATTCATTTTTGTTGCCATCATTAAAAATAAATTTTCTTATTACTAAAAGAGACTATAATACTAAGCAACAGTCCAACACCATCAAATTATTGTATCTTCTGGCAGATATAATAAAACACTCAAAATGACTGATGATGTTTTTATATCATTTTGAAGTCTGATTTTCTTTTTAAAAATACAAGCTTCTCCATGGAGATAGGGGGAGGTACGCCTGACTGCCAATGCTGCCATCCTTGCTCAATGACAAGGAAGGCTGGACTGACACCAGCTTGTGGGGAAAGCAGACACTCACTTTGATCTGTAAAAGTCTATCCAGAAATAAACAAGGGATGACACCTTGTGCACAACCATATAGCAGAGACTCAAAAGTTTTTGAATGAGCCACATGAAAGAATTTCTTCTGAAAAGAAAGCAAGATTTAAAAGGGCACAAATTCCACACACACTATCTGTTGACATAGATCAAATTCTCCACTTAATTGCATGACTTTCCGATTTGGATTTCTGGCAGAGACAAAGCTTCAGGATAGTGGTGAGCAGCCTGTGGACAGGGGTCTGTCTAGGTTTGGGAAAAATCAGAAAATGCACTTTGTGTTGCTATTTCCAAATATGCCTTAAGGTAAACAATACATGGTACAAATACCAGGGCCAAGTTCTTCCTTGCAAGTCTAATAATAATATTGTTAGTAATTATAAAAAGAACATTAAAAGTAATACTAACGGTATGTATTACATTTTACTATGTGCCAGGCACCGTGTTGGGTGCTGACGTGCATTTAATCTTTAAACAGTCATCATCGGGTTGGTATTATTAGCCCCATTTTACAGATGAGAACACCAAAGTGAAGAAAAGTAATATGTCCATAATATGAGCCAATATTTGAATCCAGGCAGTGTAGCTGTAGAGCCCAAGAGCTTTAAGCTTTAATAAGAGCTAGCACTTATGGAGCATGCATTTGCTGTTATTACTATCATTTTGCAGATACAGGTAGAAAAACTTTCCCAATGTTGCACTGCTGTTAAGGGCAGATGTGAGATGTAAACCTGTCATTCTGACTCTAGACTCTGAACATTTAATGTCTAAGGTTGTCTAACCAGTTGAAATATACATATTAGTCATGAGAGTTAGTAAAGGTATTTTCATTTTGAGTTAAAGAAAAATGGGATCTGAATTGCTTTGCCTAAGTTGGCCATTCTGATGAAGTGGTTGTTGTTATTTGCTCTTAGGACTATGCTTTCGCGGACTAGATGGCTGGACCTTTTGCTGGTTTACACTACCCTCTAGTGGTTAGTAGAAAATTCTGGGGATACGCCTATTTGGTGACAAAGAAATAGAAGGTTGTTCATTAAAAAGACTCCTTTTAAACATAAAGTTATGAACCTATATTGATAGTATTTGTACTTTTAGTATCTTTTGGCTGAGAAAAATATATAAAGTCAAAGAGCTGCTATGAATTTGGTATCCCTTTGATGTGAATGCATTTTTATTCATCTCAATAATACACATCTAGATTGAAAACAAGATGACATATATATTATCTTGTTTTCAATGTACATGTACATACACATATACACACATATACCTAGATATAGATAGATACATAGATATATAGATAAGTGTGCATGTATGTGATTTATTTATAAGTGTTAGCTCTAGACTATGCTGGGGTGCATTGATGGATTTGAAAGTCCTCACAACAGACTTTCCTTGAAGGCTCTTTGGCTGGAACTTCCACAAATACCCATACCTAAACCAATCAATCACAGGCAAAGGGAATTGAATTGACACAAAATCTTAGATTAATCAGTATATTCTCCTGAATTGAGCACAGAGGCCCCTTTCCTGAGAGGAAGAAACCTAAAGAAAATTGGTTTTCTGTTTACAAGGAAGAAGTCCTGCTAGAGGATGCATAGCTGTCTTACTTAGGTCTCTCTTGTCCCCCATTCTGCATCCCTGGCTGACTTCAGGAGGTGGAGGCCTGGAGACGGGAGGGCAGTGGGAACAATCCTCATGCAGGCAGTATGGAGTGCACTGTTCTAAAGGGAATTAAAAAACAACAATAAAACCAACTAAAAGTGGCCTGCTTTTTATTATCACCACCAGCCTGCAATTCTAAAAAATGACAATGATATATAATTCTCCCTGAATTTTTTTTTTCTGGTCTAAATTCTAAACAACTATTTTGGTTTCTATTTAGTTTTTATAAATACATACATACATACATACATACATGCATAAATTTCCAATTAACACTTTTTTTACTTATTCTTTCATAAACATTGTGTTCTATATCATGAAGTTCATTTGGAGAACTTCTAGTTATTATTTGGCCTATGACACACGCAGACTCAGCTCCAACCATTTGTTTCAGGAGTAAGTTCATGATCAGTTGGAATCATTTAGCCCTCAATTTGGGCACAGTTCAATACTTATTCCTGTGTCTAAACTATAGATCTGAAATAATCAATTAAAACTCAGTGATTATAAAGACAAGAAACAGAACTAGAGCAATTTTTAATCCTGTCCACATGAGCCCACGCAAACATATTTGCAAACCATCAGAATCAACCTACCACAATGTACAGTGAAAAGGTAAGCTTTAAATTGTTCATTGAAGACTGGAGCAGAGAAACTGTAGAGAACACCAACTCCGCAAAAACAAAGCATAAGGAAACAGACATTTCACAGAAGAATGACAAGGATGTCTTGTCTTACATTGCCAGAAGAAATCAAATGGACATGTTTGAATGCTTCAATCATTTTCACCAAGACCTAGACCCTCATTCTAAAGTAAAGGATCAGGGGTGCCTGGGTGGCTCAGTCGGTTGAGTGTCTGACTCTTGATTTCAGTTCAGGGCATGATCTCATGGTTGTGGGATCGAGCCCTGAGTTGGGCTCTGCTTTGCTGGGCGTGGAGCCTGCGTGACATTCTCTCTCTCTCTCTCTCTCTCTCTCTCTCTCTCTCTCCTCTATGCATCCCCTATGCTCACGTGTGCATGAGAGCATGCTCTCTCTCTCTCAAATAAATAAATAAGTAAATAAATAAATAAATAAATAAATAAATAAAGGATCAAATACAATCAATGTTTACTATCATTCAACCACTTTCTCTGACTTTTGCAGAATGAAAATTTGGGAAGTTTTAGTCAAATACAGTAGAAATTGCTGATGAATTTTTTGGTGAAGATATTTTAGGGGATTTTTTTTTTTCCTGCAGAGATGTTTAAAAATTGCTACAACTCATCCTGAAGAAACTTGACAATATAACAGTCTCTGGGATTTATTAAATGGGATTATTATGAATCTGCCAATCTCATTTTATGGTTAAGATTTTTTCTTAACTGTTTATTGCTTCATTTGAAACATTTAAAAAATTAAAATAATTCAAAATGTCCTTTGTTTAACATGAGTGGAGAGAGCTATGCTCTCCATTAAACATGTGAAGGTTGATTTGGACAATCATTGGCAAATCTGAAGAGGTGAAAGCTTGAAAATAGAAACCGTGATGCTACTCATTACTATAGCAGACCAGAGGTAGGTGTAAGGTTTTCCCCCTTTAAAAAAATTACATTTTTTAATTTTAAAAATTAAGAAAAGTAATGTATTTTTATTTAAAAAAAAGTGATGTATTTTTATTTTTTTATTTTAGCAAGAGAAAGAGTGTGTGCATGCATGGAGCAGAGGAAGGACAGAGGGAGAAGGGGAATCGTAAGCTGGCTCCATGCCCAGCTGGGAGCCCAGTACAGGACTCTATCCCATGACCCTGTGATCATGACCTGAGCCAAAATTAAGAGTTGGGTGCTCAACCAACTGAGCCACCCAGCATCCTGAAAGTAATGTACTTTTAAATCATTACACGTTCTCATTTGTGTCCTGTAACATTTATTTTGGTTGTTTTTTTATTAAAGTGTTTTTACTGATGATTATACTGATGACTGCTGATGCCCTCTGGAGGTAACTAACTTGATGAAGTCTTAGTAGTGTCTCTGAAGAGGTATGTTAGAGGTGGAATTATTTACAAGTTGCCGGGATTTGGTTTAAGGTGGGTCTTTCAATGTCAGGCCTGATTGGGATTGGACAGGTTTATGATATAACTGTTTAGTACTGGTTAATATAGTAAAGTTAGGATTTTGAAGTGAGTCTTCAAACAGTAAACAATCATTTGTTAAGTACAGTTGAACTAATTATTGCTTTGAGAAGGAGATATTTACCCAAAGTTTTGGACTGATAGTTTGTGTTCCCTCCAAATTCATGTTAAACTCCTAATCCCCAATGTAATGGTATTTGGAGGTGGGGCTTTGGGAGGTAATTAGGTTTAAGTGAGGTCATGAGAGTAAGGCCCCCAAAATGGGACTAGTGTCTTTATAAGAAGAGGAAGACAGCTCCTGGGATGCCTGGGTGGCTCAGTCAATTGAGCATCTGACTTCGGCTCAGGTCATGATCTTTGCAGTTCACAAGTTCGAGCCCCGCGACTGGCTCTGTGCTGACAGCTCAGAGCCTGGAGCCTGCTTCAGATTCTGTGTTTCCCTCTCTCTCTCTGCCCCTCCCCCACTCGTATTCTGCACTCAGTCTCTCTCTCTCTCTCTAAAATAAATAAACATTAAAAAGAAAATAAAATGAGGAAAAGACACTAGAGTTCTTTATCCAAGCACATGTACTGAGGGAAAGGTCCTGTGAGCCCATCATGAGGTGGGGGTTGGGCAGGGGGAACAGCTGTCTACAAACAAGGAAGAGGGCCCTCACCAAGAAACTAATCTGTTGGCACCTTTATCTTGAATTTCCCAGCCTCTAGAACCGAGAAATAAATGTCTGTTGTTTAAACCACGCAGTGTATAGTGTTTTGTTGTAGCAGCCTGAACTAAGACACCCCACTATGGGCAAATTGATAGACTACTGTTTGGATTAACAGATTTTTCAGGAAGTTCAACTCTATCTTCCTCATCAAGAATTTTCTGGAAAAGGAAAGTCATACTACTGCACGCAGTACGTTGTGTGACTGTAGACAGTTTCGGTTCTCAATATGCGCCATAAATCCAATAAATAAGTTCAATAAAATAAAATTAATATTGTCTGCATTTCTTTTCTGGCTACCATTATTACTTTTTTTTCATTTCATGATTATATCTGAAATTAATTTGTTTTTTAAAGGAGGGTGTTAAAAATGATGTATTTTGGTTGCCAGTTAGGCAACGGAGGCCTGCTAGAGGGATTATATAAAAGGAGCCTATAGTAGTTGGGCACGGGAGCAGTAGGACCCTGACCTCATAATCACAATAGGAAACAGCTTACACAAGTAATCCCCTAAAAGACCCAAAGGAGTTCTTCATCATGCAACTTTTTTTGTGTGTTAAAAACATTAATTCATACACTCATGTTCATACCAGCATTACACACAATAACCAAAAGGTGGAAGCAACCGGTGTCTTCATCTGTTTATCAGATGAACAGATAAACAAATTGCGGTCTACACATACAATGGCATATCATTCAGCCTTCACAAGGAAGGAAGTTCTGTCACATGCTGCAACATGGATGAATCTTGAGGACACTAAGTAACATAAGTCACAGAAAGACCAATGTTATATGATTCCAGTTATATGAGGTACCTAGAGTAGTCAAACTCATAGAGACAGGAAGTAGGAGGGTGGTTGCCAGAGGCTGAGGGAGAGAGACATGGGGGTTTTTGTTTGATGGGTATCGAATTTCAGTTTTGCAAGATGAAGAGAGTTCTGGAGACTGGTTGTACAGCATTGTGAATGTGTTTGACACTATTGAGTTACATACTTAAAAATGGTGAAGATGTTAAATTTTATGTTATGTATATTTTATTACAATTAAAACAATATTGATTGGTTACATTGATGACCCGCCACAATTTGCATAACCTTATTTTGGCATAGCTTCCTTTTTAAGAAAAAGGGGAGGGTACCACAGCAGCCAACCCTCAAAGTTCCCTTGCGTGAGTAAGAAAAGAAAGCTTTTCCTCAGACAATCTGCTGCCACCTGCCAGCAAATTTTTCTAATGTGTGTACAATTGTATGGTGATCTCAGTATGAATGGTGCCCCCTAGAGTTGTGTGATGTGCTACCTGCACCGGCTAAAGAGTCCCTGACAGAGAGCTTCTCAAAATGCAGAGGACCAGGCCTCTCCTCCTCTGAGAGGCTCTACAAATGGTCCAGGGTGTGAGTCATGGCTTTTGGAAGTTTCAGGAGATGGGAAAACACAAGAAATTGTTGATAGGAAGGGTTTGGACTATTCAAGTTGTAGCAGTTGAAAATGCTGTTACATCAAAGTAAATAAGCCCAAAATGAAATTTCCCAAGGTGCCCTGCCAGCGACCAGGGAGGTAGCTCTGAGTCAGAAGTGGTGGGAGGGGATGAGACAGGAAAGGAAGAAGCTGTCACCAGGATTGTCCTTATTCACAGACACACTGGAACACTGAAAAGGCCCTCTGCACAGAAATAATTTTACTATTATTTGGGAATGCCTAAAATTCCAGTTACTTTCTTTATGACTTATAGATTGCTAGAACAACAAATAGCCTTAGACATCAACTGGTTCAAACCTCTCATTTCTCAGATGCAGTCTAGAATGTTGAATGACTCACTCATGCTCGCACACTAATTGTGGTATTTGGCTTTGTTCTCTCTAGGGGCATCTGGAGGAGGAGAGGGCTCTTAAAGGAGGAAAAAAGGGCAACGGAAAAGAACAGGTAGAGTATTCCAGAGACATGGTTGCCCCCCACTGCACAGTTATTATAATGTTCCTTTTCCTATAATCCCTAAATCCCAGGAAAGGTAAATCAAGAGGGAAAGGGGAGAGCACAAGAATATCCATAATATTGGAAGCACATTAAAGCTTAAGAAGAAACTGTAAGTAGCATGTATTAGATTTTTCATTAACTTATTCACTAAATATATTAAAGGAGAGAGATTATGTACTTGAGGATCTTACAGCCCAGTGGGAGAAAGAGATATGCACATAGATGAATTGTAATAAACCTGGAACATATGGTGTTAGATGTACGAATCCAGAGCTAAGGGGATCCTGACAAGGGAACTACTATCTTCCCACAGAGGTTTTGGGAAAGCTTTCCAGAGGAATGGGTATTGGAGTGGGTCTTGAAGGGTGGACAGGAGTTTGGCAGGTGGGAAGGGTATGAGGGAAGGTCCTAGGAATTGTGGCGGGAAAGAATAGAGAGTGTGACTGCAGCTCTAATCACCGTAGGAATGAATGAAGGGTCATGTGACTGGAGCGCTCTGTGACTAGCAGAGCATGGGAGGTGGCCTGGGCCAAGCTAAGGAGTTGGCATTTTATCCTGTGACCCACAAAGTCTACAAAGGCTGTTGAGCAAAATGTGGCAGGATGCCTTGTGGAAGAGGAGGACACCGGCTTCGGTGAAAGAGGTGGGGAGGCCAGGCAAGTGACTCTCGTAATACCGGGGCCTGTGCTGTGTCAGTGAGCCTGCCAGGACCAGCCAGGCTGGGCAGTGGAGAGCCGTACAGCCTCCACCCCACTGCAGCTATATGCTCCCTCACACACAGACCATGCCTCCTCTCACCCTGTGCTTCCTCCCGGAAGTCCATGGAACTTCTGCCGCTGACATTCAAAACAGTGGGGAAGGCTCAGCAAAAGGGAGGGCCGTGTTGAATACCCCCCACCCCCACTCCCCCGTAAGGGAGGGTCTGGGTGCGTGAGATGACGCTTAGGGCTTCACAGGCAGTGCATACCTGTAGCAGTAATTGGGTAAAGGAGGAATGTCTCTTATCCCTTCTGGGAAACAAACTGCCCTGGGTTCCAAGAAAAGCAGGAGAAACCGGGCATCCGGGTACAAAGCCGGGAAGATAGCTAGTGGGAAGAGAAAGGCTTTATTACGGCAGCGGCTGGATACCAGGAGATCACGTTAGTGTGAACTCCAAGGTTGCTGCCTATTTCTGCAGGAACAGGCAGGGGCCTGTGGCCAGAGAGTTGGCTGACCTCCAGAGGATGAGACGACCTACTGGACCCTGAGCCATTGGGCTCCCGCAGCCTTACCGGCTGACGACGCTTTTAGCTGAGGATTTGAGAAGACTTTCCTGCTTGGTAGCCCCCAGCTCAGTGTAATGCCAAGTTCAGTAAATGATTCTTAAATGGAATCAAACTCAAGTGATTAGCCTACTGAAATTCTTATAATTGTATACCTGAATATAGCCTGGGGGA
The DNA here is from genome assembly GCF_022837055.1 of Prionailurus viverrinus. NCBI lineage: Eukaryota > Metazoa > Chordata > Mammalia > Carnivora > Felidae > Prionailurus > Prionailurus viverrinus. Next base: position 68,586,707 of record NC_062568.1, read on the forward strand.
GGCTTGTAGAAACTTTTTTTTTTTTTAAAGCTGCAGATTATTTTTAAAATTTTTTTTTTTTTTCAACGTTTATTTATTTTTGGGACAGAGAGAGAGCATGAACGGGGGAGGGGCAGAGAGAGAGGGAGACACAGAATCGGAAACAGGCTCCAGGCTCTGAGCCATCAGCCCAGAGCCCGACGCGGGGCTCGAACTCACAGACCGCAAGATCGTGACCTGGCTGAAGTCGGACGCTTAACCGACTGCGCCACCCAGGCGCCCCTAAAGCTGCAGATTATTATCCGGACAGGTTAACACCGGGAGACAGAGGAGCAAAAAGGGTCTTCAGGGGGCTAGAACCAAGAGCAGAGGCAGGGAGTAGAGGAACAGTTTTGCTGAGCAGGGTCTCAGAGTCCCTTCCTGGAAACCCAGTAAACGTGTTTACCTTTTGGTTACCTGACAGAGAAATGGGAGTGTCCCAGAAGAGTTGGTGGTGGTAATGGTGGTGGTGGGAGACACTCGAGGGACTTGTACACCTGCATGGAAGTTTGCAGAATATTAAATAGCTGTGGCCATACATGTGTTCCTGGTTGCTGAGGGTGAGCAGCGAGCGGGCAGAAGACTTGGGACACAGAAGGACTTGCCAGGATGTATATGTTCAAGGCATGACAGATTGCTGCAGAATCCAGGCTGGAGAAAAGAGGAAACAGTAATAATAATCGTTTCCAGGCTCTTTACACTTCGGTAACACGTTTAATCTTCACAACAATTCTGTGAAGTAGACGTGTTTGTTACCTCTATTTTATAAATGAGGAAATTCAGGAGTGCCCTGGCTCATAAACTTAGTAAAATGAAAACAACGGATACAATATCGAAAGCATCCTAGTGTCTCATCGGGATTAAAGAAATAATAGCCACCCTGTCACAACGTGCTCTGGTTGCCCAAGGTCTCCCAACAGTTGCAAACTTGCTTTGTGATTGATAGATTTGAAGGCAGGAGATTAGTACAATACATGAGAAATTGCCTTAACAATTTACAAGCAAATTAACGAGAACTGAAAAAGAGAATTCTCTGTTCTTGTGTTAACCAAAGCTGGGATAAAGGAAAAATAAGTTAGTTGCTTGCTCGGGAAATTCCTACCCCTGGAAAATAAGAGTTGAAACCACTAAACAGCTTCCCAATCAAGAATAACAACTTGTGCATCAAAAATGTTCCTCAAGACCCTTGCCTCACTGAACCCATGTATGCAAAGCCATTGTGTCATAAACTCTGCTTAATTCCAGTCATTTCCTCACCTTGCAAGATCTCCCTAAAAAATCACTTAGCCCAGGTCCTTGAAAACCTGAAACTATTCTGCCCTACAAGGTGATTTTTATCAATCTGTTTTTCTGGAGTTAACAGTTGACATTAAGCATATATTTAACTATATAGCTGAGGTGACATTGTGACCTTATCAGTAAGAGACCCAGTCTTAGAACAGTCTTATGCGTGTAGGACACATGCATGTGGATCCTTCCTGCTGCAGTGATCTGTGCTCCAAAACTAGAGCTTGAGACTTATCAACTGGGGATTCCCAGAGGGACTGATTCCCTGTGGTAGAACATGGTCATTACAATGTCTGGCTCAGGGACCTCCAAGTCCCCGAACACCCTCAGCCCCTTGCATCCAAGGTCCCGTGAAGTGTGTCACCAGACCCTGTCAACCTGGCCATACAGACTGACCCAGAAATAGAGTTCTGACAAAGGCACCTCTATATGTCATAAGTAAAGAGAAGAGAGGTTTCTGAGGTAGCTGAATATGAAAAATTAGACGAATAAAGATCCCCAGATAGAATGGTAACTCAGCCATTCTTACTCTCTTTGGGTGTGAGAGAGGGAAGAAGGAAAAAAAATAACAGTAAAAACCAAGAGAAGTAAAGAGAGAGCAGCAGTAGAAATGATTGGATGCTGAGGGGGAATCTGAGTCACGAGAGTGCAGAGTGCCTAGGGAACACCAGCTGCTATGTTCTGACGTGACCACAAAATGCTGGAGCCACAGAGCTGCTGGTGTATCCTGGAGAGCTGCAAATCACGTGCCTGTTCTCCATGAGGGTTGTGGTATGGCTGATGGGGTGATTGTTGTAATAATCATACAATAATAGTAACATTCTTATATATATTTTTGCTGATATACAATTGAACACAATCATATGCACAGATCTTAAGTGTTCAGTTCTATGAATCTTGGAAATTGTATATACCCATGTCACCACCAAGCAAAACATGAATCCAGAAAGTTCTCTTGTGCTCCTTTCCAGTCAATCCTTTTTTTTTTTTAAGTTTATTTATTTTGAGAGAGAGAGAGAGGGAGAGAAAAGTGCAAGCAGGGGAAAAGCAGAGAGAGAGGGAGAGAATCCCAAACAGGCTGCATGCTGTCAGCAAGGACCCCAACACGGGGCTCGATCCCACAATCCATAAGATCGTGACCTGTGCCAAAATCAAGAGTCAGACATTTAACCAACTGAGCCACCTAGGCGTCCCTTATTATAGTTTTAACATGCATTTCTCTGAGCATCAGTGATGTTGAGCACAGTTTCATGTGTTAGTATCCATTAGCACACCTTTTTTGAAGTATCTGTCCGACATTTTTGCCCATTAAAAGAAAATTGGGTTGTTCATCTATTCCTTGTTGACTTGTAGTCCTTTCTATATTCTGGATATGGACACTTTTTGAGATAAATATTCTGTACATATTTTTTTTGTCAGTCTGTGGCTTACCTATTAATTTTCTTATGGCTGTTTTGGGGTACCTGGCTGGCTCAGTCAGTAGAGCACATGAATCTGGATCTCAGGATCGTGAGTTCAAGCCCCACGTTGGTCATGGAGCCTACTTAAAAAAAAAAAAAGTTAAAATTTTTTCTTATGGGTGTTTTTTGATGAAAGAACTAACATTGTTTTGGGTAGCAGGCACTGTATTAAGTGCTTTATCAGCATTACCGCACTTGATCTCAAAATTTTTGTAAGTTAGATATTAATCTTCCCATTTTACAGATAAAAACATGAAGACTGAATGAGGTTAGGTAGTGTCTACACAGTATAGGGATGGGAGAGGCAGTATCTGAATCATTCCAGATTCAGGCCCATTTCCAGAGCCTGAGGTTTTAGCCATATACTAGCCTTTTGGTTTTTTTTTTTTTTTTTTTTTTTCAACGTTTATTTATTTTTGGGACAGCGAGAGACAGAGCATGAACGGGGGAGGGGCAGAGAGAGAGAGGGAGACACAGAATCGGAAACAGGCTCCAGGCTCTGAGCCATCAGCCCAGAGCCTGACGCGGGGCTCGAACTCCCGGACCGCGAGATCGTGACCTGGCTGAAGTCGGACGCTTAACCGACTGCGCCACCCAGGCGCCCCTAGCCTTTTGGTTTTTACCCTTCTGTGTTAATCATAAGCCCCATCATTGAAGGCTGTGCATCTGAGCCTTTTTTCCTGACAACCTGAAAGACCCTCATTGAGGCAGCCATGAACTGCAACCCTGGACAGGGCAGACCTACTTCTGTAAACTTACAATGGTGCTTTAACCACTTAGATGGTAAACAGCCTCTGAGGATGATGCCAGAGGGCTTTATGCCATCACCAGTTGCTCTAAAGACAAGAAATTCATCGTGACCCTACTGACCAGCTATAGAATCATTGGCACCATAAAATTGCTTTGCAGTGAGGTTATAGAGTTTAGAGAAGAGAGGTTTCTTTCTGGGGAGTCACTCAGATTTGAGGCTTGCCTTATCCTTTTCTTAATTCTCCCTCATTATTCACATGTATTATTTACACAATAACCACCTCTCAGATAGGGCCCTCAGATAGAACCTTGCTGGCCAGTCTTTCTCAGTTTGGGTGGTATGGTATGGATAGCCACATCGCCACTGCTAAATATTTATGTACATTGTTATCTTAAGAATCTCCTGTGTCCAGTAAAACATCATTATCTGAACTTGTATTACACAGTTCTTTGCCACAACTCAGTGATTTATAAGGTCATGATCATAGGAATACTTGAATGTGCATAATGGCAACAAGGAATACCATGCACTGTGAGTGCTACACTAGGTAGAAGAGTGATGATCTTCTATAATCTTCAGGGGACAAAGTGCTTGGGGAAGCCTGAGTACTCTGGGCAGTACAGAACACTGCAACAAAGGGAGCAAACGGGGCTTTCCTAAAATAATAGGTGAAGAGTAAACTCAAAGGTGGAGTCCCTGCCCTCAGTGGGAGGTCTGCAATAAAGCCCCCCCCAATCCCCCTGCCCTGCCCCCCACGTGGCGCTGTTTAATGTGCAGCTGACAAAGGGTAAAGGAGGTCCTGGAAATGTTTACAGGAGTGCTCCAGAGTTTAACCTTCCATCACCAGCTTCCTGAGTTTTGTGTTCTGGGCTCCTAATGAGCAAGATGGTGTTGCTCTCACTTGAAATGATTCAGTGTTTATCTTGGCTTGATTGGTCTCAAAATAATCGTTTTACAAAGATGTGCAATGCCTTGTAATGCTATTTCCTCAAATTCACGTTCCTTTTCATTCACTCTTAAATGCCCAAATTGGGAACTGTAAAAGGCTACTATTTTTGGTCATCTGACTTTCCACTGGCATTAAAATCCAATAAAACAGACCAGACAAAAACACCCTAAACCCTTTTTGCCAGTATGGGGTGAATGTCAAAGCATTTTATGGGTAACTGAATGAGTTCTACTTCAACAGAGGAGACTAAATGTACAGGACAGCAGGGGTGCCTGGCTGGCTCAGTTGGTTAAACATCAGACTTCGTCTCAGGTCATAATCTCATCTCACCATTGGTGAGTTCAGGCCCCACATCAGGCTTTGTGCTGGCAGCTTAGAGCCTGGAGCCCACTTCAGATCTGTGTCTCCCTCCCTCTCTGCCCTTCTCCTGCTCACACTCTATCTCTCTCTCTCTCTCTCAAAAATGAATAAACATTACATTTTTTTTTTAATGTATGGTACAGAAAAAAGTTGTCCTTACTGGCTGTGTGATTTTGGGTAAATTACTTCATCTTCCTGAGCCTCAGTGTCCTGGGATGATAATAATGCCTATCTTATATATTCATTATGGACATTAAATGAGGTGACAAATATATAAAAAGCCACCCAGCATATAATAACACTTATTAAATGTTAGTTCTACTTCCTTTTGTGTCTGGGCTTCATTTACTTCATCTATAAAGTAGGATTTGCCTCGTAAGGATCAAAGGAGAACATGTACATGTAGACACTTCGTAGGTTGTGAGGTTCTCCATGTGGTAGTTATTGTGAAACAGGTCATTGTGTTTTCATCATATTTGAGTCAGTCACTTCTTTGTCTTCCAGATATTCCTTAATGTCAAAACAGAACATGCATGAGAAGTTATCTGTCAGTCCCCAAACCTCCACTTTGAAGGTGCTGGAATATAAAGTATCAGGGTTAAGAGCTTTAAGAATTAGTAGAAAAGAGAAGAAGAGCATTTTAATAGGAGGGGGGAAATGCCTAAACATTCCTCTAGACTAAAGGACATTTAGAGGACTATTTTCCAAATTCAGCTGGAAAAAGTATTGGATTATGAAAATGAATTGTATGTAGTCTACAATGTTGTAGAATCTCAGAGACCAAGAGGCTCTCAGGTGTTGAGGGATTGGCTCTAAATTGTTTGTTTGAGGGGCACCTGGGTGGCTCATCTGGTTAAGCTTCTGACTCTTAAAAAAAAGTTTTTTTTTAACGTTTATTCATTTTTGAAAGCTGGAAAGACAGAGCATTAATGGGCAGAGAGAGAGGGAGACACAGAATCTGAAGCAGGCTCCAGTCTGAGCTGTCAGCATGGAGCCTGATGTGGGGCTCAAACCCACCGACAACAAGATCATGACCTAAGCTAAAGTCGTATGCTTAACCAACTGAGCACCTAGGCGTCCCAAGCTTCTGACTCTTGATTTCAGCTCAGGTCTTGATTTCAGGGTCATGAGTTCAAGGCCCACCTTGGGCTCTGGGCTGAGTGTGAAGCCTGCTTAAAAAAATTTTTTTTGAATTATTTGTTTTGAAATTATCCTCTTATTTCTTGATCACAATAAAATGTTACAATGGAAATTTCAACTGGATACTAAGATACCATAGATTTGACAGTCCAAAGGGAGGCCTTGTCACCGTAAGCAAAATGAAGTAGTTTGCTGGACCCCTGACACTTTACCCAGAGAGAGGCGAGCCCTAGGGGCTCCACCAGTGCAGGCACTGAGGGGGTGTGGCCTTGAGAATGGAATGAATTCCATACTTCCTGAGAGTTGTACAAATGATTCCTGGATGGCAAACTTTGAAAAATCCACAAAAGTTCCCCAAGAGGAAAAGTCAGTTGTGATTAAGCCTTTGACAAGAAACTTGGAAACTTCCCCAGTCACATTAATAAACTGGGGCCCTGAATGGGGTGAGGGAGAAGTTGACCAAAATCCCCTATTGTAGATTTTCCCTGGCAGCAGCCTTAAGTCTATCAGAGTTTTGGGGAGCCTGGGTGGCTCAGTCGGTTAAGTGTCCGACTTCGGCTCCGGTCACGATCTCATGGTTTGTGAGTTCAAGCCCTGCATTGGGCTCTGCGCTGACAGCTCAGAGCCTGGAGCCTGCTTCGGATTCTCTGTCTCCCTTGCTCTCTGCTTCTCCCCTGCTCACGCTCTGTCTCTCTCCCTCTCTCAAAAATAAATGAACATTAAAAAAATAAGTCTATCAGAGTTTTGGTTTTTTGCATTAATCAGGCATCGTAATTACCGAATAGAGACTGAGTATGTGCCCTAAAGGGGCCATCAGAAATTAGTTCCTGGGACCTGAGAGTGAATTGATAAGCCAGGGGTCTGCCTGAGTTTGGGGCAGTTCCACGTCCTGAAGATCCTTAGGAAGTCCATGGGAGCGGGGGGCCTGGGTGGTTCAGTCAGTTAAGCATCTGACTTTGGCTCAGGTCATGATCTCATGGTTCATAAGTTTGAGCCCCGCATGGAGCTCTGTGCTAATAGTGCAGAGTCTGCTTCAGATCCTCTGTCCCTTTCTCTCTCTCTGCCCTTCCCCAGCTCATTCTTTCGCTTTCTTTCTCAAAATAAATAAATAGACTAAAAAAGAAAGGAAGTATGTGGGAGCATGTTTTGATTATCACAATAATTAGCGAAGAAAGTGCTATTGGCATTTAGAAGGTTAGAGCCTGGGATACTAAAAATCCTGAAAATTGCTCTGCTTGAAATGCTAACCGTGTCCGCATTGAGACATACTCATAGAGGCAAGGACAGGAGCATCTCTTTCCTGAGCAAAATTTTAAAAGACAGTGGAAGACAAAGATAAAAGTGTATTTTGATTATATCATAATTCATCATTCATGCTTATTCACCATATCCATTTCACTTGGGTTGAAATGATTTTGTGGGCTCCGTGCAGTGTTCCAAGAGTCCTCCTGGGGGCTTGGATGTATTACAGCAGAAGTAGGTCATGGAGTAGGTGAGGGATCCAGCAGAAGGATCACTGACTGTGGGTGTTGCAGAGCCCTGGCCCAGATGAAGCCTGCTGTGGTAACTGAAGACTGGGATCAGTGCCAGGTTTGAGGAAACGGGGCCTGCCCTGGTGTGGTAGGCTGAACAACGTCCTAATCCCCGAGACCTATGAATGTGTCACCTTACAAGGCAAAGAGGACATTCCTGATACAATTCTAGATCTTGAGATGCGAAGATGAACCTGGAGTTTTGCATGGGGACAGTATATTCACAGGCTTCTTGTAAGAGGGAGGCAAGTGGATCCAAGTCAGAGAAAGGAGATGTGACAACAGAAGGAGAAGATGGAGGGGTGTGGTGGTTCTAGAAACTGGAAGAGGCAAAGAAATGGATTCTCCTCTAGAGCCTTCAGAAAGGAACAAAGCCCTGCCAACACCTTGATTTTGGGCCATGAAAGCCGTTTGGGACATCTGATTTCCAGGACTATAAGATAGTCGAATGTGGGGTCTTTTTGTTTGTTTTTTAAAGCCACTGAATTGGTGGCAATCTGTTACAGCAGCAGTCGGAAAATCATGCAGCTGGCATAACATATAATAGAAACCTTCTGACTCAGGAGACCAGTAGATCTCAGAGTTTTTCCTCAAGAGTCTCCATCCCATGACACAGCCTTCCCTACCATTTTTAAGATTCCAAGGAGATACAAAAGCAACTCAGTCAGTATCTCCCACCATACCTTGTGTACATTTGCAATCATGGCGCATGGCCACTTGACAGAAATGTGTGCGCACTGGGACAAGGGTCCAAAGTAAATACAAAGGATTTCCATATTATCTGCGTTTTCCTCACTAAAATTTCTCCTTCTCTCTGCATGGATAGTTGAAAATGTAGTCCATGGCATCAAGGACATCACACTGCTTACTTTGATTTTCACAAGGACCTCCCTAACCCTACTGATTCCTAGACTGGATCTAGTGCTGCCTCAGGTCTTACAGAAGCCTCAAGTAGCAAGGTGAAATACACATTGGAGAAAGTTAGGTGAGCATTGCTGCAAAACAAAAAGAACCTCCCTTACTTGGCAGAGCAGAGCGTTTAAAATGGCAGGAATTAGATCACCCTTTGCAACAACCAACTTGACTTTTTCCTCTTTCTTCAGACCCTAGTTAAATATTTAGCTACAAACTTGAAGATCGAATAAAGCCAGACTTTGAGTTTATTTGATAAGAAAGCTTAGCATCAGATACTTAAATCATTAAGGAGAAGGGACCAGCCTAATGTGCTGTAAAACTAAAGATCAACGAGGAGTCAACCTAGATTCCCTTCTAGCCTGTGTTCTACTCATTTAGGTAGGAAAAATGTTTATTCACTCAGAATTGGAGATCATGTGCTGAGTATGGATTCCCTGAGAAGGTCTGTTTTCTCTCAGGAATGCTTAGTCTGGCACAGGGAAAATGAAAACAAGTTAAAAAAAACCCATCATTCCTGGATAGTAATTTTCTCTGGAGACTTAAAAAAAAAAAAGGGAAATTAAAAATTGCCTCTGCAATCTCACTGTGAATGTCAAATGAAAATGCACAGAAGAGGTGGCCCTGGTAGCTCAGGTCCACCTTTAACTGCCTAAAAACAAAATTTCCAAATGATATTGTGTTTCCTTTTGTCAATCGAAAATTCCAGAAGAAGGAGACTTTTATATGTGTGTTTAATTAAAAAAAAAAGTAAGCAGTACAATAGAGCTAATGTTGCACATATGGATCCTAATTTTGCTAAAGTCTGACAAACCTGAGAAAAATAATCGATGCTATGAATCAATGTGTAATTATGTTAGTATTCCATGTAAACCTATTATTCAATATAACATGACTATGGGCCACGTTAGATGAAGGTCCAGTTATGGAAATGAGGGCATCGGGCACCTGTTCACAGTTGGGAGGTTCTCCAGCTTTCACTGAAGACTGGCACCTCACTCCTCCATCCTACAACCTCCTTATCCTGGTGACCTTGTCAGCAACCTGTCCCCTTCTCTACCCCTCAACCTGTCCCCCACTTAGCTATCCACCTCCATGGCCACAGCCCAAGGCTGCCCACAGGGGCTCTGACGACACCCACCAGCTCTTGACCCTAGGGAGACCTCTCTAACCCTGACCCCTCTTTGTTCTTCCATTGTGAGTATCTCTCGCGCCTCAGCTCATACAGATAAGATCTCTCAGGTACTCACCTGAAAATCAGGGCCACATTAGTGCCCAAGGCAATGAAAAAGTGATGGTGCCCTTGTCCTAGATGTAATTCAAAAAGGAACTCTGAGTTGTTTCTCGTGGTGACTACATTAGTGTTCGTTGGTTTGTTTATTTTGGAGAAGGGGTAGGGAGGAAGTGAGGGAAGAATATTCTTAGAAAAAACTTTTTTTTTTATTTCTGGGTGTTCCCGCATTGCCAGTGCTTCAAGTATGATTTAGTCCACTAATTGGGTAACTGGAATCATTTTACGAGTATTCTTATCCCTTTTGCACACTAGTCCTCCACTGCCCAGCCAGTTCACTAGTTCTTTGTGCTCTCATTTTAGCATGCCTCAGAATCTTCTGCGATGCTCACTCTCATTGCCTGTTGCAAATAAGACGGGGTCACGGCCCACCTCAGCTCCCACTGGCCGTGCGGACCTCCCAGGGGCCTGCCGTGACGTGGACTGCTCACTCCAAAGCCCTTAGCTACAGGGTTGGTTCTGCCCTCGCCATGGTGACTCTGCGGCTTGTAGGCCAGACATCTCTTCTCATTTCTCCATCTTCTCTGAGGCCTGAGGGAAATTCTGGTACCATCCAAGCCTCTTAGGGAAGCTTGTCAAAGGAGAGGCTAGCTCTGTCCCTCTGTCTGTTTAGACTTGTCCTACTCAAGTTGCTACTCTAATACAGCTGCTCTACAGTGGTGGCTCGGAAGAGGCTTCTTCCCAGGGGTTCAAGAAGGAAGCGGGACATGAGTGACCCCTGGCCTCCTCTCCCTCCCTTCAGACCTATCTGGATTTAGGAGTCACTCTCCTCTCCTCTCTGAGTGCTCCTGACAACCAAGTGATCAAATTCTTTCCTGGAGGGCAAGCTCTTCTTACATCTTGTAGAATTCCTTCTCCCACCAGTTCTGTAAAAGCCTGACTCCTGCTCTAGATATCTGAGAGGAAGTTTTTAAAATACCAAAACCCTTTTCTCTCTCAAAAGGGTTTGGCTCTTGGCTCTGAAAGCTTGAATTTCAAAACTATTGTTTCTGCTGGTTCCTTTAAAAGGTAGGTACTGAACATCACAACTGAGCAGAGATTTTTTTGTTGTTGTTCTGAACTGTATCTCACCTCCCGCTGAAACAAGCTTTACTGAGTTAAAAGGGATTAGACTGTAAAGAAATAGGGGAATAAAAAAATACGTTGGGTAATATTAGGAAAAAAACACAAAACCATGCAGACATAGCCCCCCCACCGCCATGGGCTATTAGATCTTGTTTTGGCCTGGCCAGCATTTAAAACATTCAACTAGTTGGCGATATTTTCAGTTGGATGATTTAATCTAAAAAGCTGTATTTCTGCCTTCCCTTGGAGTCATGGTGACCTTGGGCTGTGGCAGTCACCAAGATCTGGGCTGCCCCAGAGGTCAAGGCTGCCCACCCCAGTTTGTTGAAGCTCCTGTTCAGCACCCCTTGCATATTCCCCTCCTGGCCAAGCCCCAGAGGGCATTTGTAACTTCTGCCCTCAGTAGCAATTTTCAGCCTCAATCCTTCCTGTTGTACCTCTTAAGTTATTCCAGAACTTTGTACCTTCCTTAAACTCCTTACTCTCCCCCAAGCCCACTCCCCTGCACCAGATGGCCTATTTTGTTGAGAAAATTGAGGCCAGAATTACTGACTCTTCTAGCTGCTGTCCAACCTACAAAGTTCTCTACATCCGTGTTGGTCTTGCCTCCACTCTCAGGATGGATAGTCTTCCTTTTGGTCAATGCAACGTCTTCAGTTATGCTATTTGAAAACCATAATGTTGGGGTGCCTGGCTGACTCAGTTGGTTAAAGCATGCAACTCTTAATCTTGGGGTTGTGAGTTCAAGCCCTGTGTTGGGAGTTGAGCCTACTTAAAAAAAAATCTAATTAAAAAAAAAAGTAGGCAAAAATAAATAAATAAGTAAAAACCATAATGTTTTTTATGATTATAGAAATGACATACTCTTGTAACTGTTCAACCAAAGTTAAAAATAAAAGTAGTCCCTTCTACAAACCCACAATGATACTATTCTCCAAAAGTAAATGCTGTTTAATTACTGTTAAATATATGACAGGTATCCTTCTGATTTGCATACACAGTTACAACCACATATAAACTTAAATATATATGTATACACATTGTTCTATTATATTTTTCCAACCCTATGATTGCGTATTTCATACAATTTGGTTTTTTTTCTACTTAACAGTGATTGTAAATGCCTTTATGTGTTAGTTACATGTAAACACTACCTTTTTTTTTTAATTGTTTTTAATGTTTATTTATTTTTGAGACAGAGAGAGACAGAGCATGAATGGGGGAGGGGCAGAGAGAAGGAGACACAGAATCGGAAGCAGGCTCCAGGCTCTGAGCCATCAGCCCAGAGCCTGATGCAGGGCTCGAACTCACAAACCGTGAGATCGTGACCTGAGCTGAAGTCGGACGCTCAACCAACTGAGCCACCCAGGCGCCCCGAAACATTACCTTTTTAATTTACCTCAAACAATGGATGTTTGAGCATGTCATACTTAGTCAAACTTCTTCAAAAATTGGTAGTGTATTCTTACTAAAAATAAACCAAATTATACAGAAGTGTAAAAAGTGAAAGATTCTTTCTGCCCCATGATCCTCTTCTCCCATTCTTCCAGGGGTAATTAGTATTGGCAGTTTATTGGGAATCTTTAGAAACTTTTTAAAAAGTCAGATATGTTGAAGTATAATTCATAGAGTAAACTTTGCCTTGTGCAGTGTATAAATGTATGTAGTTGTGGAACCAATACCACAAGTAAGTTATGGAACATTTTCATCACAAAAAACTTCCCTTGTGTCCCTTACGGTGACCTCCTTCCTGACCTCCAGCCCTGGCAACCACTGATACATTTTCTGTTCCTACGGTTTTTCTTTTTCTTTTTCTTTTTTTTTTTTTCTTAACGTTTATTTATTTTTGAGACAGAGAGAGACAAGGCATGAACGGGGGAGGGTCAGAGAGAGGGAGACACAGAATCTGAAACAGGCTCCAGGCTCTGAGCTGTCAGCACAGAGCCCGTCGCGGGGCTCGAACTCACGGACCGCGAGATCGTGACCTGAGCTGAAGTCGTTCGCTCAACCGACTGAGCCACCCAGGCGCCCCGTTTTGCTTTTTCAAGAGGGTCATATAAATGGAATTACACTGCGTGTAGCCTTTTGACGGTGGCTTCTTTTACATAGCCTAATGCATCTGAGATTCATCCATGTTGATGTGTTAACCAGTCCTTATTTTGTCTAGTAACAGAAATAACTTTTGTTTCCAAATATGAAATCCTGCTATACCTAGAATTTAGCTATATACATATATATGTATGTATTTGTTTGTTTGTTTACTTAAATAGTATAACCCTACTTCACATAATTTATCAGATCCAGATCCAATTCTTTTTCATGGCTTCAGAATATTACATCATGTACTTGCTATGTAATGTAATTCACTGTTACTCTCTCTCTCAAAGATATTATTTTATTTTTATTTTATCATTATTATTTTTTTAAGTAGGCTCCATGCTGTGTGAGGAGCCCAAAGCGGGGCATAGATTCATGACCCTGAGCTCAAGACCTGAGCTGACAGCTAACAGCTAGGAGCCTGGAACCTGCTTCAGATTCTGTGTCTTTCTCTCTCTCTATCCCTTCCTTCCACCTCCAAGTTTGCTCTCTCTCTCTCTCTGAAAAATAAATAATAAACATTAAAAATATGTACTTACTAACTATTTGATTTTTGTCTTCTATGAAATGCCAGTATAACTTTTGTTCATTTTTCTATTAGGTTGTCACTTTAAAAAATGAATTTGAAGGAATTCTTTATATAATAAGTAGACTAGAAATATTTTTTCTAGTCTTTATTTGTTTATGGGGTCTATAGAAGCTGTTTGCTTTGTATCAATTCTGTAACACTTTTATTTATGATGTCTGGATCATATCATATATGGGGAATTTTTTCCATGTTTAAAGCTACTCTCAACTCCAGAATTTAATTAATCCTTTGCTGATAGGCATGTCAATTGTTTCAAATTTCCCATGTTGAACACTCTTGTACATATATCTTTGCTTTTAAAGAATCTTGTAATCTTGTATATTTTTTCCTCTTATTGAGGATTTTTATAAGTTTTTTTGGTAAGACTTCTTTCTGTAAGATAAATTTCTAGAAGCTGGATCAAAGGATAGTCTTATTTCAAATTTTATGTATCTGTGCTCTTGGAATTCACATCCATCAGACTATTTTGGTGCCCTGTTCTATCAGGTATTCTCTCTCCTACATACATCTTTGGCATCTCTCAATCTATGGGCTCTTTCTTTTCAGCTTACAAGTATGCTCCGGACTCATACTTGCCTAGAAACAAAGCAAAATAAAACAAAATAAATTCTCTTGAGTGTGCATTGTTTTTCTAGTTGCCATCACATCTCTTTTCTTCTTAGTCAACCTGTTGAAAGGGGGGGTCCATGCTTCCTTATTGTGCATTAGTGCTGTCCACTGCCATCTGTATCCTACCCCTTGTACTCCACTGATGTTGCTGTGGAAAGGACACCTAGGGACCTCCAGATGGTTTCCCAACTTCATCTACTGGCCACTAGCTCCTCCTGTTACTCACTAGTTTCTGCCTCCATGACACCAGCTCTTTCCCGTACTCACCTTCCTGGTCAGACTTTTTCCCTATCTCCTTTGGGTTCCAACTACCAATTCTCTCTCCCTTAACTTTGGTGTTCCCACTTCTTTGTTCTTGATCCAGTGTTCTTCTTTCATGTCCACCCCATTGATTATATGTATGTACTCGCACTTAATGTAATGCCAACCACACATGTAGGCTGAATGATGTCCCCTAATTATCTCCAGGTCCTAATCTTTGGAGCCTGTGAATGTTTCCTTATTTGTCAAAAGGGATTTTGCACATGTGAATAAGTTAAAGCTCTTAAAATGCGGACATTATCCTGGATTATCCGGGTGGACCCAATGTAATTACTGGTGTCCTTATAAAAGGGAGGCAGGGGGAGACTTGACTATCGAAGAAGCAAGCATTATTTTACAATGCTGGCTTTGAAGATGAACAAAGGGCAGTGAGCCAAGGAATGTAGTTGGTTTCTAGAAGCAGGAAAAGGTAGGGAAAGTTCTCCTCCAGAGCCTCCAGAAGGAACCAGCCCTACTGATACCTTGACTTATGGCCCAATGAGATGGATTTTAGACCTCTGACCTTAGAACTGTAAGAGAATAAACCTGTATTGTGTTAAGCCACCAAGTTTGTGGTAATTTGTTATAGCAGCCTCAGGATAAATACAATGCCCAAATCTGTATCTCTAATACTAGAACTTTCCTCTGATCATCAGAGTCATAGCTGTGTCTGCTTGCTATCCTCAAATTCAACGTGACCCAAACAGAAGTTATCACCTCCCTCTTCTACCTAGGTTTCCCTGTTTCATTTAATGGATCCACCACTCCCTGAGTCACACAAGTCAGAACCCAAGCGTCTTCCTGGTCTTCTCTCATCCACAGTCTTAGTCATCAAGCCCTGCAGTGTTTTTTCAAATATGTCTCCTCTTCTCCATTCCTATAGCCTTTTGACCATGGATTGATCCCCTCCTCAAATCCATTCTTCATGTCAAAGCCAAGATGAGCCTTCTAAAAGGCAAACAAGCCCAAGCTCCTTCCTTTAACAGCTGCCCAGAGTCAAGTCCCAGCTCTGTGGCAGACCATACAGGGCCCTCCCCTCCCCCTAAGTCACATCTGTGAACACCTTGAACTCCACTGACACTGAGCTGTTTGCCATTTCCCCATCTATGCTAGGTAATTTCATGTTTTCATGAAACTTCATGACCTGCACCCCTGCTGCCCCCATCCTTCTTTTTCTGGTCAGCATTTTCTTGTCTTTGTAACTTTGCTAATTTTCTCTAATGAGGCAGGGCTAAGTGTCCTTCCTTTGTTCTCCTGTAGCATTTTGTGAGTGCATATTACAGCACAGCAGCTTCCACATGAAAGAGGCATTATCTGTATGCATCTTGCAGCCAGGACCAATGTCTTATCCATTTTTTAAAGCTCAGTGGTTTGTACAAGACCTAGTAAGTGTCTGTTGAACTGAACTAAATTGTACTGTAGACAGAAAAAAAATATTCCATTTGCTTATAATATTTAAAAAATTTGGAAACTTCTCTTTTATAAGCTTAATCTCCTCTGACAGTTCTGGGCTATAGCCATGTAGAGCAAAAAACAAAAACACAAAACAAACACTGTCTGAAAATTCCCAGAGAGAGGCGTTTAAAAAAAGAACAATGCACATGTAAGTAAACTCTGTGGTCAACCCATCTTCTCAGTGTTCTTTCAAGAAACATATTTAAAATTTTATTGTTCCTTGATGTTCAAAACTTGTCAGCATATTTAAGAAAATGTCTAGGTATTTTGAATTTGATCTTTGACAATCCCAGAAGTTGACTTTTCTAGTCAGCTGTGAAATATAAATGCAAAGCACATATAATTTAACCCACAGCCAAATTTTAGGGTTGGGCATACATTCTGTGTAAATAAAGGAAGTAGGTATTATATCCATTTCTTTATAAAGATCATATCTTAAAGTGATAGAATGGGGAGATCTACATGATATACTGCTAGGTGACCAAAGCAAAGTGCCGAATGGTGTGTACAGCACGGCCCATTTTCTGTAAGGAAAGGAGGAATAATATATACTCATATCTGCATAAATAATCACTGGAAGGGGGTGCTTGTATGGCTCAGTTAGTAAGGCATCCAACTTCAGTTCAGGTCATGCTCTCACAACTCTTGAGTTCAAGTCCCACCTCGGGCTCTGTGCTGACAACTCGGAGCCCAGAGCCTGCTTCGGATTCTGTGTCTCCCTCTCTCTCTGCCCCTCCCCAGCTCAAGCTCTGTCTCTCTCTCTCCCCCTCAGAAATAAAGAAACATTAAAAAAATTTTTTTTAAAAATCACTGGAAAGATAAATCAGAAACTTAGAAATGTAATTATCCGCAGGTGTGAGAGGTAGCTAAGTGGACGGTGATGCGGCAGGAGTGACATTTCTCAGTGTCTACCTTTTCCAAGTGTTCAGATTTTTCAATCACATAAATGCATAATCTATTTAAAATAATTGTAAAAACTAATTGTAAACAAATAAAATAATATCAGATGTAAGCCAGTAATATTCCCAGTGTGATATGCTACCATTTGAGAAGCAGTAGTGTATTCTTAGATTCTGGCCTAGAGTCTTTTTTACTTTCAACACTTGATTTAGAAATAATATCAAATTTAAAAAAACTATAAAAATAAAAACAGCACAAAGAAGATCTGTGCACCATTTACCAGGCTAACCTATTATTAGCATTTTATCCCATATGAGTCCACTCTATCTATCCATGAACTCCTAATTTAGTGTTTGAACCATCTAAGCTCATGATCCTCTACCTCTAAGTATTTCAGCATGTGTTTGTATTGGATATAACCACAGTACAGTTGTCAGGTTCATGCATTGGCAGTGATATCATGTGAACCAGAGAGTCTTCTTGGGGAAACAAATGTTTCCTAAACCTAAGACTCGTCTTAACTTTTACATTGTACCAAAAGGTCATTGGGCAATCTACTGTCACAGGTGAGGAGTGAAATTAAGTATATCACGGTGGAGCTCATCAAACACTTCAGACAGTGTCCATCAGTCAGTCTCAGACCTTATATTTCCTCCTCTCTTTGGTATATAGCAAGCCATTCATTTCTAAAGCCTGAAGCTTCCCCAAGTCTTAAATAAAAAAGTTCTACGTGCTCCCATTACAGTTCAGTAATGGGATTAGAAGAAGATTTCTCAATTACACATTGTTTAAAAGTAATTTAAAAATATATAAATATCACTTGTTTCAAACTCATTTGTTTGCATCCATCTGCAACAGTGATAAATGTGATCAGGTTCTGGACTTGCCTTTTTTTGTCTCTGACTTTGTTGCTGAGTTTGGTCCTGTCAGAGAAAGAAGAAATATGGATGCAGAGGTAAGCCTGAGAGGTCTACAGAAGGAAGGGAGGCTGGCCTTGCCCCCCAGGACTATGTTGAAGATCTCAAGTCTCATACAGCTAGTTCAGTCTACTTAGAGGTAGTACTTTGCAACCCAAGGTCTAGGTGGGTTTTTTTTTTTTGTTTTTTTTTTTTGTTTTTTTAATTACGGAAGCATTCCATAAACATTAATGTCAAACGTCATGTTTCAGGTAAATAACACTGAAGAATGATTCTTTCATTAATACAATCCTCGTGAAGACGTGGATAGTGGTAAGGAGGTGACCTTCCTGAGTGGGACGCATGCCAGGCTATGCTGGGTTTTGTGACTTAGTTTTGGGGAGGGTTCTTTCCTCCTACCCCCTATTCCCTTATTACCTTTGGACCCCCCAGTTCCTATCCACAAAACCTGACATTCCTGGGTCACTGCAGCAGAGGGATGTATTTACGCCATCATTTAACCAATCCTTTGTGGATGGAAATATGGATTTTTCTTTTAAAAAGTTTTTTTTTGGCCTATTGTTATGTACACAACACCTTGATGAAATACCTTGTGTTTATATATATCTGTTAACTTGTTCTATGGTTTTTACAGAATAAATTTCTAAAAGTGGGGTTGTTGGATCAAAGAAGTATGTCTCTATTTTTGACCTTTGATACCTCCAACCAAACTGTCTTCCAGAAAGTATGCAACAATTTACAGTCCCACTAACAGTGTATGAGAATGTGGTGTCCTACTCTTAGGACCCACCCGGTCTCTGGAAGATAGCAGTTAAACATTGGCTGGGTGTCTGGGTTTATACCCTACTTATGTAATACATTAGCTTCGCTCTTCAGTAAATGATGTAATCTAGCTAAATATTTCCTCTTCCCTCCAAGGGAAATGATAATAATACCTTCTCACGGGGCTGTTGTGGAAATAAATGAGATACTGACACCTGTTACTGCTTCTAGCTCCAGTCCAAGCCCGAAGAATAGCTTTTCAGGTGCCTTGTCTAGTCTGAGGCTGGGGGTAAAGCCAGACCCCAACACTGGGGACAGTGAGCTAGGATGGGGCCTTGGGAGGGAGCTAGAATATAAAAACAGTGCCAACCTTTATCACCTCCTTTATGTGTGTCATGACACATGACTGATGTTTCAATATCTAGTTTTCTGTTGTTTATTATTTTTTTTTGGTAACATTTTCTGAGGTAATGTGTATATCATACAATTCACCTACTTAAGTGTACAACTCAATGGGGTTTAGTATTTTCAGAGGTATGCAACCATAAATACAATCAATTTTAGAATATTTTCATCACTCCAAAAAGAAACCCCACAGTCTTTAGCTGCCACCACCAAATATCTGCATCCCTCCACTTACCCCAGCCCTAGGCAACCCCTAGTCTACTTTCTGTGTCTATAGGTTTGCCTAATCTGGACATTTCATATAAATGGAATTATACAATACGCGGTCCTTTGTGACTGGCTTCTTTCATTTATAATGTTTTCGGGATTCATCCATGTTGACAAATAATATCCCACTGTATGGATATACTATATCTTGTTTACTCATTCATCAGTTGATGGACATTTGGGTGGTTTTCAACTTTTTGTTATTACAAATAATGCTGCTATAAACGTTCGTATACATGTTTCTGTATGGACATGTTTTTACTTCTTGGGTATCTATAATAAATAATATTGTAATGGATATCTTGGCAGAAAAGACTAGGGAAAAATTACCACGTCAAAAGAAAAGCATGAATAAGGGTCTGGGGGTGTTTGGGGCTTAACCTCTCTGGACAATACATTCGGAATCTGTAAAATGGGTTGTTGTAAATATTAGAGGTTAGATATAACAGAACACCCTTGGCACACAGTAAAATCTCAGAAAATGATAGTTACTATTGTACAGCCACCAAACCTTGAAGTAAAAGCCCTCTTGGTCCTAGCCTCTGCATCAGTCCATCCTGTCAAGATGATCAGATTTCCCTGGTTTTTCATTTTTATGACCTTGTATTTTGTTTTGTCAGTCTTGGCATAAGCCTTCAGTAACTTCCAGATTGATACCATCTGAGGAAACTAAAGCTGGGTTCTGGCCAAAAGTCAGCTGTTCCCTTTCAACCTTCACATCTGACCTCTAGCTGAATTCTCCTTGTTGCTAACTTCTTTCCCTCCACCCCCACTGCAGGCTCTGCTCTTATACCCCTCAGGTCCTCAGGAACTAAGGATTGCTGTGCAAACCTGAGGAGCAAAATGCAGCTTGTGTGAGATGATGGTCCACGGGCCAAATCCAACCCACAGGCTGGAACGGTTTGGTTTGCACGGTGTACAATAACAAAAAATTGACCTAATACATAAAAACCAGGAGATCTCACACAAAACTATTCCAGGCTGTTTTTGAAAGAAATCAGGTGTGTCAGTATGGGGCCCTCATCCTTGCTCGGAAAACACAGACTGACTTGTCCTACCTCAGCTCCTTCCTTTGGTGCACTTCAGGGCTACCCGGAAGGGAGGTGAAGTGACCAGTCTGTGGAGGAACAGCAAAGACCATTGTTCACCACTTTCTTGTGTGACCATGGTGCCATCCCTCCTCTCCCACTTCTTCCCCATTGTTGTTTATCCCCGTTAAGCCCCTGGCATGTTTTGTGATTTCATACCAGTCTAGACTTTATTTTCCACTTTGTTGAGTATTCGTTATGTTGTGGAAACTTTCCTACGAAAGTCTCCCACTCTATGCTTGTAAAGATAGTCGCATCTTATTCTCAATGTCTACCTTCTTTCCTTTGTAAAATATTGTGAGCGCCTTATTTCACTGTTCAGCTCACTGCACCCTCCTCTTTAGTGTCTGCCGTCGAAAACAGTGGTTTGCTCAGTTCTTAAAAGCCTGGTGGAACTAGACCATGTCTGCCAGGGCCAGGATGGCTCTCTTGCTTCCAGATCTGGCTCACTTAGAACCACTTGACCCATGATGTCTGCTGTCGGATCACTCGTTTCTTCCATCAGCCACGGCCAAGTGCATTGCTCAATCTTTCCTTGCACTTAATATGTCTGGTTAAACCCTTCCATTATCTCCAGGCTCTCTTTTGGTACCGGATTCTGCCCGTTTTAATCTTGCAACAATCCTCTCTCTTTTCACAGACCTTCGATTTTTGAAGGGAGTGTTTTTGTTCTTGTGTGACCTGATTCTGCTCTTAACAACCCCATTCTGTTACATCCGTTCTTTGATTTCACTGTTTCAGCCCCGGTGTCTTCACCTTGGTTTTATCTGTCTGTGCTCTCTCTTAAATGCTTCTGTGGCAATATCTATTTTATTCTTGGAAGCCTTTGCCTATATTCCTTTGGAAAACTCTCTTTATGTCATTGAAAAAAAAGTTCCATTATTCTGTAATCTTTGAAGGGGAGAATGTCTTTGGCTCTTCACTCCTTTTCCTAATTCCCTATATTTTAAGAAATTAATTTCGGGGCCCCTGTGTGGCTCAGTCAGTTAAGCGGCAGACTTCGGCTCAGATCATGATCTCACAGTTTGTGGATTCGAGCCCTGCGTCAGGCTCTGTGCTGACAGCTCAGAGCCTGAAGCCTGCTTCGGATTTGACTTCTCCCTCTCTCTCTCTCTGGCCCTCCCCTGCTTGCACTCTGTCTCTGTCTCTCTCAGAAATAAAGATTAAAAAATTTTTTAAAAAATAAATAATTTTAATCTCTGCCACCACATGAAAAGAAAGAATAACTTGTATCTTTTAAACAAAACCCGGAAAATCGGAACTCGAATGGCTTTTCCCCTATTGAGGGATTTGATTAGTCCCAAACCAGTCCTTTCACATAGATTTCTGTCTTCAAATTCAGCTCTATTTTAAAGTCAGAATTATATCCAGATCCTCTCTGTTTGGAGACCTCTAAGCTTCAGCTCCAGCCTGTGATCTCATGGGGTCATGGAGGATAGCTTTAGATTTGGGATTAAGAGATTTCCAGAGAAATTCCTCCACTTACACTATTACACCCTGGGAATCTCTTAACTTCTCTGAGGCTCATGTTTGTCATCTGCAAAGTGGGGTAGTGACAGCTATCACCTTGTGATTTTTGCGAAGATTTCATGAAATCCTGTATGCAAAAGCAGGTTCAAAATTCTATCCGTATTATGTATTTTTACTTGGAGCTCTGCTCACCCTAATTTCATGTGTTTGTCTTTCAGTCCTTCAACATTTCCTTTGGAAGTTCTCTGCTTTTTCTTTTGGCTTATTTTTCTTGGCTCAGGTTCTCTGTCACTTCACCCTTTATAATTAATTAATTAATTAATTAATCAATCACTCAGAACATTTTTGGATGAAAATGTTGACATCCTGATAGTTGATGTCAGACTTATTGGAAACAGGGAGATTATTTGGGGGGATAAAGTGACTCCCTGAGGTTGTGTTTTCCAGGGGTCAAGACAACACGAGAAATACTAATTGCTGATGTGGAACTGAACAGAAATTAGGAGGCGGGGAAGAGCAGAAAAATGAGGATGGGGGTGAGAGAGGGGAAGCCATCAGCAAGACGGTGGGAGGAATAGGGGCCTGCCAGGGCTACAATGAGCAGTGAACAAAATCCTGGGTTGAGGGGAATGGGTAGTGGAAGGACATACACATAAAATCTGGGATAGCTCATATTCTGCTGCAGGTTGTCTGGTTGCTGTGATGTAAACTCTGCTAAATCTTTGATATGTCTATTACCCTCTGGAGTAGGCTTTTGGGAAATCACGGAAAAGGGCCAAAATGAGATCAGGGTGGTGGGACTCAGGGACACCAAATTCGTTGGAAATCAGAGGTGATTCCTGGAGATTCACAGACATTGTGGAAGGGCTTTGAACATCCACTAGGGGTAGGCTGGGGTTTGAGCTCATCTGATGTATTTGAAGGGGGCGGTGACTCCAGCTGACATCCCGACATGCACTTGAAAACGTAATACATACCCCAAAATCAGCCATACCCACCTTGGACTTGGGTTCCATCTAAAGAAAGCCTATCACCCCATTAGTCCTCTGAGTAACCTCAGAACTAGCTATTTGTTAGGGTTTTCTATATTCTGTTCCTCAGTAAGAACTAATTTACCCCAATGGTTTCTTCCTGTACCTTTTGTTTACTCCCACTAACTTTATGTTTACCTGTTTCTTTTCTTCAACCTGAAGACCACCTTCATTTTCTACCTCCCTTTCTGAGGTTCTGCGTCTCACTGCCTCCTCAAATTTCACAGCTGTCATTTCTGTGAGCACGACTGGCTCAGCTGTGTGTGTGTGTGTGTGTGTGTGTGTGTATGTGTGTGTGTGTGTGTGTGTGTGTGTGTGTGTGTGTTTGCACTTGTTTCTGGCTCTTGTAGCTCACACAGCAATACCAGTCTTCTTTCATAGTGAACGATTCTTGGATTGTTTATATAACACTCTCTTTTGCTCCACAATATTTGTAAAATTTTGTTTACAGGGAGAGAGGGAGAGGGAGAGAGGGAGAGAGAGAGAGAACACACGAGTGTTTATCTTTTGGAGATAGCATGTTGAAGTATTTATAGATGAAATTATGCTTGGGATTTGCTCTAAAATAATCCAGAAGGAGAGAGGAAGAAGGAGAAGTCGGGGGCTGGATGCTATAGATTCAACAAGATGGGCCATATTGTTGAAGCTTTGTGATGAGTACCTGAGGGTTCAGTATGATATTCATACAACTCTTGTGTATGTTTGAAAATTTCCAAGCCTGCTTCGGATTCTGTGTCTCCCTCTCTCTCTGCCCCTCCCCCGTTCATGCTCTGTCTCTCTCTGTCTCAAAAATAAATAAACGTTAAAAAAATTAAAAAAAAAAAGAAAATTTCCATAATAGAAACCTTAACTAAAGACTGTTTATTCAAGATCTGCATGTGGGTTAGTGATCTCCCTAGCCAACACATTTTTTTCTTTACTGTGTAAGACCTCCTCCTCAGCATGCCCCCCATTCTCACCAAACCATTTCTAAACTCGCTCTGCATGTTGATCTGTTGGCATGCCTGTTCCCCTTTGGTCTAGGGTCTTGTGGTAGGCAGGGTCCACTTTGTACTCATCTTTGTGTCCCAGTGCCTCAGACAGCGTGCTGAACTGAACTGAAATGAGCTAAAGAAGAGTGTCCGCCATCAAATCCCCAGGCTTGTACCTCCTGACACAGTCCTCCACCATTGTCATGGTTTTTGCTGGGCCTGTGAACATATCACAGGGGCTTCCAGTGAGTGGAATCACAGCACATCCATGCAGGGCTTACTCCTCAGGAGGGGGAGGG
The DNA here is from genome assembly GCF_022837055.1 of Prionailurus viverrinus. NCBI lineage: Eukaryota > Metazoa > Chordata > Mammalia > Carnivora > Felidae > Prionailurus > Prionailurus viverrinus. The sequence goes on from NC_062568.1 coordinate 68,610,632, forward strand.
AACAGCCACTTTGGCTTTCAACATGTACAGCCATATCGCCACAAAGCAATCTGATTGGACTGGCCCTTTTCCTATTACACATTCTCTGAGATAATTTCAATTCCTTTCAGATCTGAAGTTCACATCAAACTTCCCCCTTTCTATAATTCGGTGATTTGAGTGACTGCAATTGTGGGCCTAAATTACTGCTGGGGTCCTTACTGCATAACCTCCCTTTGAGCAGTGTCTCTTCTCTTGCAATACATCTTCCAATCTAGAAGGAGAGACTAGTACCCTTCTTCTCTTCTTCCTTCCTTTGGGTGGTTGGCCTTCCTATCACCTGCAGGAGAGGCAAGTCTAGTGGTCCTGCCATCTTAGCTTCCCATTTCCCGTATCACCCTCCTCTGTTTATTCCTCGCTTCCATCTGACCCCAAATCTTCAGCTTTTCCTTTAATTCCTATTCGAGGCTCATTTCATAGCACTTCTTATAGTTCTCCTGCTACTATAGTTCTAGAAGCTTCCAGAACCGTCATCCTGGTACCACCTTGCTCTCACTACTCTTGAAATAGCTTATTACAAACCTCAGTGCCCATTTTGTCTTCTTCCCAGTGTGTGCCACTGGTAAAGTTAAACTGGGGGTGGGGTGGGGGTCAGGTGTTATTACACCCATTTGACAAGGATCAGAAAGGTTAAGTGGCTTGTTTAAGGTTTAAGAACTAGTAAGGGTCAGAAGTAGAATCCTAGTCTCCTAATCTCCTAGTCTAGTGTTCCAGCTGGTATCTACTATCCTCTTTATACTTTGCTACTGTCCCTCTGGGGATTCATGGCTGACCTTGAACTTCTGTACATTTATAAGAACAAGTGCGCCTCATAACACTTAAATATTCCAGCAAGGAGAATTTCTGACAATGGTCAGAGGACCAGGAACTGAGCTAAGCCAAAGTGAGGTGGTTAGGACTAACTGTCTTATTGATTCATACTGGCATTGGCTGAAGTCTCAATATTGTCTCAGACAATTTTCTTGTTCCTGAAAAAGAGCCAAACAATGCTGGGGGTGGGGGGGGCGGTGCGGTGGAGGGGGCGAGATGCATCAGCATGACCACTGGGTTTCAGCCAAGTGCTTTTGGAGTTCCAGGAATCAGAGATAGGCATGGCACCTGGTCACTCCCCAAGGGTTATCAACCTATAATGTGATGGACTCGAGTAATGACCACTTTTTTGGGTCAAGACAAGTGTTGATTGTTGGATAGCATTATTATTTAAAAAAATTTTTTTTAATGTTCATTTATTTTTAAGAGAGACAGAACATAAGTGGGGGAGGAACAGAGAGAGAGGGAGACACAGAGTCTGAGCTGTCAGCACAGAGCCCAACGCAGGGCTCGAATTCATGTACGGTGAGATCATGACCTGAGCCAAAGTCCGATGCCTAACTGACTGAGCCACCCAGGTGCCCCAGATAATATTATTAATTAGAGGTGCAGAATAGAACTGTGACAGATAACCTTTTAAAATAAAAATTTTTTTAACGTTTTTATTTATTTTTGAGACAGAGAGAGACAGAGCATGAACGGGGGAGGGACAGAGAGAGAGGGAGACACAGAATCAGAAGCAGGCTCCAGGCTCTGAGCCATCAGCCCAGAGCCCGATGCGGGGCTCGAACTCATGGACCGCGAGATCGTGACCTGAGCTGAAGTCGGATGCTCAACCGACTGAGCCACCCAGGCGCCCCTGACAGATAACCTTTGTGAAAAAAGAACCTGGTGGTCCCTACTATCACCTGAAGACAGCCTTGGCTATTCACACGTGAGTATATGGAGTGGGGGAGAGAGGGAGAGAGAGGGGGAGAGAGAGAGAGAGCTGTGGAGGGTAGGAGAGCTAGAGCAGGGTTAGCTATGACAATACTTTCTCTCCTACTCCTACCTCCAATTAAAATCAACATCTATACCCCAACCACAATGCCCTGTAGCGTTGTGACCCCCTAGGTTCTACAGATGAACTTTGTGGGCAACCCTGAGCAAATCTCCAATGGAAACTCTAATTCTACCTTCCACCCTTGATTGCTTTGCAGAGGAGAGTATGTTTGTAACAAATCTAAAATTTTCATTTTCCCTCACCAAGCCTTCAAAACAAACTAAGTATTTATGCGGGGAACTGGAAATGACATTTTACCTCAAAGGAAAACTTGAGGATCTTAAGATAAACATATGGAGAAGACTCACTCCTCATGTTTGCATAGAGTTTGGCCTTTATACAGCCTTTGTACTAATTTGTCCTTTAGGAAGAACTCACTGTGGGTGGAACAGCTCAGGGTCAGCATCAAGGAGAGAAAGACTTATCCTGAGAGGTGGAGTGGAATAGTCAAGTATTCTGGATTCTCCACTCATTCAACAGAATTACATGTGTAAACTTCAGTGGGCTCCTGACCTGCATCAAAAGGAGGCCCAGGAAGGCACTGGATTTATAACTTTGGATGCTTTATTATCTAAAGTAAAAAGAGAAGATACAAAAGCTGTTTTATTTACCAAGCAAGTGCACTAGACCTATGG